>NW_023144624.1:12593994-12808905 GCF_012932325.1 Thrips palmi | reverse complement strand
GGGCTGCGGGGTGGTTTTTGGGGGGCGTGGCATATTTATGCAACAACCAAAAGGGCCAAAACGCCCGGTTTTAAACCGTACAGGAAAAAGGCACCGGGCGGGCCAGGCCATGTCCTGCGAGGACTTTGCGCGGCTCTGCCCTTCCCCATTTTCACGGAGCGTTCGCCCCCCGCGTGCAGTGGAAAAAACAGGCAGATCAATTTAAAAATTTTATTTCTAAAAAAAATTTCTCGCAGTTTATGGCATCTGCCGCCTTGGCTAGCATTGCAGGTAGCCCTCGATCGCGAAAACCCGGGGCTCTTCTTTTTCTGGTCAGAGTATATAAGTATGAAAACGAAACGCGGGGAAATCGTTGCGCTTAACCCTCTTTTTTTTTGTCCTTTTCGTAACATTTTTTTTCCTTTTCGTAATCTGGATCAGGGGACAGGTAGCGCAGTTGGGGGGGATGGGGGGTACGCGAGTGTGGGGGGGGACTCGCAGTGGCGTGCCGGCTATTTTGGGGGAGCGGTCATGGCGCCCCCGGGAGCGGGGAAAGGGGGGTGGGCGGGTGAACAGCCCGCTTAGGGGCAGTTCAGTTGGCAGAGCAACCATCTCGGAAAACAGCGGGGGTTTGGCGGTGCCCGGCGCGTCATGTGATAACCCACTCCGGGCATAAATTTAATTCCCAATTTTTGTTCCGCCGGCTCGCCCAGCTCGCCGCGGGCCCGGGGGAGCGGCCCGTTGCGGCACTTTGCCCTGATTTTTTGAAAGGGGGGGGGCCTGCTCACATTTCACGTTAGCACGTGAGGCGCTGCCGACCGCCGCGGCCCGGAGGACTTTCCAAATCTTAGCCTGACTTTGGGGAGCCACTGCATCTAATTAAGGCGGGCCCAAACGTTTTCCCTCAACGGGTGGGTACTCTTTGGGCCCTTCTTTAGAACACCTTCGTTACGGAGTGCGATTAGCCACCTAAGTTTGGGCGCAGTATTGCAGCAAAGTTTGTCGAAACGGTAACAAATGTGTAGCATTCCACGCAAACAAATTTTTCAAAAAAAAAATGCAAAACAAAACTTATTTTTATTTTTTTCCTAACCGAAAAGTGGGAAGTTTCTCCCAAAGATTTTGCGCTCCCACACTGGTGTCGACTCCTCTGGCCGCGGCAATTTGGCGGCAATTTGGCGGCATTGCACCGCATTGCATCGCATTGTGCGGCGCGGTGCGGCGGGTCGGGCCGCTGTTGTGGTGCGGCCCCTCTCTGCATACGCCGCGCCCCGCCGATCCGCGCCAGAAATCATAATTCATCGGCGTACACCGCGCGTCGCGGCGCGTCGTCCCTCGGCAGCCCAACTTTCGCCCTAAATCAATTGGGCGGCCCTCCGATGACGCGGCGCAACTTGCGCGGTCTCGTTAAAATAACGAAATCGGAACCGGCAGCACGTGAGGCGGGCGGCGGCCCCTCCTTGCCGACAAACAAATACGCAGAAATCCCGAATGGAAACTCCCGACCTTCCCCGAACACCTGCAGACTGATTCCGAGAGTCGCTTTCGTCGCTCGCTGTCTCTCCCGCACCTTCACGGAACGCCCCATGAGTGCGAGAGAGACAGAGCGGCCATAACGAACTCTCGGAATAGGTCTGCTGCCCCACTCGTTGCCCCTACAAAAATAATGAATGGCAAGAAACACACGGGGCGGCGGCCCCTTTGAACGGGCTGGAGATAATAAGGGTGCGCACTTTCTTTGAACCAAAAATAAACGACAACGACGCGAACCCGCCCGCGGGACGCACAGTGTGCCAGAAGAACGGCGCAGGTTATCAAAACTCTAGGCGCTTTTTGAGCACCAGCAACCGCTAAAAGGGACTCGAACCGAAAGTGTGACCTGCCACCAACGGATTCCTCGTTCGGAGAGCAATCCATTGGTGGAGTCACAAGGTCGGTTCGAGTCCCATTTAGCGATTCTGGAAGCTCAAAACTCGTCCGGGATTTTGACCGCCGCCGCAGCCGCACACTGTGGGCTTCTGCTGCCGCGGCGGACGACTTTGCCGCGACTTTCCGCAACGCCGGGCCCGTATTGGCGGGACTACCAGTGTAGGCCACCGCACTACACTGGCAGCGCCGGCAGCGCGATGCGCCGCGTTTGTCTGCGATTAGTCGAGTGGACACGCCCCGCGGCACGCCCCGCCACCAATCTGTCATTTTTATGCGACCAGGAAAGGGGCCTGCCGGGGGAAGGGGAGAGGGAGGGGAGGAGGGGAAGAAAAATACCCATGGCAAATGTAGAGTGAAAAGCTCTGGATCGTTAATTTGCCCGGCTTGTGGGGTGGACGGTTTGCGGTGATTTCGGGTTCACAGGCACTGTTTTAAAACGTGGGGGGTGGTCTGGCTGGCTGGGTGCCCCAATGGTTGGTACAGTGCAAGGGAAGGGTTTCACGGGTTTTCCAGAGTCCGGCCGGAGTCCTGTCCGTTTAGAACAAAAATAAGAAGAATAAATATTCTCAATGAAGAATTGAATGCAAATTCACAAAAAAAAGAAACGAAAAGAATTAAGAGAGTGGATGGAGAAGGGGAAAGATGAAGAATGCCAATGGTGGAAGAAAGGGATGAGAGCGAGGGGGTGCTCCTGTTATGACTACTGGTGCCGCACTGAATGCGGCGTTTATATGAGCGGGGGCGGGCGGGCGGCGGGGCGGGCGGGCGGGGCGGGGCGGGGCGGGGCCCAGCCGCCAGGGATTGACCTTGGCCAGCGGGCCGCACACACCACACCGAAAATTATTCCAAGTCCCCCACGGACCCAAAAACGAGGGCGGCAGGGCGGCCGCGCGGCAGGACAGGCCAGCCAGGTCACACGAATTCATCGACGCGGGAATAAAAGACACTGCTCCAGAATTCCAACAGCCAAATTGTTTTTGGCGGGGTGCGCCTCAAAAGTTCCGGAGGCGTTATACACGCTCCCCACCGAAGATGCACTAAAGGACTAAGTACTGTACTGTTAGCGGGACGAGCGCGCTCGGTTGGATTAGGCGAGTGCGCCTGGCGTGTGTGTGTGTGTGTGTGTGTGTGTGTGAGAGAGAGAGAGAGAGAGAGAGAGAGAGAGAGAGAGAGAGAGAGAGAGAGAATGTGTATGTGTGCGAGTGTGACAACTATGCGGTACGGGAAGGGGTCCCAGGCAACACACCCGGGGGGGACACACTGTTGCGGGGTTAGAACAGGGGTCACCGAGGGCCCGCTGTTTATTCAAGACCGTCCCCTTCCGGCCTTCCGAACCCTCACCCTAATGCATTACTCGCATTATCGGCAGGATATTGCTTTCCAGCGACCGCGCTGCACTATTCGCAGACCGCTGGCCGCCCCGCCGGGGAGCCCAGCGCCGCCCAGCGCCCCGGGGTGCCGCCACTTGATGACGTCCCGGCTCACCCACGTTCCGCCGCACAGTGGGCCAGAAGACCGCCGCAGGCGGCCAAAACTGTAGACGCGTTTTGAGCTCCAGAGTCGCTGAATTGGAATCGAACCGAACGTGTGACCCTACCAATCGATTCCTCGTTCTGAGAGCAATCCATTGGTGGGGTCACACGTTCGGTTCGACTCCCATTTAGCCACTCTAAGAGCTCAAAACGCGTCCGGAATTTTCGCAGCCTCCGCCGGTCTTCTGGCCCACTGTGCACCAGCCATTCCCAAGGGTTGTCCTGTCTCTCTCGCACGCCTACGGGACGCGCCGTGAGAGCGACAAGGCGACGAAACGACTACTTTCGGATCAGCCCGCTCCTTAGGTGGCGCGGCAGGGCGGCAGGGCCACTGCAAAAATCGGAGAGCGCTCGTGTCCTGCGGACCGTGTGAGGAGGGCGGCCGATTCCCGCGCAACCGGCTGCGTCGCGTCGGAGGGAGATTATCCGGGCTCACAGTGTACCTCGTTCCCGTTCGGAAGCCGCGCAGCCCCCGCAGCCCCCGCAGCCCCCGCAGCCCCCGCAGCCCCCTCAGCAGCCCCCGCAGCGTCCACAGCCGCCGCTGTCTCCGCAACCCCCGCAGCGTCCACAGCCCCCGCTGCCCCCGCAGCGCCCCGCCGAGAGGGTCTTGCACGTCTCCGGGTGACGGCTGGCGGGGAAGGGGGAGGGCGGGGCCCGGCGGGGCCGACGAGGCCGTCGGGGCGACTGACGAGTGTCAGAAAAACTCGCGTCCGGCCGGAAAATGGTAGTAATTGTGTCCGGACCGGGATCCGGTCGGGAAAGGGGAGGGGGAGGGGAAGGAGGGGGAGGGGAAGGGAGGGGGAGGGGGGGGGAGGGGGATTGGACGGCGCTAGTGCGGTTAGTCGCCTGCTTTAAAACCCCGCGCACGCAGATCCGCGGCGGCGACGTTCGTTGGAAAACAGCCCCCGCGAGACCGACCGACCAACTGCCGACTGTCGCCCTCTCTCTCTTTCTCTCTCTCTCCACCGAGGGCCCCGCCACCCGCCGCCGGCGCCGAGAGAGACGACAGACACTTCTTGCTTCCTCTGCAAGGCCGCGGGGCCAGTCATTCACTAACAAGACGACCCCCACCCCTTTCCCCCCGCCCCCCCAACGCCGCGGGTCGCGAGCTGTATTTGCGCAATCTTTCGCCGCGAACGGTGTCCGATGCGGCCGGAATACAGATGAACCCCCCCCCCCCCCTGCCCCACCGCGAGTCACTCAATCTGTACTGTTTCGCCTGTCCGCCGTTTTGATCATCGTCGGCCTCGTCCTGCATGATTCCGGACCCGCCTTCTTTCACTCGTCAGTGAGTCGCACACACACGCACGCACGCACACACGCACGCGCACACACACACACACACACACCACGATTCATTCGATCGTTCCAGCCCATCCTCAAACACGCCCGAGGCGCTCAACGCCAACGCACACACACGCAAACACACACGCACACACGCACGCTAACGCACGCACGCACCTACACACACACACACACACACACACACACACACACAACACACTCACTCAGACACACACAAGATTTCTTCTCGTTCCAATTTCCGTCGTCCTCCCACTTTTCTCTCGTCGGCCATTTACTTTGGCAGCTAGCTTTCCAGCGGGCCGTCGTCCGTAGCGCTTACCATGGCCGATTACAACTCTGCGAGTGCATTAATGCAAATTCCCATCGGGAGGACCGGCCGGCCGACCGGCGGCCCATTTCGTCCGCTTCTTTGCACGCGGCAATTGGCACGCCGACTAAAGGACAGGCAAGGGCAGACGGGGCTCCACTCACAGTGGGCCAAAAGACCGGTGGAGGCGGCCAAAACTCGAGACGCGTTTTGAGCTCCGGAGTCGCTAAACAGGACTCGGACAGAACGTGTGACCCCACCAAATGGATTGCACGTTCGGAGAGCAATCGATTGGTAAGGTCATACGCGTTTGGTTCGAGTCCCATTCAGCGACTCTGGAGCTCAAAACGCGTCTAGAGTTTTGGCTGCCTCCGCCGGTCTTCTGGCCCACTGTGCCACTCCAGTCTGCCCTCGGCTAACGCACCGAATGGACGCGGAGCGTCCCGGGCTGCCCTCGGCTGTCTTGGTGCCCTTTTCGGCCTCCGTCTCTGTCTCCCCGACGCACTAATTCGAGCCATTATGCGGTGTAGGGGCTGTAGACAACTCGTTTGCGAGCCGCAGGACTGATTTGCGCACGAGAATAGTCGTCATTTGCCCACCCCGTCCGACCGGCCCGACCGCCCTGCCGCCCCCACTCCCTTCTCCCTTCTCTCTCTCTCTCTCTCTCTCTCTCTCTCTCTCTCTCTCTCTCTCTCTCTCTCTCTCTCTCTCTCTCTCTCTCTCTCTCTCTCTCCCTCTCTCCCTCTCTATTCTCCTCCCACCACCGCCTCGCGCCAAAGGGTGGCGACAACTCATAATTTTTGCATTACAAACTTTTAATGTTGCAAGGAAAGGACCCAAACGCCTTCGCAAATGGAGCCCGCGGTATTCTATGGGCGCGTTTCTCAGCGCGGAGAGGAGGAAGAAGAAGAGGAAGGGGAAGCGGAAGCGGAAAAAGCGAGAAACCTTTCTTAGGGGAAATCACCCCTCTCGAGCAGGAAGACGACGTCGAGTGTCGCTCCGGAGAACAAAAGTGATTTGTGCGTTCCAGTTCGCATGATTTTTCCGCTCGCCGCGGAGCTTCCCGCCGTGTCGCGTCGGGCAGGGCAGGGCAGGGCCGGGCCAACCGGCGCACAGTGGGCCCGCAGCCAGCCAAACCTCCAGACGCGCTTTGAGCTCCAGTGTCGCTGAACAGGACTAGAACCAAACGCGTGACCCCACCAATGGATTCCTCCTTCGGAGAGCAAAGCTATTGGTCGGTTCACACGTTCGACTCGAGTCCCACAGCGGCTTTGGCTCGAAACGCGTCCCGGATTTTGACCACCACGACGACCTCTGGCCCAACTGTGCGGCGCCAGACGAGGAGGCCACGGTAAGAGCAGCACTCGGCAGAGGCGGAGGAGAGGGGCGCAAGAAACTGCGAGAGCAGCCGAAGAATAATTGAAATCCGGCAGACGCAGCCACTCCATTCATGAGGACGGTGACGGTCCGCCGCGGACCGCCGTGCCACGCCGTGCCGTGCCGCGCCGTGCCGTGCCGCGCCGTGCCGTGCGCGCGCCGTGCCGTGCCGCGCCGTGTCACGCCGCGCCGCGCCGTGCCGTGCCCGGTACACTTGTCGGCGAGTGTACCGTACCGAGTGCACTATTATTCCGCCTCTCTGCGGAGCCGGGGAGCAGCCGGGGCGCAAGAAAAACATCCGAGCTCGATCCGAGCGGACCGCCAGTCGGGGGCAGCGGCAACGCCCGGCAACGCCAGAAGCGACTCGACTGGCACAAGCCATTCGGCACCTCCAGCTCGACTACCAAGTCAAGGGGAGCGTCTCTTTTTCCCTCTCTGTTTTTTCTCTTTCCGGCTGCCTCCTTTGCACACACAAGTTTCGGTGAGGAATGGCGGAGCGGGCGATCGGCGCAAGGGGCGTGAGTGATGTGGCGAAGCAGGACCTTGGTGCGGACGGCGAGAGATTGTGAGGCCCGGGGAGGAGGGGGGGGGATAGATGGTCCAGCCAATTGGGGGACGAGGATTCTTGACAGGAAGCCGGACCGCTGCCGGCTAGACGTGGCGGCAGCGCGGCGCGTAGCCGGCCGGACACGATAACCAACTTTGTTGACGCGTGTTGTCCGGGAGCAGACGTGCCGCGCTGACCGAGGTCGCCGTCGTCGGCTCCCTGGTGGTGACGCCGTCAGGGCGCCGCGAGGGACAACGCGTGGAGCACCGCCAAGGATGCCGCTAGGGACGCCGTCAGGGACGCCGCGAGATGGACGCCACGAGACGGACACCTGACGCCGTCAGGAACGCCTAAGGACGCCGGGACGCCTAAGGGACGCCGCCGCCTGTGTCGGCGTGAGGGAGGCCGCGAGGGACGCCACCGGGAGGCCGTCATAGAGGCCGTGGGGGCCGCCGCGAGAGACGCGGCGCTGCACCAATCGAATTCCAACTCCACCGCCGCCTTCTCGCCCAGCGGCGATACCCGTCCGAGCCGCGCGCTGCTGAGGCCGCCCAAGGCCGCCGATGCTCCGCGATGCTCCGGGATGCTCGGGGATGTTCGCGCCACTAGCTAACTTGGGCATCGTGGCGGGAATCCCATTGAGTGCGCCACTCGTTACCCGAGGCAGGTTTCGTTTTCGGAGTCTCGCCATGAAAGAAACGCGACCACGCCGCACCGAATACGGTAATGGCAGCGTCAACATTCTTTTTGACTGGACGGACGCCCACTTTGAACTCTGAATACCGTTGTGCATCACGTTTCGCGCGTGCGTTCGCAGCGCCAGACACAACAACTACTATCGAATCGACACAAAACGCACAAACAATGGTTTGAGCTCTCCGAAAAAAATTGCCATTCCCTGACACTGGGGGGGGGAGACTTTCTTTCTTATTGCAGTACGTAGTCCCTGCATTTTCCCAGATTTTTCTTTGCTGAAGCCGAAGAGGAAAAGCGGTCCAGGCAGAAAAGTTTTCAAGGTAAACGCCTTCGTCTAGACGGAGGCCGAGCGTTCCGAACCTGCAGGAGGTGGTTTTCCATCCAGACCAATCAGAAAAACAACACAGAACACCGAAAGTACAACGGGCCTGCGTCCGCTCCGCGGTCCCCTTCGCTCGGCAGCTTTAGTTTTAAATCGCGAAATCCGACAGGCCTGCCTTTCCCGTGTATCCGATCGATCCCCGTCCCTAAATAGTCCTCCAGTATCATCCCCCTCCGCCTTGCCACACTCTTGGAAACGTGTCCGTTCGCGTGCCAGGGCAGGGCAGCCAGGGCAGCCAGGGCACGCGCCCGGGAGACGCGGCCCAGCGCGCTGCGGCCCGCCGAAGGCCGTGGGGCTGCGCCGGGCTGCGCCGGGCTGCGCGGGTCCACGCAGTGCGCTGCACGTGCGTCCCCGAGTCCACTCACTTTGGCGAGGCACTGGACTCCGCTCGTCGGTCACCTCATCCGACGGGACTTCCCCCGCCCCCGCCGGCGGGCGAGGCGAGGCGCTGGTCGCCGGCTCGCATGTCTTCCGACCCGAAACTGGACTCAGGGAGGATCGCCGCCTCGGGGGGTCGACCCTTCGGGTCGCTTCGGGTCGCTTGGGGTCGCGGCGCTCCGGGTCGGAGGGTAGGGTCGTGTGGCAGGACGCGTGCGGACGGGCCTGGCCGGCCCTGCGCGGCGTCGCGAGGCGTTGGAAGCGAGGCGCGCGGCTCTCTCACGGCCACTGAGGACTCGGCACTCTCGGCGCCGAGGCCGAGGCCGCTTGCCGCGCTGCAGCGCCGAGGACTAGGGACTCCCCCGCCGGCAGCGGGCCGCACGGCGCAGGCGCGCACGGCCGGGCGGCCAGGCAGCCAGCGCAGCCCGGCACGGCGGCATGGAGGCGGCGCGAAGCGCGAAACCTCAACGCCAGCGCCAACAGGTTCAAACCGCGACACGCCGGCGCGTCCCGACCGCGCCGTGGCAGTGTAGTGACCGCTAGACGCGGTCTGTCACTCCGGCCGAGTCTAACTGTGGTAAGAGTTCGTGAGAGACGATGTCATGGCAGCGAGCAGGCAAGGGGAAATCACTGTGAATTTCGGTGAACAAATCCAATGAATTTCAGTGGAATTTCGGTCGAAATTCATGTCTCAAATCCTGACCAAAAATTCACGCACCTCTAAGGAATGTCAAAATAAGTTATCAGCTTTCAGTTAGTGCGCGAATTTCGATCAGGATTTCAGACAGGTTTCCGACATTCTGACAAAATTCACACGAGTGGTGGGTGAGTCTGCCTCCAATGGCGGTGAGATTGGCGGCGCTGCACTGCAAAAGGAGGGTCGATGTTGCCCCCGCCACTACAGTGTGGCATCCGAGGCCCCCAGACAACGCTGTGACTCGGCCGCGCCATGGTTTTCGCCCAAGGACCCAGTGTGGCGGCGGCGTCGGACCCTTCCTGCCTGCGACAATGGCTATTCGGCCATTTGGGCCGCGGCCGGGCCTCAGTGGTCAACACCGCGAGCGGAGCGGCGCTGCTCACACTGCCAATCCAAGTGTGAGACAGTCTCACACTTGTAGGAGTGGGACACTTTGTCTCACGCTTACAAGTGTGAGCCACGTTTGTCTCACGCTTGCAAGTGTGGGACAACGAAGTCTCACACTTGCAAGTGTACAATAAATACAACAAGTACAATAAATTCCTGATAATAAAAATCTGTCAGAAATTTGTGTACTTTTGTTGCGGTTTTTTTTTCTTGCAGTGGAGAGCGACGAAAGCGCTGTTCAGAATGAGCCAGCAGACTGATTCCGAGAGTCGTTTTCGTCGCTCTGTCTCTCTCGAGCTCACGGGGCGTCCCCTACCGTAGGGAGAGAGACAGAGCGACGAAAACGACTCTCGGAATCAGTCTGCAGCTGTCAGCGCGCCGAACGCAGGGCAGTGGGCCCAGCAGTGGGCCGCGGCGCGAGCTGCGCGGGGCTGCGCCCAAGACGGTTAGTGGTTCTTCCCCGGGCCCTCGCCCCTCGGCGGCCCTCGGCCGGCTGCTGCAGCGCTCGCAGCAGGCTGACTCCGAGTGGGCCAGAAGACCGGTGGAGGCGGCCAAAACTCTAGACGCGTTTTGAGCTTCAGAGTCCCTAAACAAACCTCGAACCGAACGTGTGACCCCACCGACGGATTCCTCTTACGGAGAGCAATCCATTGGTGGGGTCACACGTTCGGTTCGAGTCCCATGTAGTGACTCTGGAGCTCAAAACGCGTCTAGAGTTTTGTCGGCCTCCACCGGTCTTCTGGCCCACTGTGTGGCGCCCCTGGCCCAAAGTTTTCGGGTGCCCTTTTACTTCTGCCAGGTTTGTTTTCGTGAGCATACCCCGCGGTTCAGGTTTTCGTGTGACGAGGGGTATGCCCGACCCGCGACCGCGGAGTCCTGCTGCGACTACCCCGCGCCGCGGCGCCGCGGACAGCGCGGTGGCGCGCTCTGGCGGCTGTCTAGCGAAGCAGCGCTCGGCCCCAGCCATCAAGCAGCCAGCCCACCGCCACCGGCAGGCAGGGCAAGGGCGGGCAGGGCGGCAGCCCTCAGAGTAATGGCATTCGTCGTGACTAGGCGAGCTCGCACTGACGCGTACTTGACGCATATTCTTCAACCCACGGAACGAGTACTGTCACGTGCAGTTCCCTCCGCTCGTTAATAACTTGACTTGCAGTCCCAGGGACTCCGCGTGCTGCCCCGGCCATCCTCGCCCCGCGCACCTCTCTGCTCGGTACTCCACCGACTGCCTCGGCTGTCCGCAGGCGTATTTAGGGCGCGGTATGAAACTGATGAAAGTCCCGCAGTGGCCACGCCGCGCCACGCCACGCCGCGCCCGAAAGCCAGCGAGGGCCGTTGTCCCTGGGTGGCTCCATTTGCATGGCGGCCTGTAACACTCAGTAACTTTACGCTTCGGGGGGAGGGCGCTTCAAGGCGCTTCAGGGTGAAGTGGCTCCGGATGAAAAATTCATGCTTCTGAAAGGTAATGAGGAGACAAGCAGGGAAGGCCCTGGGAGGGCCGCGCTGAAGAGAGAGGGGAGGGGTGGGGGGTCCATCGCTCGCGTGCGCTAGCGTGCGCTGCAGGCATATAGCGTGCAGGCCGGGCGGCCGCGCGGCCCGGCGGCCTAGGGCCAGTGCAAGGGGCGGGGGGTTGTAAGTGGCAGGGTGGGGAGGGGGTGCCGTAAATGCCAGGTATACGGCGCGACCTGGCAACGGGCAGGATTTGACCCAGGACACCCCAATGGCCCACAATGCCTCTTCATAGGCAAACAGGGTCCTCGACTGTGCGGGGTGGGGCGCGGCGGTGGCCTTCAACTCCAACTCATGCCAGCGAGCCCCGTGCCGCGCCATACGTTGACGCGGGGATTTAATTGCAATCCAACTTTTATTTTTGGCGGGGGAAAAAAGGAAAGGTGGAAATGAAACAGAAGGCACGGGGCGAATGTTATTGAGGGCTCTTTCTCTAATGAACGATTTCGTCAGAGGGCGGTGTCCAATCGGGGACCCGTATTGCCCAGAGGGAAGGCCGCCGGCTGACACGCAGGGGCGGGGCGAGGCGGGGCTGCGGGGGCGTGCGCGCTCCAGTGGCGTGGCGTGGCGCGGCGGCGTGGCCACCACCCTGCTGGCGGTTCTCAGCGCCGCCAGTCCGCCAGTCCACCGCGGGCCGGTGCGTGGTGCACAGCGACTCGGCCGCGCCCTCCGCGCCGACCTCCCCCCCGCGCGGTCGTCGTCGGCCTCGTGCAGCAGTGCCGGCGAGCAGCACGGCGCCAACAAGCAGCGCGCCGACAATGACACCCCGGCGTCCGGGCGGGGTGGGCGGAGCGCCGGCAGCCGGCCGCGGAGGAGGTGGCATGACCCGAGCAAGGCGTTGAGGTGAGTGGCCAGCGGGCCGACGATGACGTGCACCACGTGGTTGAGGCCGTGGTGGTACAGGCCGTGGTTTGTGCCGGGTAGAGGCCGTGGTTGAGGCCAAGGTGGTAGAGGCCGTGGTTTGTGCTGGGTAGAGGCCGTGACGGCAGAGGGCGTGGTGGTCGTGGTGGTGGAGGCCGTAGTTGAGGCCAAGGTGGCAGAGGCCGTGGTGACGGAAGGCCGTGGTGGCACAGGCCGTGGCGGCACAGGCCGTGGCGGCAGGGGCCGTGGTGGCAGAGGCCGTGGTTGAGACCAAGGTGACGTCGTGACTGAAAGCCGAGGTGGCACAGGCCATGGTGGCAGAGGCCATGGTTGAAGGGGATGCAAAGGCTGAGTGTAGCGTGGCTCAGATCTTAGCTGGGGTCAGTGAATCCAGTTGCGCGACATTCCGCCCTCTTTAGAGCCTCGGACAAAGACAATGAACCTGCGACGACGTGCGAATGCTTCAACTGACAACGGCGGCGTCGGTTGTAACGGGGCGTCGCTGCCGGCTTGCGGCGGCCACGTGGTCCCAAAGTGAAGGGGTGGCGACGATGGCGGGGCGGGGCGGGCGGGTCAACGAGTAAAAATAGACGCTGCGGGAATGGCGCTCCAGAGCCGCAAACAGGAGATGAGGCGCCCGCCAGGTAGGCCGTCCCGCCGAGCGCCGCGCGCTCTGCGCGGCCTACCCCGCCATGGCCGGGCGTTCCGGCCGCCGCCCGCCACCGCGCGGGCCGCCACAGCCACGGATCGTTTCGACTCCCTGTCTCTGTCGCACTCGCGGGGTGTGGCGCAGAGGAGCGAGAGAGACAGAGCGGCCGAATCGGGAATGTTTCGGATTTCGGGACGCTCCACTGCCTCGCCAAATTCATCCCGGCACAGCCCACACGTGCGCACGATGGATTTAAAAAAAAAATCTGATTTAAAAACAACAAAAGGAAATTAAAGGCGCGCGCTGCGTGGGGAACTTCCCACGTTGCCTGGCTTTGCCTGGCTTATACTATCGATTGCTTGTCCTGTCTGTCGCGCAAAGCACTGCACGCCAAAGTTGCCCACGGTGCCTACGCACGCCATGCGCGCCATCCCTCCAAGTACGGACAGCAGACCGCGGGGCGCGGCAGGGTGCCACTGGGCCGCGCATCCGCCGGCACGGCCTCATGCCGAGCGTCGTTTCCGTCGCTCTCCCGCACTCGTGGGGCGTTCCATGAAGGTGCGAGAGAGGCAGAGCGACGAAAACGACTGTCGGGATCAATCGTCAGCCCCGCGGAACCGCGGGGTCGCGTGGGGCAAGGACAGAGGGTCCTCTCTTTGATCTGCATCCATCTTTGATCGGCCAGCCGTGCGTCACGTCACGTCACGTCGCGGCAGTCGCGGTGCTGCCCGAAACCTCTTCGGCCGGAAGCAAATGCCGGAAGTCGGGGCCGGAAGGCCGGATGGCCGGAACCGGAAGGTCGGCTCACTGGCATGTCGCACAGTGGGGCAGAGGACCGGTGGAGGCGGCCAAAACTCTAGACGCGTTTTGAGCTCCAGAGTCGCTGAATGAGACTCGACGGAAAACACGAACTGTTCCGCACGTCGCGTCGATGACAAAATGAGGTGCAGAAAACAACGACACGGAGGTTGAGCTTGTCGTCGACCGCATGTTTATTTTATTGGTCGAACGAAACCTTGAAATTCCCGAGCGTCGCGTCGAGGCGCTTCGCCACCCGCGTGATCCAGCTGTGCACACAAGTTGCCCTGTAATCCAGGGCCTCGCCCTCTAAGCCGCCGAAGTGCTTCCGCGCGAGGCGCGGGCTGGAACCGCGGAGCCCTCGGCCGAGGCATGGCCTGGGACCGCGACCAATCAGTCGGCCGCGACCGCGCCACTGTCAAATCCAAGTTGAATAGGTCGTCAGCGGCCGGGGCCTCTACCGGGGCCTGCAGGGCGCAGGGCTTCGGTGGCGCGCTGCGGCGCCGAGGGATTAGCGGGGATACTTTGATGTGTCAACAGGGAATTGGGGGCTTAATAACTCGAGCAAACAATGGACGGGTCAGTCGGCGCCCCGTCTCCTTCCCTTCCCCTTCCGTTCTCATCCCTCTCTCGTCTCCTCTCTCTCTCGTTCTCTCTCTCTCCGTTCATCGGCTCTTCTCGTCTCTCTCCCCTTCCTCTCTCTCTCTGTCTCTCGGGCCGCTCTTCCGGCGGCCCTCTCGCCATGGTCTAACGCCTCCATAATGCAGCCCAGACCGTCGCAGCGACCCCCCCCCCCCCCCCTCCACTCCCCTGCCGGGAACTCAATAGTGAACCGGAGACACTGCAGATTGTCCTCGGCCTAGAGCGGCGTGTTGCCATTTTCTTCTTTTGCCATTCTTCCTTTTACCAGTGTAAGCAAACTTCCGGGGCAGTGGCCATGCAGCGCACGCTGCCCGGCCACGCCACCTGTTAAGTCGGTTTCCCCATTTAGGTCATGTCACGGCGCGGCCGTCCCACAAAAAGACAAAAAGAAGGCTGGAAAAAAGGGGGGAACGGAGAAAGGAAAAGCGGAAGGGGAAGTCCGTCGATCACTGCCACGCCACGCCAGCCCACGCCACGCCACGCCAGGCCACGCCTCGCCACGCCGAGACAAACGAAAGGCAAGGCGCGGCGTGGTGAGTCGTAGCCAATATTCGTGCAAAACGTTCCATCCGCCGCCGCCACTGCGACTGTTATGATAACTCATAGCGGCTGTTCGGGCAAGGCGCCTCAAGTTGTTGTTGTTGTTTTTGTCATCATCATCCTCATCGTTGTTGCTGCTGTTGTTGTTGCTGAGTTAAACTGAAGTGCGTTCCCGCCGGGTCGGATCGGACCGGATTTATTTCCGCGGCATGGCGCCAAAATACTGAAAAGCTGACTGCGTTCGGCACACTCGAACACGTGGCTCCGCGGGGCACTGCACGGCGGCCTAGAAGACCGCTGGAGGCGGTCAAAATCACGGACGCATTTTGAGCTCCAGAGCCGTTAAATGGGACTCAAACCGAACGTGTGACCCTACCAATCGATTGATCTCTGAACGAGAAATCCATTGGTGTGGTCACACATTCGGTTCGAGTCCTGTTGAGCGACTGTGGAGCTCAAAACGCGTCTGGAGTTTTAGCCGCCCCCACCAGTCTTCTAGCCTCCAGTGTGCAGTGTGGTCTGCTACCTGCACAGTGTGGGGCAGTGCCGCTGCGAGCCCCTTCAATGATGCAGTGCGTATGCATCGGAGGCTCGCGAATCGGGAGCGCGGACGCGAATCACAACAAACCGAGAAAAGTTTTACGTAGTGGCGGCAATGGCAGGGCCCTGCTTTCTGCTTTGGAGTCCCCTCCGCTCCGGCCCGACCAGACGCGGCTTCGCGAAGACGGACCCCTTTTTGCGGCCATCTCGGGGAAGTGTGGTGTGAACAGCAATACCACCGACGACGTGACGTGGGTGACTAGGCCCGCAAGGCCAGACCCGGGCCCGCTAGGCCCACAAGGCCCGCTAGGCCAATCTGAGCGGCGCTATATCAAAGCCGTGCAAGGAATGGCGACGCGGTCCGCCCCGAACGGAACGCTGAATTTTTCATCGCGCAAGCAAAAGGGGAGTCGCGCGATCGCAAAACGACCGAAATGCGGTCACCAGTCACCACACCCAAAATATGGCATAGAGACTGGGCGCAGCCCGCACCCCGAACCTTGGTGCTGGGCGGTGCTGGGGCTGCTGCAGCGATTACATTGGATTAGCCCCGTGCTGCACCTGGGCCTGCTTGGCCTGCTTGGCCTGCCTGGCCGCCCCCCCGGCCGCCGGCTGTTTGGACAAGGGCTGCAGGCAAGACAAGTGGGAATGGCCGAGGAAAAATTACGGTTGTGGTGGTGCGCTGGGAGATGGGGCCACAGTGGGGGTGGAGGGCCGACGCGACCGCCGCCCCGTCAGGAAAGTTAAAATAATTGAAAAATGGCGTCGGAGTGGCCGTCCGTGGTGGGCGAACCCGCATCCCCTGAATTGAGTGCGGAAGTCGGTCGGTCAAAGCTTCAACGCTCTGCTCGAGGCCGAGCTGCCCTCTGCTAATCTCTACCTGTCGTTGCCTTCCTTCCTATTCTCTCTCTCTCTCTCTCTCTCTCTCTCTCTCCTCTCTCTCTCTCTCTCTCTCTCTCTCTTCCCCCCTCCCTATCCCTCTGCCTGGTGGCGTTCGGTCTTCGGCTATTAGCCTGACAGTGTGCGTTGTTCGGCCGGACAGCCAGACAGCCGGCCACACCTGACTTGGCTATCCTTGGCCGGACTAAGTAACCTTTCATGCCCGCCGCCTCCCCCAGCCGTTCGAACTGAAGCTGTAGCCCAGCCCGGCCCAGCCAGCCACCCGGGTGCTTCCAAAGAGTCGCTTCGC
The DNA here is from genome assembly GCF_012932325.1 of Thrips palmi. NCBI lineage: Eukaryota > Metazoa > Arthropoda > Insecta > Thysanoptera > Thripidae > Thrips > Thrips palmi. Next base: position 12,792,664 of record NW_023144624.1, on the reverse strand, counting down.
CGTTCTTTGTCTGTCGTCGCACTCATGGGGCGTCCCGTAGGGGTGCGGTAGAGACACAGCGACGAAAGAACCGTTTGGAATGGCTGGGCAGGACGGCCCACAGTGGGCCAGAAGATGGGTGGAGGCGGACAAAACTCGCGTTTTGAGCTCCAGAGTCGCTAAACAGGCCTCGAACCGAAAGTGTGACCCCACCAATGGATTCCTCGTTCGGAGAGCGATTCATTGGTGGGGTCACACGTTCGGTTCGAGTCCCATTCAGCGACTCTGGAGCTCAAAACGCGTCTAGAGTTTTGGCCACCTCCACCGGTCTTCTGGCCCACGGTGCGACCGCGGCCGGACCGCGGCTGCGCTGCCTTGGCGCACCTCGCCTTTCCAGGCCAGGGTCACCTCGCGGCCCGCTAAACTTAATCGCCGGGGTGCCTGGCTTTACGCCCGCCTTGAAAAAATGTCACGAAGGCCGGGGCAGGGCCGGGTGGGGAATGTGCGGAGGCCGGGGCGAGAACGCCAGGCAGGGCCAGGGCCTCGGCCAGGGCCTCGGCCAGGGCGGCCACGACGCTGAACGTGCAACACGCAAGCAGGCCCCACGCCGTGCCACGCCTGCGGCCAGCCTCATTGCACTTGACTCGAAGGCCCTGCGGAGTTGCTCGATATGCCGGAAGACAACCGGACCGCAACCGCGGGGCAGACAGACACACCGACAGACAGAAAGACAGACGGACACACAGACAGACAGACAGACAGACAGACAGACAGACAGACAGACAGACATACAGACAGACATACAGACAGACAGACAGACAGACAGACAGACAGAAAGACAGACAGACAGACAGACAGACAGACAGACAGACAGACAGACAGACAGACAATTAAATTCAATTCAATTCAATTCAATTCGTATTTATTAAGAAAAACTTAAACAAGGCACTTACAGATAGAAACATTAACATAGTAATCATAAACTGCCTAAAAATAGAAAAAGACAACCCCTAAGCATGACTGCTTGTCAGGGGTGGATTTACTGTCTTTCTGTCATAACAAACAATAAAAACAAACAAACAAAAATCTTTTACAAACAAAAAATCTTTTACAACTTAAACTCCACCTTTCTTTTGACAGACAGGCAGACAGACAGACAGACAGACAGACAGACAGACAGACCGGCTGGCGGGTGCTCGACCGCAAGCCAGGGCCATGATTACCCACCGCCAGAATTGCTGGCAGTGTCACCGCGCCGTTGCCACCCCGACCCGATACTGTCTGCATTCTCTCAGCCCCGCCAGCCCCGTCAGCCCTACCAGTGTTCCAGTCCCGCCAGCCTTCTAGCGGACTGCTTTTTCCGACACGGCTTTTACACTTCACACTTCCAAAGCTTCTGCGCGCTGCGACGTCGGCGAGGCCAGGCGGAGCTAGGGAGGTGGTGGGGGGACGTTGAAAAAGCCCCAGCGCCTGCTCCTGTGAGCCCCGGCAGCCCCGCCAGGAGCTTATGACGGCGACAATGCACTGGAGGAGGAAAGACGTCGCCCTGTGTCCCCAGTCCTTAGCATCAGCCCGTGTTTATGCTGATGACGACTTGGCCCCAGACTACAGGGCGCGCGGGCTGACCCGGGGGAGAAGGGGCGGCGCTTATCCCCGGCCATCTTAGCAGTGCACATTACCCCTGACAAGTGTAGGCCCTACACTGTAGGGCCGCCGGCGGGGTGAAGACTCAGGCCGACGTTTTGCAGACAGTATACGTTCTCATCGCGCCAGCGCCGCGCCGTCCCGTGCCGACGCGACCCTCGACCTGCGGGGCTGCTCACTGATTCCTAGAGTCGTTTTCGCCCCTCTCGCATGGAGCGTCCCTTGTGGGCGCGAGAGAGACGGCGACGAAAACGACCTCGCGGAATCAGTTCGCTCCGAACTTATAGTGGTTCGTCGTTCTGTCTCTCTCGCACTCGGTGTGAAAGCGGCGAGGCGGCTAGTGTTCGGAATGTTTGGGCCCCTCCTTGGGGCTGCCACCACTTGTGTACTCCGTCCCAAAGCGGTGTGCAGCCGTTTACCCCCTCCTTGAAAGCTGCCTTGCTTCCGGTGCTGCTAAGCATGAAATGGCCGATGTGTCCGCCTCTCGCTTTCGGTCACGAAAAGCCTTCCCCATCATCGACCCCCTCCCCTCCCCGTTCCCTCTCCCGATCCCTTGCAGCAACCGCAGCAACCGGTCCTCGGTGCCGTTCCACCGCCTCACCACTCTTTTTCCTCCCCCTATCAGTCAGTCGAAACCCCCCGCCGCCCCCGGGGCCCCCCCCCGGTTCCTTTAGGTTTTAATTTCAGGGGGGGCCCCCCCTAACGGGGTTTCCCCCACCGGGGTTTATTTCCTGTGGTTGGGTTTTTGGGGTTTTGTGTGTTTTTGAGGAAGGGAAGGGAAAAAATAAATGGTTTGGGAAAAAGGGGGGAAATTTGGGTGTTTGGGGGGGGGGGGAAAGGGGGGATCCCTTTTTGGGTCGTTTCGATTTTGTGTGTTGGGGGGGGTTGGGGCCCGGTTTTTTGGGGTGTTGGTTTTATGGTTTTTTACCCGGGGGGGAAAGCCCCCCACCAATGACCCCTCCCCCCCCCCCCCCCCCCATCTGTTTGGCCACAACCCCGGGGTCCCGGGTCGGGGCAACCCCCCCAAAAGGGGGGGGGGGGGGGGCCGGGGGGGCCGGGGAGGGGCGGGGCGGGGCGGGGCGGGGGGGGGGGGCGGGGCGGGGCGGGGCGGGGCGGGGCGCAGGATGTGGGCTACGTCGGCCACGCTGCGCTGGAAACGCCTTATGGATCAGTGAACGGACACCCTCATTTTTATCCGACCGCGGGAGTACAGGATATAGACGACGGCGTCCCCCCCCCCCCCCCCTTTCCCCCAACCCCTTCGCCCTCTCCGCCCTCCTTACAGCACCTGCCCAGCTGGCGCCAGGCCAGGGCCGAACCGCAAGCCCCAATGCCCCAACGCCACAGAGCAAGTATGGAATATCTCTACGTGCCGGTTGCCCCCCGGTGCCCCCACTGCCTCGCCTCAGGTACCCTGCCCGCTGTACGTGCCCTAGAGGGTCTCTAACGTGCCTGCCTGCGTGGCTGGCTGCCTGGCTGCCTGCCTGCATGGCTGTCTGCACGCCCGTCTGCCCTTCCCGTCCTTGATCCTGGCCCCGGCTGGCCCCGGCTGGCTCGCTGACTGTCTGGCTCGCCGTCTCGCTGGCTCCGGCCGGCTGTCGGATACGTCACGACGTCGCAGCCTCGGAGCTAATCTGTCCCTGTCACTGCGCCGCGTCACTCCCCCAGCGATTAGCTCGTTCGATTAATCGAAATGCTATCGCCATCGAGTCATCGAGCGCGGTCGGCGCGTTATTGACAAAAGGCGGCGATGTGGCGCTGCTCAAATATTCACGACTCGGTAATGGGCCCGCTCGGAGAATGGCAGAGCACTGGAAAAGAAAAGTCAAATCGGCTGAAGTTTAAAATCGTAGTTTCGAAATGGATCCTGTGTTCGCGGTCGTCCAGGACGGCTCGCCACGCCCTCCCCTTTTTACTGCCGGGGGCGTTCCCGAACTCGATGGATCCCACTTTTTCGTCTCCACTTTTTGTTTTTGTTTTATTGGTTGCGCCTGGAGGACTGCTGAGTGAGAAATTACAACTTTGCGTCTTGTCAACTTTCCAGACGGGGCAGCTGCGGTGCGCTTTCTCCTCAAAAAATGAACAAAAACCAAAAACAAAACAACGACCTTGGACTGTCGCGCCGCGCCTCCCCGCCAACGAGCTCGTCTTCTGCAGTTTTATTGCCTTATTTTCTAACCTGATTCCTCATTTCTCCGACTGCACCGCGAGGAAGAAAACGCAAAAGAAGTCGGAATGAGGGAGGCCGCGTAGCTTTATCTCATTAGTGTCAGTCACAGTGCCCCAGACCTCAGGGAACCTCGGGGAGAAAAGTAACAATAGCAACAACAACAGCGGAAACTACGTATGCACCCTGGGGAAAGGCACTGTGTCCGGCCGCTCAACCGTCCCCTCCGGTGCTTCTCTCTCTCTCTCTCTCTCTCTCTCTCTCTCTCTCTCCTCTCTCTCTCTCTCTCTCTCCCCCCCCCTCCCTCTCGCACTGCCGCCTAACAAAATCCAATTTATAGAGAGACAAAGATCGCCGCGGCGCACCGGACCGCACCGGGCGAATAAAAGGACGCCACTGCGCGGTGTCAAGCGGCGCGCTGCGTCCGCGCGGGGCTGTCGTCGCGTCGTCTCGCTCGCACCCACGGCGCGGCGCACGGCCAGGGCCCGGCAGGCGCAGGGGTGCGAGCGAGACGAGGGCGCCGAAGTCCGGCCGAGCGAGGCCCGCTGGCCAGGCCGGGCGGCACGGACGAGCCAATCTGGATGGGGATACGCGCCGACAGCGCGGCGGGGTTTGTCACGTGATTTCGAATACATCGGTCGCGCTGCTATGGCTGATTCCGAACATGGCGCTTCTTCGCTCTGTCTCCCTGCGTTTCAAAATTCACAATTTTCAAAGTGCACAATAAACTACTTAGTAACTTAGCGTGAACAGTAGAATGCGGCCTTGCTGATGGAGGACGAGGGCTGGCAAGGAAAGGGTCGAGCATGAGACCCCAACATAGGCCACTTTTGGACACCCCCTTCCCCTCCCCCTTTCTCTCATTGACCTAGATAAACCTTACCTTCCCATGTATTTAAGATGGGGGTGTGACTTTTTCTGCCCCCACCTCCTTCTCCCCTAAATGGGTCACGTGGTATATGCACGACCCCTAATCACGGGGGTAACCAGGGCAATGTGTGTGGCGGGCCGGGCCGGGCGGCCGGGGCTGCGGGAAGGGAAATCACAAGGCGAGAATGCTTGCACATTAATGACTTCATAAATACGTGGACGCCGCCCGGGTGCCGCTACACTGCAGCCTGCAGCGCCAGGCGAAGCCAGCCGCAGCGGTTACTGCGGCAAAACGCTGCGGCTCGCGCCAATTCGCCCCGAGGAGCGCGGGATGGCGCGACGATTGTTGTTTGGGGCGACGCGGTGTGGGGAACGGACAGCGCCCCGCCTTCGGCGCCTTCCCCGGGCCTTGCCGGGCCTTGCCGGCACACCGTAGGGGCGCAGAGCACGGAGCGAGGAGCACGCCGCGCGCGTGGCAGTCGGAGAGCCCCGTTCCGTTTAATGCTTCTCCCTTTCCTCGGTTTCCTTCTCTCAAGCTTTCGCCTCGCTCAGCGCGGCGAAGCGAGGCGCCCTCACGTGGGCGGGGCGCCGCGGGGCACACCGATGCGCCATCTGTCCGCACAGGATAAGAAGTTTGGCAAGTAATGTCCTTTCCCTGTTCCCGCCGCAGCCTCACGTCCGCCGTGGCACAGTGGGCCAGAGGACTGGTGCAGGCGGCCAAAGCTCTAGACGCGTTTTGAGCTCCCGAGTCGCTAAATGGGACTCGAACCGAAGGCGTGACCCCATCAATGGATTCCTCGTTCGGAGAGCAATCCATTGGTGGGGTCACACGTTCGGTTCGAGTCCTATTTAGCGACTCTGGAGCTCAAAACGCGTGCGGGATTTTGACCGCCTCCACCGGTCTTCTGGCCCACTGTGGTGCAGCAGGGCCACGGAGGACGGCAGGCAACACGCCGCTGTCGTGTGTGTGTGGCGGCCCGGCGGCCGGCCCACCCTCGCCCTCGCCAGGGCCTCAGCGCTCGGCGCGCGACGCAGTGCATGCGGTGCCATCGATCCCGGATCTCTTTAAAAACGAACGGGGTAACGGAGTGAAGCGCGGCCCAGGCGTTTACGGCACCGCCACGTCGGCCACGTCGGCCAGGTCGTCCGGGTGACAGTGTGGCGACAGATTGAGTTCGGCACGTTCCAAATGGTGCCAATGGAGCCGGGCCAGCAAACTTGCCGGCGGACCGAGCGGCGGACGTAGTGCCATCACTGGCTGCTGGCTGTGCCCTGGTCGTGCTGTGCCCGAATAGCATGGAAGTCAGCTGCGATAGCCGGCGGAGTGGAGCGCCCGAATGGCATATTGTGTGGTCTAGCCCTTAGTGGTAATTGTAATGGAGCGCCCGGACCGCAGGCAACACGTGCACAGCTGTGCGCGCCGGGCTGCCTACCCGCCGACTGGCAGGCGGCGGACGCTCGGTGCCCGCTTCACCGCGCTTCGCCGCGTTTCTCCGCCTCGCCTCGGCGTGAGCAGCAGACAGATTCCGAGAGTCGCTTTCGACGTTCTGTCCTTCTCGCACCCATGGGGCGTCCCTATCGGAGCCACAACGACGGAAGCGACTCTCAGTGTGCTGGACGGGGAGCCGGAAGCGGGGCTTGACAGTGGTCTTCTTTCCTTTGCTGCAGGTCCGGCAGGGAAGTCCCGATGGAGAACGGCGTGGCGGGCACCGGCCCCGGCGGAGGCGGCGGCGGAGCTGGCGGCGGTGGCGGCAGCCTCGTCACCAAGGTGCTCAACAAGCGCACGGAGAGCGTCCGGGACATGAAGGCGGGCGACGCCAAGCCCAAGAAGGGCAAGGAGAACAAGAAGGAGTCTAACGCCGGCCTGGCGCAGCCGCCCCTGCAGCCGCGCGGCAGCACCGGCAGCTGCACCAGCGCCACCTCGGCCACCACGCCGGGCGCGTCCGGCGAGGCCAAGGAGGCCAAGGAGGTCAAGTTCCGGGACCCGGAAATCCCGGACGACGGCGCCGACGGCAGCGGCGCGCCAGGCTCCCCCAAGGTGCCGCACAAGTTCATCTCCAACTGGAAGCACGCGTGCGACAAGACGCGCGACCGCACCAGGGACCTCCTCAAGCGCTGGAGGACGGCGCCGGAGGGCATCGGGGAGACGGGCGGCGAGGGCGGCGGCCCGGGAGGCAACGGCCACGCCGACGGCCAGCAGCACCAGGGCGGCGGCTGGAGCGTCCACGTCTGGGGTGAGTGGAACGAGTCAAACCAAAAGCATTTTTTTCCGCCCGACTGCTTTTGTCTGTCAAAGTGCCTTTTTCAAGCTGCTAAGAAACGGCTTAGCTCGTGACTCAGTGGTAGCACCGCTTTTAAGACGGTTTATTGGGCCGTGATACGTAAGACTGCCTCACCCAACGCGTCTAGAGCTTTGGCCGCCTCCACCGGTCTTCTGGCCCACTGTGCGGGTGGGGCCAGCGGGGCGTTGCCTGGCAGGGCAGGGCGGGCACTGGCGGGGCGTTGGGCCGTTGCCTGGCGACGCGGCGGTCGAAGCGCCGCGGGGGACGCGGTGTCGCGGACAACTTGCAGCGGTGCAGCGATGCAGTGACGGCCAATTTTCACCGAGTCAACCCACCGTGGCGGCCTGGTCGAATCCCGATCCCGAAGAACATACCGTCATTTCCCCCTCTTCTTTTGGCATTTGGGCGAGGTCCCGGGGCAACATCGGGCGCGGCATCTGTGTGAAGCACTCTTGAAAGACTGCAACAAACGCGGGAGTGTGTCGTTGCGAGCGCGAGCCGGCACTCCGCGGCGCGGGGCGCGTCGAAACGAGGCTCGCCGTGTGATGTCGGGGGCGGCACCGCGCGCCACTCAGACGCAGAGGGCTCGGAATGAAAGGAAGCAAACGGAAGCCGGTTGGGAGAACAGCCGACTGATGCCGCGCCGCTCTGTCGCGCGCCCGTCTCTCTCACGGGGGTGTTTCCCGAAGGAGTGCGAGAGAGAAAACCAGTGTTCTGAATCAGCGTGCAGGTGTTGCTTTTAAATCACGCTGGGTGTCTGGAGGAACGGTGGGAATAACGCCTCGCCTTGCCTCGCCTTTGCTTCGCCCCTCGCTGCTGTTCTTTCTGTCCTTTTCCACTCCCGGCGGCCTTTTCGATCAGCAGTGCTTGCCGGCCCACCCCGTTCGAAGGGGGTGGGGACAGCCTGGTTTACGACGCCTCTCTCTCTTTCTCTCTCTCTTCTTTCTCTCTCCGTCTCTCTCTCTCTCTCTCTCTCTCTCTCTCTCTCTCTCTCTCTCTCTCTCTCTCTCTCTCTCTCTCTCTCTCTCTCTCTCTCTCTCTCTCTCCCTTTGGCGCACGGCACGGCGCGCGAGGCCGGCCGCGGTATCGTGACCGCTCGTCCCGCCCCGCTCACCCCAAACAGTACACTGCCGGCACAGCGGGCTACGCTGGTTTTGTCGCTCATGCGGCACCGCGCCCCGTAAAGGGAGGGAGGGAGAGAGAGAGAGAGAGAGAGAGAGAGAGAGAGAGAGAGAGAGAGAGAGAGAGAGAGCGGGAGAGAGGGCGAGAAGGAGCGAGAGAGACGGCGCGACAGTTGCGTTCGGAATCGGCCCACAGCCCCCTTTTCCCAAGTTCGCCTAATTAAGCGACCGAAAGTGGGCAAGCAACGAGCGAGGCGTTTACCCTGCCGGCCGACGGGCCGACGCACACAGGCCGTAAAGCGGTCTGAAAGCGGCTGAAAGCCAAAACGCGGTCCGCCTGGCCTGGCCGCCCCGGCAGCCTTTTCCACTGCGAGTCGAGTAGTACAGTCGCTGAGCGGCGCAGTCTCGTTCCGGTCACCGGCAACTCACCGGCCGGGCCGCCCCGACCGAATCACTGTCCCCTTGTCCCTCTGCGTTTCCGTCGATTCGCGAGGCCTCCATTCTCCATTCCAGCGTAGGGGCCGTCCGGCCGACCCAGGCCGACCCGCCGCCGACCCTTCGGCCGGCCCGTGCCCGAGTCACGCGACCGCCATCGGAGGCGCTCGAAGTGCCGCGCCTGAAGCTCGGAGCGCTGCGGCCGGCCCGCCTGGTTAGCATGCGTCGTACAGTGGGCCAGAAGGCCGGTGGGGGCGGTCAAAATCCCAAATCCCAGACGCGTTTTGAGCTCGAACCGAACGTGCGACCCTGCCAATGGATTCTTCGCTGGGAGAGCAATCCATTGGTGGGGTCACACGGTCGGTTAGAGTCCCATTTGACGACTCTGGAACTCAAAACCCGTACGGGATTTTGAGCACCGGTCTTCTGGCCCACAGCGCGTCGGCACAGCCGCGCTGGCCTCACCACCCTTTACCACGACTCATCCTTCTTAATCTCAAACTAGAATGTTTGTTCCCTTTTCCCACACTTGCCCGCCTGAGATTAAAGTCGGGCTGTGACGGCGGCTCGCCTGCTTCCGCCTCGCCTTCTCATTTCTGCCACTCGGCTCGGCTCGGCTCGGCTCGGCTCGGCTCGGCTCGGCTCGGCTCGGCTCGGCTCGGCTCGGCTCGGCTCGGCTCGGCTCGGCTCGGCTCGGCTCGGCTCGGCTCGGCTCGGCTCGGCTCGGCTCAAGGTGCGGCGCGCCGCCGAGCCGCTACGTCGGTTAATTTTAATTAACCCCAACTTGCTCGGCCGGCCGGGGCGGCGCCGGGGCGGCCGGGACAGGACTCTCGGCAGGACTGCCGACCGCGCCGCATTATCCCTGCCGGCCGGCCAACCCCGCCGACCCGTTGGGCCCGACACTCGAAAAACCGGCAAGTCGCCCGCAAGCCGCGCCCCGCCAAGAACAAGATCGACTCAACTGCAAATTAAGACGGAGTAATGAAAATTTTACTCTGGACTGAGAGGGCCGCCCTCTTTGTGGCAATCTTAATTTTTGTTTAATTTTTTTGGAGGCCTGAGATGATTAGTTTCAAAGCTTTGTGATTATATTACTTTTGACAGTTTCCTGAGGAACGTGTTTTCGTTCGAGGGAAGCCTATCTTTTTCTCAGACTTGTTGCGAATTAGGTGTTTCCATGTATACTCGGAGCTACACTCATTCGTGCGACCAAGGCCCCTCTTGGAGTGCTGCTATCTATAAGCCCTGCTAGCGATCGGTACACTGTAGAACTTAAGCGTTACTCTATGCGTGGAGTCAAGCATAGAGTAACGCTTGAAGACGTTACGCTTGAAATGAAGCACACTTGGAAAATTCCCGCATGCAATGAGATAGGGGGAATGTTGGCCGATGAGCCTGTTACGCTTGTTTTCAAGCGTAAACTGATTAAGCTTGAAAACAGAGGGTAATACTACGCTTTAGTTATACCAGTGTAGCGGCCGGCCCTTTCTATTTTCGTAGTGTATTGCGACCCCACACCTCCGCCTGTCCTGGAGAACCTCCAAGGGCCGCAGACCGGCCGCAGACCGGCCGCAGACCGGCCGCAGACTTGCTAAGTTTGTGGAGTTCGGCAAAAGGCAAACAAAGCAAGGCAGCGCCGACGTAGCCGCGACTCCACACCGCGATCTGCTGCGAAAATCCCTTTTGTTTTCTTTGTTTCCTTGCCCTTTATTTTTCCTCTTCTTTATTGCGTTGGCGCATCGGGGAGGGGGAGCGATGAATGGAGTATAGAGGCGACGGCACATCATGCAGAGAGGATGATCGGCAAACACACGGAGAGGCTAGAGGCCCGCACGTACTCGGACGTGTGTGCACACACACACACGCACACACACACCCGTGGTCTCCGAAATAGCATTTCAGTCTCTGCGATTCGCTCCGCAACCGTGCACTTACGAGGCCGCGTTCTTTCGGCGCTCTAGATGGGGAAAAATAAGTAAACGATAAAGGAAAAAAATTAAAACGCGCTAAACACACACGCACACACACACACCCACGGCAAAGACGGTTCCAGGCAGAGACATGGGCAATTTTCAGGGGAAAACCCGGGAAAACCACAAACCGGTTTTGCCTGCTAAAAAATTTTTAACAGAGGAAGCGGGCGTGATTGGTGGCGAAGCGAGCCCTGGCGAATCGCTGCAATCACTGCAGGGATGCACCGGAGGGAGCTTTGCAGTTCGTCAGCGCTGTAAGGCGAAGGGGGAGGGGAGGGGGCGGCAGACTTTTCGTGACGAGGACGCAAATAAGTGGCGCCCCGCCGCACTCCGCGCAGGCAAGGCCGGGCAAGGCCGGGCAAGGCGGGAGCAGGACAGCTCGTCCCAGCCAACTCGCCCCGCGTCCCACTCGTCGCACAAATTGATGACATTTTCATCGAAGGTCCTATACTTCTTGCATGGGCGTGACTACAATGTCACCAATTGTTTTAATGACGTTGTTGTAAGGAAAATTAGCCTGTAAATTGTCATCAAGTGACGACTCTGTGTGTACCAGGTGGCTCAGAAACCCCGCGACAAAATGATTGCAGGCTACACGCCTGCAGCCGTGCGTGCGGGCTTGCCTACGCTCCGGTCTGCGGGCGCCGGGACGCTCTAGGGTGGCCACTCGTCCATGACGCACTGTCCACCGCGGACCGCGGCGCTGTCCTTCGCGCCAGGGCGCTGTCCTTCGCGGCGCGCTGTCCTTCGCGGCACGGCACAGTCCGCGGCGCTGTCCGCGGCGGACAGCCCCACGGCGACGGCACTGAGCCGCCACGCCCGCGCCGGCGTGGACAATTGATGACATTTTCATCGAAGGTCCTATACTTCTTGTAAGGGCGTGACTACAATGTCCCCAACTGTTTGAATGACATTGTTGTAAGGAAAATTAGCCTGTAAATTGTCATCAAGTGACGACTGTAGACGCATATTGAGTTCACACTTCAGTTTGCAGAGTGGTGCCGCCTCGGTACCGCGTCGCTTCCCCCGTGTGCCTCGCGGTGTGCTGACGGCGCTACTTCGGCCGCGCGTTCGCGCCCCGCCCGCCCCGTTGCGCCTCGCTCCGCGGTCTTCCAGATGGTCGCCCTGCAGACTGATTCCGAGAGTCGTTTTCGTCGCTCTGTCTTTCTCGCACGCGTGGGGCATCCCGTAAAGGTGGGAGAGAGACAGAGCGACGGAATCGACTCTCGGAATCAGTCTGCTGTGGCGCGGCTTGGAGGGGCTGCGCAGCCGAGAAGAGCGGTCTCATCGTAGAGCCCCTTGAGTGAGACGGAGACAGAGCGAGGAGACGCTCTGCAGCCCCTCGCACGTACGCCCGGCACGGCCCGGCCGGAATACGCTGACCACCACCCTGACCACGCGCCACGCACGCGAAGCTTGCACACTGCGCACGCACCGCGCTCCCTCGCGGCCTGGGTCAAGAGCTGCAAAATCCCAGGGGCTCTCTCTCTCTCTCTCTCTCTCTCTCTCTCTCTCTCTCTCTCTCTCTCTCTCTCTCTCTCTCTCTCTCTCTCTCTCTCTCTCCCTCTCCCTTCCCTCCCTCCGACGCCTCGAGAGTGCGACAGAGACAGCGCCACGAGCGAGGAGAGCCGCAACGGTCGCTCCGTCGGCACTACTTTCTGCTCTGCCAGCGCCAGATTTGCATAGGCGTTTTTCTAGCGTCAACAGAACCACTCAGTGAAGCCAATCGGAGTGCGGCCAAGTGAGAGTGAGGCTGATGTCGTGCAGCTACGCTGGCGCACGGAGATGCATGAAGAAAAGCCGAGCACATTCTGTGACGTGTCCTCGAAATTGTCTCGTGGAAGATTTGAAACGACCAGGCCGTGACGCGATGCCAGGGGAAGTTCCGGCCGGTTCCGCCAGCCTGCTCGGCGAGTCGCTCAACAGGACTCGAACCGACCGTGTGACCCCACCAATGGATTCCTCGTTCGGAGAGCAATCCATATGGCGACTCTGGAGCTCGAAACGCGTCTAGAGTTTTGGCCGCCTCCACCGGTCTTCTGGCAAGTCCACTGTGCACCCCCATCTCTCTGCAGCGCTCTGCTCTGCCTTGCAGCCACGTGGGTGAAGCGGCTCCCCAGCGAGGAGGAGGGCTTCCTCAAGGACCGCGAGAACTCGGCCGCGCTGCTGTCGCCCGTGCAGCGCGAGAAGCTGTCGCAGTGCTTCGCCCACCTGCTGGACTCGGACCGGGACGACATTGTCACGCGGCAGGACTTCGAGAACCTGAGCGAGGTAACACTGCTAAAAAATGGTCTGTACATTTACAGAATTCGTCCCCAGTCCCAAACTTGAAAAACATGAGTCATTCCTCCTCGTCCCACTCAGTCCCACTCGAATCTCGAAGAACATCGCGCCACCTGCCCAGCGATTTAGGAGAGCGGTCAGTCGATCTGTCTCTCTCGGACAACAACGGAGTGCCCTGTGAGCGCGAGAGAGACAGAGCGACGAAACTAATCTTCCGAATCACTCTGCTGGCGTGGCGTCGCGGTGCTTGTGACTCGGATTACCCGCCGCCTCCTTGGAGTGGCGGGACGAGGGCGAGGACCACTCCACTGCGGAGGATTGCGCCCCGTCGAAGTGGCCTTGGCAGATGCGGCGCACAGTCGGTGTCCGCCCACCGTCGTCCAAGGACTCCTTCGTTATTGCTTGAAATTCGTGCCCGTCTTTCGTTTCACCGTGCGGACCAGCGCGTCGTTCCACAACGCACACACTTTCAAAATTTGTTGTCACCTTGTGACGAAGATTCCCGTCACTTGCGGATGATGACAATGTCATCACAAAGTGATGACAAAGTCGACGCGTTCTAATAGAATAATCCTAACTGCCAGGGTAGATCCAAGACAATACTGTCAGAGCAGATCCAAGACAATCCTAACTTTTCTGGCCCACTGTGCACCGCTCCCTTTCTCTCTGGCAGTGTACGTGCCGCAGAGCTGCAGAACTACAGACGACATCGCTCGCGACTATTTCCATTCATAACCGCGAAGCGCGACGCGCCCGATGTGGCCGTGCTAATGGCGAGCCCGATCACGCCATGCACCTTCACGACACCCCCCCCCCTCTCTCTCTCTTCTCTCTTTCTCTTCCTCTCTCGGCTCGGCGGGGCGATAAGATTACGTACTCGCTCCGTCCGCGGCGGATTGATTCCAAGACAACACAAACAGTCGCGTCGTGCCGGCCGGCCGCAGTAGTGCAAGTTCAGTGCAAGTGCAGTGCAAGTGCAGTGCAGTGCGTGCATTCCCGCGTCGCCGGGCAAAGAGCCCGCCGTCGAGGCTCGCGTGCCCCCCCCCCCAGCAGGCCCCGCCGCCGAGGCCAGCCGGCCGGCCGCGCTGCGCCGCCGCCGCCTTGTCTATGGCGGCCCCTCACTGCCAACAACGACCGGCCCTGGCCGCCCTGCCGCCCCGGTAGCGTCCGCCGTCTAGCTTCTAATCCACCGTCGGGGAATCTTGGAGTCGACCGGCGTGGGGCCGCACTCGAAGCTCAGAATGGCGCCGGCGCCGGCCTCCGTGGCGTCGCGACTGGGCCGCGACTGCGCGCTTTACGGTGTGCTGTACGGCCTGCTGTGGTGCGCGCAGCCCTACATGCCCTACTCGCGGTCCCACCAGCACGAGCAGGTACTGCTTGGCGTGCACAGCGCTCGCCGCGGGGCGCGTGCCGCGGCACGGGCGTGCGTGCGCCCCGAAGGCCGCGGGGTTCAGTGACCAATGTCTATATTTTTCTAAAAAAAAATTCTATTTTCTATGTCTGTATTTCGTCGTCTTCACTTGACCCGCGACTCTCTGTCCCGCAGAGGCTGCGCCACTTCGCGGACTGGTCCGACAACTCGTCCGAGTACCACATCCTGCGCGAGGTGGAGCACAACTTCGTGGCCACGTTCCTGGACGGCCCCGAGGACGCGGCGGACGCGCTGGGGCTCGGCGGCTTGGCCTCGGGGCTGGCCTCGGGGCTGGTTCCGGACGACAGCATCGTGGTGTGCCCCACGGGCGAGCGCGAGCGCGTGTGCAGCCTGGAGCAGTGGCTGTCCCGGTGGGGCACCATCCTGGACCAGGCCAAGACCTTCAACGAGCTGCCCGTGTGGCTGCAGTACTTCCCGCGGGTCATGTTCCAAGTCATCAACAAAAGTGGTAAACAAAGTGGCGCGGGGCGTCGTGCGGCCGTAACTTAAAACCGGTCCGTGTTTCCGGCAGGGAAGCTGCGAGGGGGTGACCCACTGTCAAATTTTGTGCACAATGATTTAGGGTGGCGAGGCGCCTCTGCGTCGCGTGTAGGCCGATTCCGGCCAGTCGGGGTGCCGCTCTGTGTCTCTCGCAGAGCGGGGCGCGCCATAAGCGCGACGGAGACTGTCCGGAATCGGCCAACAGGCCTCCTTCTTAACGTCTTGGACCACCGACAGCATCTTGACCTTTGAACTGAACTCCAACCCGTGTCCACCCACAGGGAGCGGCGTCGTCAGTCGGGACGAGCTCAGCGCCTTCTACTCGTCCGTCCTCGGCCTGGGGGCGCAGCGCGTCGGGGAAGTCCTGGACGGCGCGTACAAGGCCATGACAGCGGTAGGTAGATGCCCGGCCCGGGCCCGGCCTGGGCGCCGGGAAAATTGTAAATTAAAACTGTCCCAAGCGAGGGGCCCTGCGGCGGGGCTGCTTTTCGGGGTCGATACCAGACCGTGCTCGTCGAAAGATGGGAAACGTCTCCTGGCGAAACGCGACGCGAAACGGCGGGCGGCTCCCTGGAAGTTCCAGGGAAGTTCAGCGGACCGGCCTGAGGAAGGCGGGACAAGACAAGAAGCCCCGTCCTAGACGGCGTCATCGACACTGCAAGAACGTGCTGAGAGTGAAGACTTTTTTCTGTGACCGCAGTGGCGCGCCACGTGCGTCGTCATCCCCGTCAAACTTTTCGGCCGCAAAATGTTGGGGCCCCGGCCCCACGCGGTGGACAGCCCGGGCCGGGCCGGGCAGGGAGGACAGGCGGGACAGGCGGGACACGGGTTGCGTTGTGTCGCGTCGAATTATCGGATGCCAAATGACAATTGAGCCGAGTGCGACGGCTGGCCTGCCCCCTGCCCTGCCCGCACGCCCCTGCCCCGCGCCCCCCATGGCCCGTTCGGTGCATTGCATTGCAACGGACAGGACAAGAGTCTATCTGTCGAGCCGCAGTGACACAGGCAGCGCCCCGCCGCCCGGGGGCGGCCTGGTGACCGAGTAGGTGGTTTGGCGGCGGGGGTGTCCGATTACAGCCCTCGCTCTCCCTCTTCCCCACCTAACGCTGCCACCCCAGCCGGATGTGTGTCGCGCCGACGACGTCAAGGACTTGTCACTTTGGATGGACACGTCGACCGACCAGTGGCCGACCGCCGCCGCCCAGCCGTCAGGTCTGGGCAGGGACGACTGGGGCATGACTCGCAGGACTCGCAAGCACGGATCTAGATACAGTGGGGAGGGGGGGGGGGGGAGGACTGCTCCCTTGGCAACTTTTTCCTGATTTGATTCGATTTTGTTTCGAAAAATAATTGAAGGTTCGATTCTAATTGGATTCGAAACGAAAATCCTTGATCCTACTCTCTGTCCCTCTCCCGCAGAACGGCGACCACCCGCTGTGCTTCCCCGCGTACCGCTGGTGCTACGCCAACTTCCTGCTGGGCCGGCACCGGAACGGGCCGGGCCAGTACCTGTTCGGGCCGGGGGAGCCCGCCGACCTGCGCAGCTGCCCCTTCCCCGTGGACTACAGCGCGCTCAACACGGCGCCCGAGGAGCTGGAGCAGTACTCGCCCGACAGGAAGAGCAACCGGCGGTCCGTGGTCGTCTGAGCCTCGGTCTGAGCAGTCCGAGCGTGCCGAGAGGGCCTGCAGGGCCTGCCGCAGGGCCTCCCCGCAGCCGCGGAGCGCCACGCCAAACGAGTCAGTGACAAACCAGAGACGAGTGCTTGTGCTGATCTCCGATCTCATGGACCGACGTCCGCAGCCGGGGCAGCGCCGGAGCAGGTGCTTGAACCCAGGACGAACTTACGTGTGCGGCGTGCAAGGCGCGTGGGAACGCGTTCGAAACTCCTTCCCGCCACGCGCCGCCACGGGGCACAGTCGCTAGACGCTGGAGCAGAGGGCGCCGCCTGGATGCCGTTTCGAGCGCAGTCCGAGCGGGGCCGGGGTGCAGTCCCCTCGGCCCTCGGCTGCCTGGTGGTGGACTAAGTTACCCCTCGAGGTTTGTGGTGTGCGCTGTGTCTCCGTCGTGACTGTGGTTACCAAAGCAGTATGGGATACGCTAGGGTCCTATATAGGCTCTAGGATACGCCAACTATCAAAGCGGTGTGTATACCAGGGGGAGAAGGAAATTGAAACTGTAGAGAAGAAACTATGGAGTGTTATAGGACGGACTTTTCTATTTCACATTTGACGTGAAGCAGAACAAATTTGAATCACGGACGCTCGCTACATCTAAATTACATGCTGATCTTTACTTTTTTTATTTTATTTTAAAGTTCAATTCAGTTTGCACTTAAAAGATATGGCAGTGAAGTATGGATGCTGCTTAGGAAATCAAAAGACCTAAAAACAAATGCTTTCTTTCCCTTTCCTCGATTAGAAAGTTGAAAGCTTCCAACCAACAACAAAAAGGACTTAAAAGTATACAAAAAACTGAAATAAGTTAGTAGATACAGTCCTAAACACATTTCTTCCTTGTTTGTCAAATTTTAAAAGAAAACATCACATTTGGTTAATGCAGCTTCGTAAGTTAACTCCTACACATTAGTGACACTTGTTAGGCTGAATTGAATATCTTGAATACAAATGGGAAACTGCTGCCACAAAAAGTTGCTGAACCAAGGCGTTTGTGTAGGGAATGCAAATTTGCTTTAAGGAGTGAAATTTGTAAGTGGTTCTTGCTAGATGCGCGCTCTCTTCTCCTCTCTCCCGACATTTGATTAAAACTGAGTGAGACCACATAGAATTTTGTTATAAGGTTCTTTGCTCTGATTAATGTATTTTATTAGTACTGGCTCCTTCAAGCATAACGCAAGATTTGAATTACAAATATGAAATGTTTTGAGCAGTGTTTATGAAACTTTTCCTCATCCCCCATTTACATTTTACCACCATGAAATATTTGATTAGACCTTAACTTGGCAAAATCTTATTACAGTATAATTTGTGTATGACAGTCCACACACATCATGTATTTACTGTATTCACTGTATTCACAACCCAATAATGTGACCAGGATCACATTTTACTTTTACAGGATCACAGATTTCATTGCTAGCCTATATGCCTATTTACATCACATCATATTTTGATAAACTTGAAACACATAAAGCAGATATATACTGTTTGTGATACACTAACAGCATTTACAAATATCAAAATAGATTTTTAAATCATCCAGAGACTTGCCAGAAGTCACATTAAGAACAATTATTGTTACTTTCATGATTCCCTTGAAATCACAGCCACTGTCATAGATACAATAGAAAAGTATTTAAAAACAAAACTGGACCCACAATTTTTGTACTGGTACTAAACGTAGACCCTGCTTGTGGGTAAAAGTTTGCAACAAGAAGTGCAATTGATTACTGACATTTCTAGCTTCATTAAAATATACTAACTAAAAAAAAAATACAATAAAAACAACACATGAGCCAAGTGGAATCACAACAAAATAAAATCTTCAGACTCAAATATCTGGATGACATACAAAAGTTATATTGCATGGATTCAGTTTGACTGAGGAACTTGGTCAGTTGAGTGACAGAACTCTTTGAAGTCTTTTTGCAGGCTGTCCAAGGGGTCGTCAACCATTGACTTTTGAAGCCATGATGATATTGAGGGACCTGGTTGGAGCTGTAAACAACAACAAACCAATACCAATTCTGTATGATGTGGGCAAAATTTTAACTCAAAATTATCAAAATTGAATTATTACTTGTGGTGATGTTTCATCAGAGGGGCCTGATACACCATCAGTGAATGATGATGAAGAATCAGCTTCAGTTGAATCATCCGCTTTGATTCGGCCCTCCTTGGTCCAAACTGGCATCAAGTCAATTTCTTGTGTTTGGCTAGAATATAAAAAATGTTGAATATAAAAGAGAGAAAAAACAAAACGAAATTGTTTATGTTTCAAATAATTACCTTGTAAATGTCCAGCATTTTGACTCCTCTGAGCTGACAGAAGAGACACTTCCGGCAACATTTCTTGCACTTTCCGTACCCGCTAAAGAAAGCACAGAGCTACCAAGACTGCAGTCAGCAACCACAAGATTACTGTTACACAACTCACTATCACCATGGTTTCTTTCTAATTCCAAGGCCAACAGGACAGAAGCTCGGGAACCCGGCTTTGCAGGCAAAGCTTTGTAGGGAGTGCCTCCCTTCTCTAAATGTCCACAGACAAAGTTGTCCATGAAAGTAAGAGTAAAGTCTGGATGTTCTGATAAGTTGCTAGATTTTAAGTTGATTTCAGATAATTCTGGACAGGCTGATAAAATACCAAGTAACTCATTGCATGCACATCGAAGAGTTGCGTCACTAAATACTCGCGTCAACGTAGCTGAGACAATGGTCTTTAAAAAGAGAACAAGTTGCGGACATGGTTCAAAATTGTTCAAAACAACAACTCTTGCAGCATCCACTATTTCATACATCAATTTACGAATTCTTGGAGGAACAGTTTCCAGACTTCCTTGAATTTGATTTTGAAATACTTTCTGTCCAAGGGACACAATTTTTTCTAGTGCCAATACGTGTGTCTTGTGTTCTGCACGGTCATCAGCTTCCTTAGCAAGTAATCTATGGAAATTACTCAACATCCAAACATACAGTTCTAGAATTGAAGTAGGAGCAACTTTACTTTCTGAATGTTTAGTTAAGTAGCCAAGTACTTTATGATGAGCGGAATTTGGAGTGGAGGCATCATCTTCTGTTTCTGAAACTAACAGAAAATAGAGTTGTACTCATAAATAAAACATTGTGCAAGTTTCAAAAGAAACATCAAACATATGGTTCTGCATTATGAAAGTCTCACCTGCAAGAAGAGCAAATTTCAGCTGTGCTTGAATTGACGCAGATTGTTCTTTGGCAATGGGAAGTAACCTTAGAAGAGCTGCAAGATGCCAGTGGTTGGTGTTGCTGGCGTACTTTTCAGAAAGTGACATTCCTAAGGAAACCAATTGCTCTTGAAGATGAGTATTAGAGCAGTGATTTTTAAGGAAGTCTATGATCTGAAATCAATGATGCAATACAGTATTATTGATTATCATACAAATGTGTTCAGATGGAGAACTACATGACCTTTGATTTTACCTGATCACATATACTCTCTGCACTACTACTGTCAGCAATTTTACATAAAAGATGCAAGCTTTTCACTTTAATGGCATTGTCTGGGTGTTGTAAACAGCGCAGCACAACAGCTTGTTGGTCTCTGGTCAGATTTACTTGAAGGTGAGATATTAAAGTCTCAAGTAGGTTCAGTCCTTCATACCTGGGGAATAAAAAACAAGAAAATTAACTCAAATGCAATATGGTAAACCTTTGAAAGAAAAGGAAACAAAAAAAGGTTCTGTACCTGAAATTTATATTATGACTTATAAGTAGATGCCCAATGTTCGACATTGTTAATGATGTAAATTTGCTGGATGCAACACCTAACTCTAGCATTGTCACCAAACATTCTATTGCAATAGCTGCCGATAAATTAGGACTAGAACTAATATTGCCATCACCTAGCGCTGCCTTGAATGTATCTTGAAGAACTTTTTGTACATCTAAGATAGGTGGTTGGAGTTGTCTTATTAGCCTGCAACGTCATACACAGTTATTAAATAAGAGCCAATGTGACTAAATAGGAACATGTAAAAGCAAACTCAGGATACAAAAATCTCTGAGGTGCTATACTGACAAAACTTACTTAAGAATAGTAAGTTGGGTCCATGGAGCTGATACACCATGATGTAAATAATCTTTGGGTAGTTTCCCATGGAGAATTTGATCTTGAATAGAGACTATAGATGAACAAAGATCTTTTGTCAATTCCTCGTGATCCTGTTCCTGTGTTCAAAATAATTATTGAATTTTAGAACAAGAACAATGTAGATAGACTTTAAAATGACAAGATTTTCTCCCCCCTGTTTACTAACCAGCTTTAAGTCAAGCAGGTATTGAAGAATCAAAGCAACTACTCCTGGATCACTGTCTCCCAGTAATGCTCGGACTCTATGAACGTAATGCATAGCTTGGTTCGGACAAATGCGCAAAAAGTGGTGAAGGACAATCACAGCTTTCCCACGAATGTACTCCTGAAAAAGTGGTATAATGATATTATTGAAAACTTTTCACAGGACATCTCTTAGAATGTGAAGCATTTTATGTACTGACATTGGAATGGCTAAGTTTGTCAGCCACCATGGGAAGCACAGCAGATGCTTGGTCTGGTGGTATAAGATGACAAGTTGCTGCTAAGGCCATAGATATTGTCACCATGTTACGGCTGGCCAAGTCTCGAATAATAGTATTGACAAGAAGCATTGATAGTTGATGACAGTCTTTCAAAAGTTGCACACACACCATGTATCCTGAAAGTTAAGAAGTTGGGGTACAACACTGAATTAAATCATCTGCTCTCTATCCTATCCAAACCCGCATTTTCAGCTTTTTTTGAATTCTCTCCTTACCCATCTTCTTCTCAGCTAGAGAACCACGCTGGGCAAGTTTGACGGCATGGATGTACGCAAATTCAGCTTTATATCCCATCATCTCAGCAAAAACAACAAATGCCAACATCTTCTTAACAGCTGAGGAACGAACGCCCGGCTCTGACAGGCGTTGCTGAATGGTTTTTAAAGAATCTTGAAAGCTCCACTCTTCTTCCTGCAGGAAATTTAAAGTAAATGTATGTATACATAAAAAGTGACACATCAGTATTTATTGGAAGAATAAAATTGCAATGACAGGCAAGGAGGGAGATTAATTGTGGCAAAAAATCGAATAAAAGTGCAGTACAGAGAGCGCATACTGAAAAACTCACTCGTTTTGTTCTTGCAGACATACATCTTTCAAACAAACTTTTAGTACTTAACCCCACACTTGTGTTTAGTGGAGAGAGCAAAGTGTTAAGGGATTCGATAGTTTTACCTAAAATTCCAGACATGTCTTAATAAGAAAATGCAACATAAAACATAAAGATTAACGGTACGAACTAATCATCATCACATTGTATGATTCAAAATAATGCACAGGCATGTATTTAGTCTGCTAAACGTCCTGCTGTTTCTGTGTTGTGTTGTTGTAGTGCGAATAACTGTTTCACCAACACGCAAAACTCGTGTGAATAGGCAAAGCTAGTAGACAGCAGACGACACACGGGGTAGGGTGGGGTGGGGTGATGACAGCTCACGGGAGAGGGTTATAGTTCTTCATGTCAATGTGTTATATTGTCACCTAAGTCATTGACAGTCAATCTTCATGGTCACCTGTAGAAAAATTTACGGCTTCCGGTGACAGCAGTGTTTTCTCTAACCATGTCTTTTATTCCACATGCTCTGTCACTTATCTTTGTGATGTCTTGGTAAGTGTCTTTTCCATATGTATGGAACAAAGTGTACACCAAATTATAGTCCTCCAGGCCAAATTGGCCTAATTTTCCATTTTCCTTGCATACCTATTTTTATTGTGACTACAGGACATACTCCGTTTGCTGTATATCACTTGGTTGTGGTTTACTGCTGTGCCTGCTATCAAGGGCTCAAGGGCACTTTATGTTAGGCTCCTTTGTATTTTCTTTAGATTTTTTATTGTTACAGAAAATTATCATCTTGATGGCTGACAAATTTTTGAAAAAACTGTCACAATGTCAAGTAACAATGTTGTACTCGGAAGAGGTAGTGGGAGCCGAATTGGACCAGGAGGTACTCCTATTGCACAGAAGCGTCTCAACACCTCAAAAAATGTTCTCCTCAAAGTGGTTATTCTAGGGAATGGAGGAGTGGGCAAGTCCTGTCTCATGAACCGCTTTGTATCTAACCACTTTGATCAACATTCTTTTCACACTATTGGAGTTGAATTCTTAAACAAGGATTTGGAAATTAATGGCGAGACCTACACACTGCAGGTAATTTCAATAAATATTTCTCCTTAGTTCTTTTGAGTGTGTGTGTGTATGTTTGCAGTTGTCTATTATTTTTCTCTTGCTTTAGATTTGGGATACAGCAGGACAAGAGCGTTTCAAGAGTTTGCGGACACCATTTTATAGAGGATCAGATGTCTGTCTATTGACATATGCTGTGAATGACAAAAACAGCTTTAAGGATGTATCCATGTGGTGCAAAGAATTTCTAACATATGCAGATGTGAAGGAAGGAGCTACATTCCCCTTCATCCTTGTTGGAAACAAGGTAAACTCAATAGCTTGCATTGTTTTCCTAAATTAATCAAGTAAATACATTTTGAGTTTTTGTCTTCCAGGCCGATATTGCTGAGGAAGACAGGCAAGTATCAAAAGAAGAAGCTCAGGTTTGGTGCAAGGAAAATGGAAATCCTTCTTTCATCGAGACAAGTGCAAAAGATGCCACCAATGTGGAGTTGGCCTTCCGAATGGCAGTTGAACGGTGGACAAAGTTCGAGGAGAAAATGGATCGGCACTACGAGACCGAAGTTGTTGATCTCCGCTCTGTTAAACCACCTGAAAGAGTATCTTGCTGTTTCAGTGCAAATCCAGCATTAAGTGAGGAATGACACTGCCTTTTGTGTCATGGTTATCAATATTGTTTGTGATCGAAAAGGCACATAGCTCTGTCTGCATTGGGTGCTTTTGAAATGACTTGTGTGTTAAAAGTATTATTGCTATGAAAAAATAACCACATAAAGTAGAATAAGCTTGCATACCTTTTTTTCAGTTGGTATTATTGTTGTCATAATCGAATTTCAGGTGGTTAATTGATCATTCATTACATATTTAATGTAACTGGTGGAGGTTTATATATTGTTGCACTCACTTGCATATCAAGCTCAATACATTCTAATGTATTTGTCTTTCTCCAAAGTTTCATCAGTCTGTGATAATAGTTACCTTGTGCTTTTTGCAAGGCAAAGCATTTCATTAGAATTCATTAGAAGCATTGTACTTGAGGAAAAGTATGCATAACATTTTTATATTCAGATTTTATGTATTTGTTTGTTTTGTTGCACAGTTGATAATGGTTCATACTCTATGCAGTGTTGTGGTGTCAGCCAGTGAATTGGTGAGCCAAGAAACCCATTTACCAGTTTTTTCTTTTCCATGAAACCAAAGAGCACGGCTTCGCCTAGCTTGCCTCAGGCATTGATGCTCTGTTGTTTTCTCGAATATCTTGTCTCCTTCCACAATGAGAGGAGTGCAAAGGATGGTAACAATCTTCATTCAGTATGTTGCTGTTCGGTGTCTTGTTTTTCAAACACTTCCTGTTTTTATTACAGAATTCTTAAAAATTCTCCATTCCTCTCAATTGTGATCATTCATTCATTTGTGTATCTCAAAACCTGTAAAAGTAACTTTTTTGAAATTATTTTTTCTTGTGAGACTGTGTTATTTTATCCATTTGTGGTTGGAAAATTTCAATTTGATATCTAAGGAATACTTCCTCAGAGGATTTTTTAAAACCTTGTGACAGCACTAACACCAATAAACTTCATAATAATTGAAATTTCAAAATAGTATTTTTCTGCTCTTATTTGTTTGGCAGTTTAATATTGTGTCAAATTTTTTTGTGTTTAATAGTGCCTTTTGTTGAGCCACTAGCTTGCTACCTAGGCATATAAATGTGAACTGAATTGGCATTGCACAATTTTTGAACGTTGTATATTTTTTATTTAATTTTTCATATTGCAGTTTTGCAGTGTGCTAAAATGTTTTCAAGTATTCTTTGTTTGCCTATTTTCATATTGGGAGACATATAGTTATAGTTTATTTGATATTCTGGAGTGCTTCAAAGCATGTTGTCCATGGATATCACACTCTTGTCAATTTTACCAGGAGGTGCACTTTCTTGCATTGCTTTATGAATTTTGGCTCAAGTACATATTCCTAAGTGACTTAAATTGCGTTACAACTCACTGTACTGAGTTTTCTGCTTCTCTCTAAGAGAGTAAATTTGGAATGGTTTGCTCAATTTCTTATTGATAGTGCACAGTATGAGCAGTGCTTTGTAATAATTTATGTAAATACCAAAAGAATCATCATCATACTGTGCTTTCCTTAATAGACCAGGTATTGTAGAGCTTAAGAGCAGTTGTGATATTCTGTAAGTGTCTAGTCTTTTGGAGCTTTGCCATTCCCATTCATCCATGGTCTTGAAAGAAAGACTCACTAAAGCACTTTTTTTGTATGTGTTTACTTTACGTGTTTACTATATGCATTCCAAGCTTTGTTTGAAACCACTCTGGTCATTTTCCTCTTCACGCTTTATGATGTAGACGAATATTCGCCAGGTGTCATTTTTGTAAGGAGAAATATTATTGGTTAAATAAAAGACAAGGTCCAAAGAGAATGCCGTCTTTTATTCTGACTCAAAGTTGAAGATCCTTCACGGAGTCCGGGCTCCCCTTCGGCTCCATGGTCCTGCCGTACTGCAGAGGACAGCAGACGTCGGGCATGCTGGATCTACCTTCCCGGCACGACGTAACAATGGCGACAAAAAAAAACGATTCTTCCCGTGACGCTAAAACAGCTCTCGTGCGGCGAACAGGTTGTGCACGATGGGTTGCCTACCTGATTGGCGCACGGCTCAAATCATTCCAGTTTTACGCTATATAAAGACTGTTTAGGGTCGAAGTGGTCCTCGAAATAGCGTCAAGATTCATAAGGGAGTCATGAGGAGCACTACATATGCCAATTTGGGCCATTTTAAATTTTTGGCCCAAAACGTTAAAAACATGGTGTCTGCAAGGGGCAGGAGGGTGATGGAACAGTCCACGTTCCATTCTCGTTCTATATATTTTCTCTTTTTCATCAAGTAGTATAAGTGCTACAGCAGTATATACAATACAAAATCATGAATATCATGGAAGTAGAAATAAAAAGCACTACACAAAAAATCCATACGTTTCACAATCCACATAATCTTAATGGTTGCGCTGTTCCTTTGGTTCAAAAATCGTCAACTATACAATATTATTTTAAAAAGTGGCGACCGCGAGAGTGGTCTCTTACAATTAAACTCAACATAAAAATTAATTACACTTGAGAGATAACGATAGCAATATAATTAAAATAACAATTTAGACCATAAGTTATTTGTTCCATTTTGGTCACCGTCGAATACCAAGAAATACCTATTTGATACAGAATTTCGTTCTAGACACAAGTGCTTGTCCTATCTTTTAGAAGAATAAGAGATGAGAGCCAAGCAGACGCAGATGATGCGACTCTGGTACTTTCTTCGAAGCGCATTAAAGCCCTCTAAGTTACATGGTGGCAAAACCGTGCGACTTGCCGTGTCTCGAACAAAATCGATCAAAATCTAACCACAACCACAATAAGGTGGAGAATTTTTTTAGCAGATGATACCAAAACCATCCAAAGATTTACACTGAGACACTTTGAAGTGTCAAAAGGCCTTAACTCGTTCTAATCCAGAAACACAGCGCGCATCCATTAGCATAAGGGAAAAGGAGTGGCAGAGTACGAATGTCTGGCTGGCAGCGAAGGGAACCGAGTTACTTGCCGCAGAAGAACCAAAATTTTGTGCCGAACGAAATCCTACCTGAGTAAAAAAGTAAAGAAAGTTCGTCCATTTCTGGCGTATTAACGATTTAAATCTTTGGACACAAAAACATGACGACAGAGGTTCGGAGAATCAAAAGTAGAACCTTCGAAATTTTGTATCATCCGCTCTCATTTAAGATTTATCTTAATTTTTTTTGTACATAGGAACCGGTGCACGCAAGCACCGAGACAAAAGACGTAGCCTCAAGCGATGAGGACGTGGGTAATCACAGTTCAAAAGTATGCATAGCGCAAAACTGGCTACGTCTGCGTAAAAAAAAACCTAAAAAAAGAGCTTTATTCGCGACAGTCTCATGCGGGAAAATGCACGGCAGCATCAAAATGATCAAGACAAAGACGTCCCTTTGTCGAACTAGTCAAGTTGGCGCGGGACAAGATAAGACATAAAACAAAAAAAAAAAGGACAATCACGTTTCTTGAGACTTTTGTGTCTGCCGTGCGAACCGCCTCTACAACTTTTCAGATCTCTGCTCGACGCATGGCTCTCAGGCGAGATCGCAGGGAAGTCCCAGGGTGACGCCGAGGAATGCACAGCCGCTGCTGCCCACCTCACCCCCTCTCGGGGAGCGAGGTTCGTTACGGCAGCAGCCGGGGGTTGAACCTGCCCATGTGCAGCAGCACCCCGGTGGGGTTGTGCCTCACGAAGAACAGGAAGGGCCGGTCGAAGCGCAGCCGGGCCGCCTCCGGGATGCGGGCCTGCCGCGGCCGCAGCGCCAGCGGCACCTTCATCAGGTCGGGGTCCTCGAAGTCCGCGATGCGCTGGAACGTCCTCGACTCCCTGCTGGCCGAGCTGCTGGCCGAGGTCGCCGACGACGAGCCGTCCTCGGACGCGGAGACCTCCTCGGACGACGTGAGGCCCGTCGAGCCGCGCGCCTCCGCCGCCTCCAGCGCGTCGCCCAGCCGCGCGTAGTAGGAGTCCCTGCAGTGATGCGGAGTCCGTCAGTCACTCTCCATTTTAAGTTTCCTTAGGCGGCGTGGAAACATCACGTCTCCTGTTTTAGGCTCCTTCCCACTCGGGTGACGACGTGCTATTTGCACACCACCTACTCAGCACACCCTAGACGACCGCTTTAACAAAATATTGACTTTCGATGAATTTCAGTCGAAATTTGATGAATTTTAATGAATTTCAGTAAATTGAACAAGTTTGATGAATTTCGGTGTACAAATTTGGCTCAAACCGCGTCAAAAGTTTAGGTCTTCTGGCCCACTGTGTGGCGCTGACCCACCTGTCCTTGCCGACGTTGTCCGGGTGCAGCTCGATGCTGGGGTCGTCGCTCTCGGACACTCGGGGCCGCAGCCGGCGTCCGCGGGCCGCGCGCCGCCCCGGCGACGCCAACGGGGACGTGGGGAAGAACTCGACGTGGTGCCGCGAGTCCACCGCCCGCTCGCCGCACGTGCTGAACGTGTTGAGCTGCAACAGTCCACGCACACCTTCATTCTGCGCAGTGGCGGGGCCACAGGGAGCCTTTGAGGACGGGTGGCGGGGAGGTCCACTTTTTGCCTACTTAAGGGAAATGTATGGTGTTTTGATTCTGAGCGCGGATTTTAGGTGAGGGGTAATGGTGGTGATTATCACCCCTTTTCCCATTTTAGGCACTACACAGGCCGCCTGGAAGGTAGGTAACCAGCACGGTTCCCCGTAAGTAAGGTCAGTTGGGGTAATTATAGGACACGGGGTAAAAATGGGACCGCTGATTCTTAGTCAAGATTTGACATTTTTGAACGCATGACATACCAAATGTGATGTTTTCATTGAAAAAATAACGTTTGCTACTTATAAGTAGCAAATTACTTGCTACTTAATTACTCCAACTGACCGTAGGTGGAAAGCTTTGCTTAACTGCCTCCTTAGGAAAATCCAGGACCCGCGCCTGATGGTTTCGTTTGTTGCTCGTCCGTCCGTCCGTTAGTTCATCCATTCGACCACTCGCACAAAGTGTCGCTGGGCCGAAAATTGTCCCTCGGATCGGGGTCGCCGTCAGTGCTTTGTCTCGCTGCTGTCTCGCTCGCACTCAACGGGACTCCCCGTAGGTGTGAGAGAGACAGAGCGACCAAAGCCCTGTTCGGATTCACTGAGCGAGCGCGGTCTGCCGGCCGCGGCTCGGCTAGGCTCGGCGAGGGAGGGACAATGCGAGTGCCGTCTGCCGGTGTGCCTCCACTCGCCTCGCCAACCAAGGCGTCATCCTTGTGGCGGCCCTGCAGACTGACAGTCTCGCTCCGTCTCTCTCGCACCAGCACGGGAGGCCCCGCGAGTGCGAGAGAGACGAAAAAGACTCTCCGCGCTGCGCACTGCGGCCGTGGCCGCCAGTCTGTGGGTCACTGGAGCAGCCCGGGGCGCGGTGGCGCTGGTCCCCTTTTCCATAGTGGCTGTCGCGAGGCGCAGCCCGGGCGCGGCACAGCGCGGCACCCAAAACGGCGGTCGCCTC
Organism: Thrips palmi; assembly: GCF_012932325.1. NCBI lineage: Eukaryota > Metazoa > Arthropoda > Insecta > Thysanoptera > Thripidae > Thrips > Thrips palmi. The sequence continues at coordinate 12,763,976 of NW_023144624.1, read as the reverse complement.
GAAAGCGGCCGCCAGGCCGCCGGTGCTGACTGCAGACTGAGAGTCGTTTCCCGTCGTTCTCTCTCACACTCGCGGGGCGTACCGTAGAGGTGCGAGAGAGACGGAGCGAGACTAGGGTGGTCCAAAAAAAATGAAGTTGCTCGGATCGTCCAACGCCGCCCGGATTTGGATTCTACATCGAAAAAAATGAAATACGTGTTTTTTCCTTTTTCGATAAAATGATTTTCAGGACCTCCTCAAAGCCCTCAAAATTTGTAACAGTGCTATTAATAGGAAAAAATCGTAACTTGGTCATTTTTTGACCGATTTTAAAAAACGAAACGGGGATTTGTTCGTTTTTGAATGCCCATTACGAAAAAAATATGCCTAACCCTCTTTTTGGTTTGCCTAACTTTCAGGGGGTAAAAAATGACAAAATTTCAGCCCAAATTGGCAAGAGTTTCAGTTTGTAGGCCGCTACAGCCACTCCAAGTCCTTCCTGTCAGCATGGGGGGGTGCCCCCACCACTAGGCAAGCCCCATGAACAGAAATGAGATGCCGAGTGCAATTTGCCTACCACACAGGGGCATCAAATTGTGGATTTTTTCGAAAATCTATCCATAGTGGTGTCTCTTGGGGCCTCTGGGCACTCAGATGGGCACCCTTTCACCCGGTTCGGTACCCGCACTACGTGACAAGAACAAACAATAGGAATGGACGTTGTTGACGTGAGGAACCGCAACCACGCAAGGCCACAAAAAAAGCCATCAAAATGAAGGAATTTTCTAAATTTTCACGTTTTTCTGGTCCTGAGAGGTAGGCATGAGGTGCTCAACAGTCAATTCCAATTGTTTGTTCTTATCACGTAGTGCGGGTACCGAACCGGGTGAAAGGGTGCCCATCTGAGTGCCCAGAGGCCCCAAGAGACACCACTATGGATAGATTTTCGAAAAAATCCACAATTTGATGCCCCTTTGAGGTTAGGCAAATTGCACTCGGCATCTCATTTCTGCTCATGGGGCTTGCCTAGTGGTGGGGGCACCCCACCATGCTGACAGGAAGGACTTTCAGTGGCTGTAGCGGCCTACAAACTGAAACTCTTGCCAATTTGGGCCGAAATTTAGTCATTTTTTACCCCTGAAAGTTAAGCAAACCAAAAAGAGGGTTGGGCATATTTTTTTTCGTAATAAGCACTCAAAATTGAACAAATCCCCGTTTCGTTTTTGAAAATCGGTCCAAAAATGACCAAGTTACGTTTTTTTCCTATTAATAGCACTGTTACAAACTTTGAGGGCTTTGAGGAGGTCCTAAAAATCATTTTTTCGAAAAAGGAAAAAACACGTATTTCATTTTTTTCGATGTAGAATCCAAATCCGGGCGGCGTTGGACGATCCGAGCAACTTCATTTTTTTTTGGACCACCCTAAGCGAGACTCTCGGAATCAGTCTACTGGTGGCCCAGCTGACGGCCTTGTTGGCGCGGCGCGTGAGGCGGACGCACCGCCACGCCACTGTCATTGCCAGCACGACGCGGGCTGCAATGAGGCGCGGCCAAAGGCACGCCGCACGCCACGCCACGCCACGGCGTGCCAGAGGCAGACTTAGAGGGACGAGCCAAATAGCACATTTTGGCTACTTACAGGGGCGAAGTATGGCCTTTCGCCTACCTTTCAGACGGCTATTTAGGGCTAGATGTCGTGGGGGAGAAGGGCGGAGGTTCTTCTGCCTGCAACCACGCCTGCACCGTCACCGTGCCACGCCGCGCCACGCCCCGCCACACCCCGCCAGGCCGTGGCTAATGCCGCAGAAGACCAGGCGCCGACGTGACTCACCTGGACCACGTCGGACAGGTGCAAGTCGTTGGCCACCCCGTTGAGTCCGCGCAGGTCGGCGTGCTCCGAGGAGAACAGCTCGTCCAAGCCCATGCGCTGCAGGGCCTCGCTCATGTTGAGCACGGAGCGGTGGCTGAAGCGGGGAATCTGGAACGAGCGGCAAAGTCAAAGTTTGCAGGAGATTCAATGAACGCCATGACGCAGTCTCCAAGACGAAAACCACTGAGCTCCTGAACCTCAGGCATCCTGACCGAAATTCGGCACCGCTTAGTTAGCGCCTGTGAGGTAGGCCAGCCTTCCGTCCCGCAACACACCGATGTGGAGACGGTGGCCTACCTTGCCCCTGTGAAGATGACAGGGGGAAGGTAGGCCAACGTCTCCACACCGGTGTGTCGCGGGACGGAAGGCTGGCCTACCTCACAGGCGCGAAGCGGTTCATAACATAAGACGCCCAAAAGTAATTAGGGGTCAAGGGAGGGGCAATTATCCTTGCACTGCGATGCACCGCGATGCACTTGCCTGCAGTTCGAGGCCCGGCCTGGGCAGCAGCGTGCGCAGCAGCCGCGCCCACCGCGCGCCGGGCCCCCTGGACTCCAGCAGGCGCTGCTCCAGGCGCGACAGGCCGTCCCCGGGGGCGACGTGGCCCTGCTGGCCGGGCAGCACCAGCACCGTGCTGAACGGGGCTGCAACAGAAGGGAAGCGTCAGCACACAGAGCGCCCGCGCTGTTAAAGTAAAAAGATTCACCGGACTCACAACTAAACCTCTACCCGTCGTGCCTTACCTTCGGCGGCGCCCAGGGCCACGGCGGTGGCGTCCAGGGCGGGGTCGTAGCCCGCCAGGAAGCCGGAGCGCCACACGACGGCGGGGACGGGGACCAGGCGGCGCTGCCGGCTCGACGGCACCACCACGAAGTGCATCTCGCCGTCGCGGCCCTCCGTGGACGCGCCGGTGCAGTCCGTCTGTAAGTAAGCAGGGCGTCCGTCATTGCTGTGTCCCTGTCGCACTCATGGGGCGTACGGTGCAGCTGTATTATTATAGCGCGACTATTTTTAGCGCGGGAAAGAAACTTATTTGTCAGCATTAACATTAACATTAAGAAGCCATTCCAAATTTCGCAAAAGTCATCCCTGCACGGCCAGTGCCCTCCCCCACGTGCGTGCTCGCCGGCGCGTCTCCCTCTTCTTCGCTCCGGTTAACCTCTTCCTGCCACCACACCGTGTCCACGCGGCAATTAACCTTTCGGCGGGTCGCGGCGTTAAGTAACTCAATCTGCCGCGCCTTGCGGGCCTTGCACAGCGCATCACGTCACATAACCTCTTCGCGGCGGTCTTAGTCCTGCCCTGCACCGCCCTGCCCCACCTTAGCCGCCCTGCCTCACCAGCCCCCCCCCTCCTCGCCCCGCCCCGTCCCGCCGCCACATCGATGATAATCGTGCCTTTGACGACGGGGCGCCGCGCTCCGTGGCGTCGGCGTGGTCGGCGTCACGCGCCGCCGGAGTCGTACTCCGAAATGGCGCGCAGTTGAACACCGCCGGGCGGGAGCCGCGTCCGAAAGCTTGCCGCGGGCATCTTTCCTCCTGGACCCTGCACGACACAGCGCTCCCGGGAGCGGCGCGTGGCTTTCGGACGCAGCCGAAATCAGCGGCGGGATTCACCGGGACGGCTGTCCAGCCGCACCATGGCCCAGCGGGGCCAGCTTCAGGGCGCGCGGACTGGCAGAGACGACATTGGCCCTGAAGACGGCCGGCGGCGGCAAGGGAGAGGCTACACTGGGAATCCGGGAATGTGACGTCACGGTGGTTAGGGCGTGAATCGTGTCACGTTCATTTGCACACTTTGTCATTTTCGTTAGTACGTGAATCCGGCCTTGTCCAAGCTCGGAAACAGCCGATTCTCATCGAACGAATGGGATGCAGTATTCAAAAGAACGTGGACGCGATACGTTTTAACGAACGTGACGTCACATTCCCGGATTCCCGCTGTAGGTTGGGTTTGTACTCACCTCGAAGATGTTGGCCCCGAAGGCGGCCAGTGGCGGCCGCAGGGAGAGGCTGGCGCCGCGCATGTACTCCTGCACGCGGCCGCGCGTCTGCCGCTTCACGAGGAGGTTGGTCTTGCGCCGCACCAGGTCGCCGCTGTTGCGGAAGGTGATCTCCTCGACGTGGCCGTCGTAGAACTGCGTGGCGCGCTCCTTGTAGAACTCCAGGAGCTTGCCTTTATTCTGCACACACAAACAGTTGTCGTCATTGCACAGAAGAAGAACTTGAACCATGCTTGAACCCGACAAAGTCACAAGACTCACCGCGATCGCTCTGACTTTAAACGAATGCAGAAACCGAGACATCCGATTAAGACTCACCTTGTCGCTGTACAGCTCGCGGACCAGGGCCGCCGTGGCGACGCCGGCGTTCTTGGCGTGGACGAGGGACTCGGTGACGTTCCACAGCACCTGGTGGGGGTTGAAGGACACCATGTCGTCCAGGCGCAGCACGTCGTTCATCTGGCCGGACGTGGGGCCGCGCGCGCCCAGGAACACCATGGCGAGCGTGGACGTGGCGGCGAACGGGGACATGACCAGGCTGCGCGTCGTGGTGCTGGAGGGAAGCAAGGCCAGGTCAATGCCCACTCCGGCGATCTACCCGTCCACCCTCGCGAAGCGAATCCCTTACCTGGCGGATTTCTCCTTCACCGCCATCCACATCTGGAAGGCCAGGTCGTTGCAGAGGCTGACGAAGCTCTTGACGTCCGGGTCCAGGTTGGCGGTGGCGGCCTCCAGGCCCAAGTGCTCGTGCGGCGCGGCGTGCAGCTCGACGGCGGACGGCGAGTGGTACACGCCGACGTGCTTCACGGCCTCGTCGGCCACCTCGGGGGCGGCGGGCGCCGCGGCTGGGGGTGCGTGCGGGCCTCCAGCCTTGAGGGACTCCGGCGCGGCCGAGGCCGAGGCCTCCTCCGCCGAGCTGACCACGGGCACGCGCGTCCACAAGGGCTGCGACAGCGGCGCCGAGCTGCTGGCTGTCTCCACGTCCACCTTGTTGGCGTCCACGTCGACGGGGGCCGAGGTCGTGGTGGAGGCCAGCCTGAGGCTGGACAGGCTGGACGCAGGCGCGTTCACTTTGCTGGTCTGGATGTTGCTGCTCTCCAGGCTGAGCTCGGCGGTGGGTGATTCGGGCGAAGAGGCAGTGGACGTGGGTCTGGTCTGACTCGTGGTGGTCGAGGCCGTCTCCGTGGAGGTTGGTGTCACCGTGGGAGCTGCCGAGGACGGCGTCGTGCTCAGCGAGTCTGCCGAGGTTGTGTCCAGCTCCGCGGACTCTGTCCTCGACTCCGGCTCCTCGCTGGAGGCCGAGGCCGTGACGGCGTCGCGGACGGACACCGTCGTGGCTCGCTGTTCGGTGCTGGCAGCCGACTGGTCCGTCACCGTCTCCCACGAGGTGGCCGACGGCCGGGTCTCAGCCTCCGTCGTCGAGGTCACGGCCTCTGCCTCGGCGGCCTCCGTCGTGCTGGCCGTCGAGTACAGCATGCCCGTCTCCGAGCTCGAGATCTTGAGGTACAGCTTGGTGGTGGCCTCGGCCCCTTCGGCCTCGGCACTTTCGCTGGACACTTGTTCCGTGCTGCTGCTCTCCTCGGAGGCCTCGTTCGCCTCGTCCGAGGCCGTCACGGCCTCCACCGGCCTGCTGGACGTCGTCGTCAAGGTTTCCGCCTCTTCCACCGCGTCCGTGGCGCGCTCCGTCGTCGGGAAGGTGCTGGCCGCGGTGGAGGCCTGCTCTTCGTCCTCCGGGACGCGTTTCGTCACCAGGGCCGAGGCCGGGACGCGGGTCAGCATCTCGGTGTACCTTACTGGCGCCGACACTGCTTGCGGCGCTGGCGCCGGGGCCGGTGCTGGCGCTGGGGGTGGCGCCGGGGCTGCGTCCGTTGTGCTCAAGTCCGCCGACGTTGCGGACGTGTCCTCGTCGTCCATGGTGGTCAACATGGTTGTGATTTTCGTTGGAGGCTGCCCAGTTGTAGTCCTTGCGGGTGAAGTGGTCCAAACCGTGGGCAAAGCCGTGGGCAAGGCCGGATGCAAAGACGTGGGCAAGGCCGTAGGCAAAGAGGTAGGCAAAGACGTAGGCAATGCCGTAGGTAATGCCGTAGGCAATGCCGTAGGCAAGGACGTAGGCAAGGACGTGGGCAAGGACGTGGGCAAGGCTGTAGGCAAGGACGTGGGCAAGGCAGTGGGCAAGGTCGTCGGCACTGCGGTTGACACCGTCACTGGCAGCGCCGTAGACACGGACGTCAGGGCCGATGTCCCGAAGGTGGCTGTGGTGGAGGCCGCGCTGGAAGCCGAGGTCCCGGAGGAGGTCGTCGAGCCCCACCTGGAGGCCGACGTCCCGGACGACGCCACCGTGCTGCTGGGCGAGCTCGTGGCCGAGGCCGTAGTGGTTGACGCGTCCTCCTCGTCGTCCGTCGTCCTGCTGTCCATGTCCAAGTCCGCCGAAGAGACGGTCTCGGTGGGCGCGGGGGTTTCCGTCGAGGTCACCCTGTACGTGTAGCTGATGGCGGGCGGGCGGCGGGACGGTGGTGGCGGCGTGGGTGATGGCGTGGTGGCCGGCACCTCCGTGGGGATGAAGGTGACGAAGGGCGCCATGGTGGTGGTGGTGGTGGCGGGCCGCTGGATCGTCACGATCTGTACCATGGACTCCGCCTGCTGCTGCGTGACTGCCGGGTGCCGCTGCTGCACGGCCTCTTGCAGGGCCGGCTTGAAGGGCCTGGCGGTGGTCTTCGTGAAGGCCGAGGGCTTGGGGGGCCGGGTGCCGGCCTTGGTCGGGACAGGCTTGGAGGCGGTGGGCTTGGCGGCCGTCTTGTTGGGGTTCTTGGTGGGCTTGGCGCGGTTGGGCGTGGTGGGGCGCGTGGGGCGCGTCGGCCGCTGGGACGCTGGAGGCCGTGACGGCCGTACGCTGGCCGTTCGCAGCGGGGGTGGCGTGGCGAGGGGGGCTTTGAGCGGGGCGGGGGCTGCTGGGGCGGGCACCGGCCGGCTCGCGTTGTTGGACGCGGTGTGCTTGAGCCCGCCGGTGGGTGACGAGCTGACCAGGGTGTACAATGTGTCCACGACGTCCTGCTCCGTGGTGGTGGGCCCGTTCGGCGGCGGAGTGAACCTCACCGGCTCCTCCTTGGAGGCCGCTGGAGCCGCCGTGGTGGCAGGCTTCTTGGCGGGCTTCTTGGCCAGGGTGGTGTGGATGGACGGCTTGCTGGTGGGTCCCTTGGTGGCGGTCTGCGCCGCCGGCCTAATGGTGGGGGACGTGGTGGGCGGCGTGGTGGGCGCTGGGGTCGACGTTGTGGCGGTGGGCCTGCTTGACGGCCTGCTGGCGGGCCTGGGCGGCAGCCCGCCGTCCATGATGCCGGGCAGGATCATGCCCCACGTGGCGGCGGCCTCGCTCGGGGACGGCGCGCCGGAGCCGGGCGGCGGCCGGATGTACGCGGGCAGCTTGTTCTTGCTGGCCGCCAGCTGGCTCTTGAGCACGTTCTGCACGTTGTTGACCACGTCCTGCACGCCCTTGACGGCGTCCTCCAGCGCGTCCTCCGGGTCCTCCAGGCCGGCCATGACGCCGTGGTGGTTGGGCTGCACCGGCGCGTGCATGGTGGCGGGGGCGGGCACGGGGCCGTGGTAGAACGTGGCGATGGGCGTGTCGCCCAGGTCGCCGTCGCCGCCCGCCAGCAGGCTCTTGATCTCGTCGAGCGTCATGTGGCGACGCACCAGGTCGCCTGTCTCGTCGAACGTGTAGAACTCGTACCTGGCCGAGGCAGCACCCAAGCAGACGGAATCAAGCGATGTTAGAGATCACACCGCTGTGAAACACTGGTACAACAAAGGTGCCCTGTGGAAACTCTGGAGTTCGAAACGCGTCAAGAGTTATGGGAGCCGGCGCCCGTCTTCTGACCCACTGTGCGTGACGTCACGGAGCGCAAACCAGTGCAAGATGACTCACCTGTCGGGCGACATGAGTCCGGCGGGGCTGCCCACGGTGGCTGCCTGGGCCGCCTGCGGGGACTGCGGCTTCTGCGGCCGCTTCTTGACGCCCTGCTGCGCCCTGGCCGGCGCCTCGGCGGCGTACGTCCTGGTGGCGGTGGTGGCCATGCTGGCCGTGCTGGACGTGCTGACCGTGCTGGCGTTGCTGGCCGTGCTGGCTGGGTCGGCGAGGACGGACACGGACGTGACCACGCTACAGCACGAAGAGTGGGTTAGGAGGATGCATTATGGTCCTGGCCGTGTTAGAGAAACGCGGGCTTGCCCCAAAGCCGCATACTATAACGTTTATCTACTTTTATTGTCCATAACTATTGCCATATTGGTGCATACGGAAGCTATGTACAAATTCACGGGGGAATATTTTCATATTGGGCTTAAGTATAGATTGAACCAAATTTGTGTACAAATGGAGGACACACGTCCCGCGTTTCTCTAACAGATCTAGGGCTGTGGGATGCATGTGGGGCCAGACCGAGCCAGGCCCAACATGGCGTGGCCTGACCCCGCCACTGTAAGGCAGCCCAGGCACGCCGCGCGGCAAGGCGCGGTGCCCGCGGTGCACTTGCAGTGCTCTGCGCTCTATTCTAATTTTACGTGCGCTCCACTCCGACCCACTACTCTTCCGCGTCTCCCTCGCGTCTCCGCGGAAGCAAGCTGCAAGCAACCCCGGACGGATCGGTCCCCTGCACTTCCCGAGGGCACTCGACCCGCTGACCCAGTCTCGAATGCAAAAGCTCGGCGCAGATGGCATGCATGCAGGTGGCGTGCAGGCGGGCCGGCGGTTGCACACTGAGAGTCGACGTCGTCTCTCTGCCTCTCTCGCACCTGCAGGGGGCGGCCTCGAGTGCGAGAGAGACAGAGCGACGAAAACGACTCTCAGTCCGCACTGCCCCTGCGAGCGCCAGCTGCCGGCGCGCATCTGGCAGACCTCCCGAATGCCCGCGTAGTGCTCTGCACTGTGAGAGCAACCCCTCACCGCTAATGTAGCGACACGCTTCCAGCGGCGGCGTCCCGCCGACTGTCTCAGAGCGACCACGAGGCACACTCTTGATTTCACTGAGAATGAAAGAGTCATGACCATGACTAAAATTTTGGGCGAGGAATTCTTTATTACCCAAATTTGGATAAGGAAGGTTTCCTCGACCAAACTTGGGTGAGGAATGTTTCCTCACCCAAATCTGGGTCATAGGAGCCATGCAGGTAGCTAATACACCGCCTTCCTCGCCCAAATTTGGGTAATAAGGAATTCTTCGCCCAAATTTGGGTGATAAAAGTATACCTCGTCCAAAATTGGGTATTGACCATGACTTTTTCATTCTCAGTGAATCCAGAGTACTCTTGGGTCATCCCCCGTACCGGTGCGCGAGAGACAGTGGCGTGTTCGGAAGCAGCCCACCAGAATCCCGTCGCCCGAAGGGCATTCCCTGGCACGGAGCAGCTTCGGCACGCACGGACCTGGAGCCGAGGATTCTCCTGGGTTCTTCCGCTGCAGTGCTCGTGGTGGTCGCAGCGCCCGGGGACGTCTCAGCGGCGGTCGTCGCACGCAGCTCCTGGGGGCGGGGCTGGGGGTGGGGCTGGGGGTGGGGCTGGGGGTGGGCAGCGGCCAGGAGCCCGTGAGCCGCCAGGGCAGCCAGCGCCACCAGAAGAGGCGGGTAGTTTCTACGCCCCCCTCCTGAAAAGAAAACATCGACGATTAGTGGATTCTCGGTGAGCAGCAGTTATTCGGCGTCGACGCACGTGCACTGAGAAAAAAAATTAGTCGCCAGAACTAAAACTTTGGTCCACAGACCTAAAGTCATAGGGGAAACCAAGCACCTTGTCTCCTGAAGCAGAAGTCGTTTGGTGTGCCACTTTTGTCCCTGGCCCTAAAGTTGTTTGGACGCAGAGCATAAAGTCACTTTCTTGTCAAGAACTAAATCTGCTAACACGTCATAGTTACCAGCGCGCAAAAAAAAATTCGCGCGGGGATCGAACCGCCGAAAGTAGACTTCGCAAGCCGTCACGCAACCCATTCAGCCAACTCGCCACAAAAGAGAAGGCCGCATTGGGGATCATCTTAACAAGCGGCACCACTGCGAACGCGAGGAAAAATGGTAACTCAGCTCGCTCCCTTTCCCGAGAGTCTTTATATCCCTCAGTCCATCTCCTAGCTTCACTCAAAACTCATACAGTAAGCAGCGCCACTGTGCCAGGAGAAACTGGTTGCGCACCGGCGGGAGTTGAACTCACGCCGGAATCCGACTTACTATCCAGCCGCCAGGTACGGAGACCACTGAGCCACCAAGCCACATGCAGTGAGGGGAATATCGGGATGCCTAAGAAGGTAGATCTGCGGTGTGGTGAAACGTCATCATCCAACATAAACGAAGAATTCAGACACGAAGACGAGAAATCTTTGGTCGCGGGGACAAAACTCGGTGACCACTTGAGCTTTCTATACGCGCACTACCGCGATTTTGCTCCTGGCACGAAAGCTGTGTCGAGTTCAAACCCAATCGACTTTGGTGCTAGGATCAAAAGTGCTCTGACGCCGGGCAATGTAACATTTGGCCCGTGCAACCACAATTCTAGGTACTGGGACCGAACGGGGGAGACCATACGGTCAGCTTGGTCCAATAGGAGCCGAACATTTTTCTCAGTGTGCCGCGTGATGCACTCTGAATGTCTGGCACTGAAATGTGAGCTGTGTTACAGTGAATTTGAACAATACGAAGGAATATTTCTTTGCAATACGAATCTTTCTAGCATTTTCATTGTAAGATACCAAGAAAAACCCCCATAATACGAAGAAAAGTCACCCTCGTATTATGCTTGCGCCATTTCCTTCGTGTTATGAGAAATTTCTTCGTATGACATTTAGAGTGTGTTACGCTACGCCATACGATTGCATTTCCAGGCCTGACTGTACCACGCACGGCGCTGCCAGACCTGACTGTACCACGTGGACGCGCGTGGTAATGAACTCCAGCGGTCGGAGTGGCACGGCGCGGCGCCGGCGTACGACAAAAAACCGCCGCGGAGCCAGAAGCGGCAGCGGAGCTGGTAGAGCTCGGCCGCGCCACCGAGCTACGCCACGCTACGCTACGCGACGCACTGCGCGGGACATTGGAGCCGGAAGACAGCCAGACGTGGACAGCGGCGGGCACACCGGCAGGCACAGGCAGCAGAACATGCGGGAAATGCGGAGCGAGCACCGGGACGAAATGAAAAATAAATAATCACACTGCGCTGGGTGTGGCTGCTGGGCCCCGTTCGCCGATCACTTCTCATGCGGTGTGTGCAAATGTGTGTGTGTGTGGGGGGGGGGGGGTGTGTACGACCCAGAGTCGTTACCCTGCCAACCTCCGCATCCCAGCTCCCCGTACGAATCCCAGAGCCACGGTGCAGGTGAGGGCTCATGCTATGACGAGAATGCGCGCGACCGAACTGGTATTTTTAGCGCGGCCGAAAACGTTTAGCACCTCCGGCACGCCTTGCGAGAATTCTAATTATCGTTATGACAAAGCGCGGTGCCGCAACCGCCGGGCCGTTTAAGCCCCATTTTTGTGTTCGCACGCTGGCATGCCGGGTCTGGGGTCCTGGCTGGGCAAGGCTGGGTCCTGCGTGCAGCTGCCCCCACGTCGCGTGGGCGTTGGCCCGCCCTTTCTTCCGTCCGCTCGGCCGTCCGTCCATGTCTGTCTGTCTGTCTGTCTGTCTGTCTGTCTGTCTGTCTGTCTGTCTGTCTGTCTGTCTGTCTGTCTGTCTGTCTGTCTGTCTGCTGTCCGTCTATCTGTCTGCCTGTCTGTCTGTCTGTCTGCTCTGTCTGTCTGTCTGTCTGTCTGTCTGTCTGTCTGTCTGTCTGTCTGTCTGTCTGTCTGTCTGTCGCGATGACTCACTGCACCTGACAGCATAGCGCCGCACGTTTTTACTTTATCCTCGGAAATAATAACAATAAAGCCCCACGACCCGCGCCGCGCCGCGCCTACACGGTAATGAGCCATCCCCGTTACCATTCCCACGCCCACAGTGAGCATGCGCGTCCGTCGAGGCTGTGCGTGCGTTGGTACGGGTGTGTTGAGCGCGCCGCCCGTGGGTGCGAGTGTGTACGTGTGCGCGCTCGCGCGCGTTCCCCGATCTAATAGCGTCGTCTTATCTTCCTCTCGCCTGTCGGCTGGGCGGACACCGTGTTGCCTTTGCCGGCCGGGCGGACCGGAGATGAAGAGCCGGCCTCCACTAGGCCAGGGGCAGCGCGAATTGGGGGAAGAGAGAGACAGAGAGATCGCGGCGTCGCGAGGGACTGTTGACACGCCGCGCCGCCGTGCACATGCAATCCGCGTCCCTTATCCCAATTTGGTGTCCGCGTCGCGCTGCTCCACTCGGCCTTGCCGAGTCCCGTTTCCAGTGTGACTGCCCCTTCCACCTCCTTCTCTTTATCTACCTCCTCTTTCGCTGCTCTTTCTCCTCTTTCTTCTGCTTTTCCTTCTTCTCCTCTTTCTCTTCTCTCCCCTGTTTCTGCTCCTTTTCCTTTTTCTCTTCTCTCTCGTCTTCCTACTCCTATTTTTCTCCCCCTTCCTCCTCCTCTTCTTCCTTTTCTTCTTCCTCCTCCTCCGCGGTGCCGTCTGCACTGCGTGGACACTGTAACAGGATCGTTGCGTCTCTTGCACTCAGAGCCCAGTGAGTTTCTTTCCATCTGCGCGTCCGCCAATAGCAGTTGACCAAAGACTTAATTTGCAGACTTTACATTTATGGAACTGATCAAAACCTCTGATGATTTCGTCAAAGTCTAAAGCCATTATCGATACCTTAAAAGAAATATTAGATGAAATTTGCACGTGCAACGTCAATTCCTTCCTGCTAGGCTCTTGGCAGTGTAGACAACGGTGGGCAATGGTGCAGCGTGCTGCAGGCCTCAGCGGCGTGAGAATGAATGGGCAAAGTGCGCGCGCCCGCCTCACCCCACCACGCCCCACCCTGCATCGCCCCACCTCGCCCCACCCCGCCGCGACCGCAGTGAATCTTCTTTGACAACATCCACGGCGTGAGCGACGTCGCCGCCCGACATTTCACACTGCCCTATTCTTGTCGGCGCGACGCAGAAAAACACTGCGCGACTGATTTACAGTTCGGCTGCTGCCGGGAACCCTTCTTACATCTTACGGCACCTCGTGACCGCACGCTCGGCGTCGTGCAGCGCTCGGCCGACCGGCGCCGGTCTTCTGGCCCACTGTGCAGTGCCAACCCACTCCTTAAGGGTGCGAGAGAGACAGAGTGACAAGCCGACCTCCTGGATCACTCGGCAGGCAGCAGACCGGCTGAGCGCGTGGACCGGTCCCGCGGACCGCCGAAAACGCCTGCACTCCGATCGATAGGCAACCCGGCCGCAGCCGTGCCGACGGGTTGCATACCCGCCGTTACCATTACCATTAAGGGCCAGACCACACATGATCGTATGCCAGGCTGACGGGTCGCTGACAGTCCTCTTGAACTTGAGAGGCTAGACATGATCCTATTTCGGGCCCGGCTCGGTAGCGGCAATCGGAACCACCGCGGCCTGGGTCGCCGATTGAACTTGGTCAATCGGATATCGAAGACCGAGTGAACCATCTTGAGTTCGCAACCATGCGCACTCTTTGGTGTGTAACCATGTATACTCGTGAGTTTAGAACGTGCACTCTTAACGTTTGCAACCATGAACACTCCGGAGTTTGCAGAGTAGGCTGCACCGTGACCAGCCCCACTCCCTGGGCGGAGCTCTCACCTTCGCGTCCCCACGGTGCCCTCGCGATGACAAAGGGCGCCGGTATGGCCACGTCGCGTCGTCCCAGTGGCCGTAGGGTCGTAGCCGTAGGGTCGGTAGGGTCGTTAGGGTCGTAGGGCCGTAGGGTCGTAGGGTATAGGAGGGCCTTAAGAGTCGTGGGGTCGTAACCGAAGGGTCGTAGGTCGTAAGGGTCGTAAGGGTCGTTAGGGCCGCAGGGTCGTAGGGTATAGGAAGGCCGTAAGGGCCGTAGGGTAAGGCCCAGTGGCGGATGCGGAGCCGGCCAAAGTGAGGGGCAACGTAGCGATTTTTGCCAACTGAAAGGGCCGGAAAGGGTGGCTTTTTGCCTATCATTGGAGTGGATATGTAGGACTGTCCCCCCTTCTTTCCGTTGCTTCGCACTGGGCGCGCCACTCGAAGCTCGAGTCCTTCGCGTTCGTTGACGGCAACGTGGCCGCCGCGTCCCGATCTCTCCACCGCGGTCGGCGATCCCGAAGTCCCACGGCTCGGCCGCTTCGGGTCAAACCGTCCGCGAATGCCAATTTTTGGAGCGCCGCGTTCATCAGCGGGCGGGTATTGTCCGCGCGGAATGGGAAGCGCGGGGAAAGTGGAGGCAGGGCCACCCGGCACACTGAGAGTCTCTCTCGCACCGACGCGGAACTGCCCATGAGTGCGAGGGAGACGGAGCGGCGACGCTGCAGGACCCTCAGGCCGCCGCGTTGTGCAACGCGGTATGAGAAATGCAAGGCGGAATTACGATTCTTCCGAAGAGGGGCGGCGCGTTGGCGTGTCGATCATCAAGCCGCACGACAAATGCACGTGCTGTGACGTCATTTTTAGACAGCTCGCGATAAAACAACAACAACAACAACAACGGGCTGGGGCCTGGCTCGTCCCGCCTGCCTGATATAGGTCAGGCGGCCATAACTCACGTCCCCGTCGGCCGGGTCGGCCGCGCACCAAGGCGCCACGGACCTGCGGGCCTCGCGGCACCCCGGCCAAGGCACCCCTGCGACCCAAAGCCTGGGCGGGGTTCCTCACAGATCAGCTGAATGGAAGCCTGAACCCACCCGTTTCCGCAGAAACGCTAGGCAGAGTTAGTTACCGGGCAGCTGACTAAACTTGAACCTAGAACCCCTTCAGAACTGGCACAGGGTAACGACTGAATTTCTACATCACAAAGCCACCAAGGATACAATTACAAAAAAAATCCCCCCCCTTTCCCCACTGAACTACTTCTTTCTCAAGTCAATGGAGAAGTACGAATGTACGTGATCCCCCGCCCTGGCCAAGGTCCGCGTTCGGCACCAAGCCCGTCGTGGTGAGGAGTGACTGAGTAAGTAAGTAAGAGAGAAAAAAAGGGGGGGCAAAGAGTGACCTATAAAATTCGTCACGTGGTTTATGAACGGTCCTGAGGACGCCGACGCCGCGGCGCGTCTGAAAGGAGCTCGTTACTTCGCCCGCCAAAATGTTAAGCAGCGATTCTTCCGCGAATTGTGTCGTGCGGTGCCCTGCCGTGCCCTACCATGCCCTGCCGTGCCGTGCCCTGCCGTGCCCTGACGCGCCATGCTCTGTCGTGCCTTGCCAGCCGTGCCGTGCCGCGGGAAGACGCGCGAGTAGCGACCTTTCGCGGCGAAGCGGGTCCATCCAAAATTTGACATGTTTCCGCGCCTTTCCGCGGGGGTTACACACCGGGGGTGTAACGAAAACGCAAAAACGGGAACGTGAAAACAAAAAAGAAAACGCGGAAACGAAAACGCGAAAACGAAAACGCGAAAACGAAAACGCGAAAGCGAAGGCGCTGATAGGGACTGGCGATCAGGTAGGGCGGAGAGGGGCAAATTTAAATGATGCAAATCCACTGAAACTAACTACACAACGCAGATTTCTGCCTATTTCTTAATATTCTCGTTTATTACCTATTTTACCGGGGTCCGGGTAAATTACCGGTAAATTACCGTTTCTTACCGGTAAATTTACCAGGCTTTAAGGGGAGGTTCTGGTGAAAATCTTGCCATTTTCCAAATGGATCCTACAGTCATAATTTGTTCGGAATATAAAACTTTTCATTGAGGAGACTAAAATTTGACTTTTGAAGGCACATGCCAGGCTGTTAACCCAGTCGAAGAGTCTTTTTGAGCCTATTTTGGCTGTATCTTAAAAAATCTCCTTGCGCATACTATTTTGTCATAAAAGGTTGACCTTGAAATTTTTCACTTTTTCAATTCATTTTCAAAAGATTCTGGCATGCAGAGCTCAAAACTTCCATTATATTATAAGTTATTAGCTTTTAAAGCTGAAAAGTCCCTAAAATTTGTCTATTTTGTACATTTTTGATCAATTATAGTGAAATGCTTGGTTAAAAAGCTTGCGAATAAAAATGCAATTGACATTTTGAGATGTGCATGCCGGCATTTTTAAAAAATGAATCGAAGAAGTGAAAAATGTCTAAGCCAACCTTTTACGACAAAATAGTATGCGCAAGAAGATTTTTAAAGTTATAGCCTAAATGGGAGAAAAAGGCTCTGCGACTGGGTTCAGGGCATAGAATGTGCCTCCCCAGTGAAAATTTTTAATAAATACTTGATAAGACATCAAATTTTTAACAAATTTTCACAAGTGGGACCTATTTAGGAGAAAATAGCATTTTCACCAGAACCTCCCCTTAAATCCCTACTTTTGGCCCACTGTGGGCATCGAGACAAAGGCGTAACTGCCGCGAGGGCCACAGCCTCACCGACTAACGGACTGGCCACGGTCCATCGGGTCGCACCGCCGCAGCATCGCCGCAGCATCGCCGCCCCCGCCCTGCTCTTCTTTCGCCGCAAAAAGACAGACAAGAAAAGAGGCAAGAAATCGTTATAAACGTTTTTTTTTCCTTTCCATCGTCCATTCTTCCGACTCATCTGCCTGACGGCCGGCCGGGCCTGTGGCTGCCAGTGGCTGCGTCTTGGGCCGGGCGCCATGCGTCGCGTTCCCACGGCAGGGCGCGGCACGGCACGGCACGGCACGGCGCAGCACGGCTGCACTTCACACGCCGGCTCGACTCGACCAGGTTTGTACGGTTTGCAGCCGCTTTGGCCACAATGGAGCTGGAATCCGGGCTCCAGGGAGGGCAGCAGCAGAAGCAGACTGACTCCGAGAGTCGTTTTCGTCGCTCTGTCTCTCTCGCGCCCACACGGGACGCCCCATAAGTGCGAGAGAGACAGAGTCCTGCAGCAGGGCATCCCCGGCCGCCGCGGCGCCTCGAAGCCACTACACTAGCGGGCCAGGCCGGCCAGGCCGGACCCGGAAGCGCGGAAACTCGTCGGGATAACGGCCCCAAATTAGCATCGCACTGTCTCGCTCACTCCTCCACGGGGCGCGCCGTGAGTGCGAGAGGGACAGAGCGGCGTGGGCAGCGCGACGGACGCGCCGCGTGACGAAGACTTGCAGTGTGCTCGCCCCTGCAGTTGCACTGCGGCCAGCACACCACCCCCGCGTCACTCATTCAGCAGTGCACTGACAACATTGTGGTTGTCACACTATGATCTTGGATGAACTCGACAGGCAAAGTTTTTCTAGCGAGAATGTCATCAAGCTTCTCTTCGTCATATTGCTGAGAGAGAGAGAGAGAGAGAGAGAGAGAGAGAGAGAGAGAGAGAGAGAGAGAGAGAGAGAGAGAGAGAGAGAGAGACAGACAGAGAGAGACAGAGAGAGACACCTACGGGGAATAGACTGCCGGCCGCAGGTCAGTTGCGCAAGAACCGATGCGCCGCATTAGAATAACCCACAGGGCAGGACGTACCGCGACCAGCCCCACCGAGCGAGTAAGGGGGGGGGGGGGGGGGGGGGGGCACTTCATCGAGCCGCGTGCCGGTTGTTAGGCCAAAACCAACAGAAGCATCGGTAGCACCAACTAATTTTTTTTCCAGTTCTTTTAACATGCCGTATGGTATCCTCCAAGTTCGATCTCGTCCACAATTTAAATAACTTTCTTTCGGAAGGGCCCGTGGTCTCCGAGCCAGCCCCCGATTCTGGGGGTTCTCGGGAGCGCTCCGCGGCGGCATTGGGCTTGACGGGCCGTTAGGACGTCGCCGTGTTCCAGTCGACTGCAGCCAACTTCAGCACCACTGAGAATATCTAAGCGGCCGTTTCCGCGGACGGTGCCGGTCGAGGGAGAGGGGGAAAGGGGGAGGGGAAAGGGGGATGACCCCCGCAGAAGGGACGCTGTAATTATCATAATACAATTTCAACAAGAGAGGCCATGCCAATCCGGTCTTCCTGGCACTAAATTAATTGGAAATAAATTTAAAGAAAGACGAGACACAGGTACTCTTAAAATCTCACAAAGTATTTTGGCCCTTAAAAACAAAAGTAAAATTTCACAACAAACTATTATGAGCATGACATAAGCTTACAGAGAAAAGACTTCGTAGACGAACTATTCCTTTCTATAACAAACTAAATAGTTTCCAATGAATTTGCTCGAAATAATTCGTAGGTTTAAAGCGGGTGGCAAGGGATTCGAATCCTAGCCTGGAACCCTGTAACGATCGCGCTGCATACTTTTGACGGAGCGGCGCCGCTGACCGTACTGCGGTAATGTTTTCCCACAAAGGGACGCCTTCTCATCAGGCAGGCGCTCTATTTTCCGACGATCGTGCGAAATTGTGGCGAGTGGCGTCGCTCCGCCCGCGTGACGCCGCGTGGCGTGGCAGAGAGTTGACGTTTTGCGGCCAGGCCGGTTCGCCCGCCCCCGAAAAGTAAGCCTCGAAACGACTTCGACTTCTCAGAACCCGACAAATGTATCATTGTGAATCTGCACCTGAGAAAGGGTGAAATTGTCCAGTCCCTAAACATGCTCTAAGCGAGATTCGCACTGAGAAAAAAGTCTGGTTAAAAGTACCAGACCAATCCTAGTTAAACGAGTGCTAGTTACTCATACGAGAATCCTAGTAACTCTCACCAGATGATCAGTTGCAGTAACCAGATCGGGTGTTGTGACATTTACCAGGTGTCTGGTTAATAACCCTGGTAAATTTTACAAGGTAGGTTTACGCCAGACCGCGTCTTGTCGTAACAGGCTTCGCGATGTCTCGCTGCCTTTTCCTCCAATCCGCACCTGGCGTACCTACCTTGGCCTGCGGCGCTAGCCTGCCTTCGGCAGGCAAATGGCTTGCCCATCGTCGGTTTCTTCTACCCTGATGGATGCTGGGGGGCGGAGCCCCCCAGACCCCCCTACTTCAAGACAGAAGTGATCTGCCTGCAGAAAACTCGATTTTTCGCCGTTTTTAAGGTGTTTTTCGGCTATAAAAACTGAACCAGTTGAGCTAGGATGGTGAAATTTCGCATGTGTCGAGCCAAGGACATACCTAATAAGCCTGCAAAATCTCAGCCAGATCGGCCGAGCCGTTCAGGAGGAGTAGTGTACACACACAGACAGACACACACACAGACAGACAGGAAAAATTTTTCAACCCCACTGGAGTAACAGGCTTCGCTATCGCTCAGCCAACCAGACTGTTCCGTAATTGGCACCATACGTAAAACTTCGAAATATTCGTTTCAATTGAAATGTTCGGGTGTCAAAAAGTAAACTGCAACCGGTTTCGTTATTTTCGGAGTCTTAAATCCGAAAGAAACACTGGGAGTATTTCCCTGAGCCAGACACGTAGAGAGTCACCTGGTGGGGATCCCCTCGACCCACAGGCGACGTGGTGGCGCAGTGGTAACGTGCCCGTCTCACAAGTGTGGGATCCCGGTTCGAATCCGGAGGAGAGGAGGAGGAAAAAAAACAATTCAGAGGTTGTTCGTTAACGAAATCGACGTCACATCAGGTTTCATCACTACGAAAAAATATTTTATTAAATTTTGGACTTCTTACTTCAGTTTTGTAAGCACATTAACTAACCAGGATGTTTGGTAAAAACCACCAGAAGGGGACCTGGCGGCATTGTGAGGATAACTATAAATCTGGTACGGTTTACTAGACTGAGGCCAACTAGACAGTTTAGTATTTTTTACCAGAATTCTAGTTGAGTTATATTCTATCAGACAGTCTGGTATTTGGTACCAGGATTCTGGTTATCGTTACTAGACTTTTTTTTCAGTGCGTAGAGTTCCGTTGGCACGATGAAGGCGTATGACGATAGGTTCAAGAACATGCCGAGATTTACTCTGGTCAAGAACCCACATTTCTGGGTATGCTCTGACAACTTTAGTTAGAAGGAGCCACTCCACCTCAAGAGTGGATTGAAAAGGGGGGGCGTCTAGATCTTACAGCTCCAGGATAAATGTCTGACCATAAAGCAATTGATTATTGGTGTCTTCTTTTAGAGAAACCTATTTGTCCACGTTGCGCCAAAAAAAATGGTTTTACTTTCTTTGTTTATTGACTGAACACTCTTCGCATCAATGGGTCGGCCTTACTCAAGTTTGGCCGGACTCCTAGTTTTCTTGGTTCTTTTTCCACAGTATGGTCCGCTCGCCCGAAGCAGCGGCACGCGTGTGCATTAATATTAATGCGGCCTAAGTGCATGTAGTCCACATTGTGCCGGGAGTGAGTCAGTGGTGCAGCGAGACCAGGCGACCCGTCCGTCAGCGCGCCGACGGCAGGCCGACGCCAAGCCGCCAAGCCCACGGCCCACTTTGTGACAAGTCACATTCAAATACGCACGTGACTTGGAGGCAGCCCAGTTAGTTTCCGTCTGGCGAGCCGAGCGGAACGCTCCCTTTTATTTCAAGAATGAGTATTCTTGAGATTCGGAGCCGTCAAGCAGTTGCATGACCCTTTTGCACGCCTGCGCTAACCACGGCAGTAAAAAGTTTGCAAAGCATCGCTTTGTTATACGAGGAAAACGATGACATTGTCAAATCTACGACGAAATGCTTCGGATTAGACTTCGCAATGCAAAGCATCTCTTCGTAATACGAGGCTGCAACTCCTTACTTTCCTTGTAGGTTATTCGCATATTCGTTAGAGTGTGAATTTTGTCACGTTCGTTTAGATACGATCGCTGGGACGTGACGAGTAGTGTTTACTACTTACTACTATTTACTACTACTACTACTACTACTACTACTACTATACTACTACTACTACTACTACTACTACTACTACTACTACTACTACTACTACTACTACTACTACTACTACTAACCACCACCACCAACTCACTACTACTACCACTCCTACTACTACTTACAACAACAGCAACAACTCCCCATCTGCACGCGTTTCGACAGAAAGGCCGCTATACGACACGTTCAGCGCGGCGCCTCGATTTAAAACGACCGCCACCTTGGCTGCACTGGCTGCAGTGCAGCAGCCACACGCGGCGCATCGGCGGGGCCGTGCCGTGCCGTGCCGGGCAGGGCACACCGCAAGTCGCGGCTCGCGGCGCGAGGCGCCGAACGACTTAACTAACACCGACACGTTTCCAAGGCAATTATTGAGCTTGGCTACCCTGCAGACTGATTCCGAGAGTCGGTTTCGTCGCTCCGTGTCTCTCGCACTCGCGGGGCTTCCCGTACAGCTGTGAGAGAGACAGAGTGACGAAAACGGCTCTCAGTCTGCTGTGTGAGGGGCTGCGCCTGGGGCTGCGCCTGGGGCTGCGCGGCCCGGGGCATCCTTGGTGCAAAGTGCACGCCAACTGCACGGACTGCACGTAGGGCTCTGGCGGCAGAGCGGTCGGCTTACCAGACTGGAACGTTGTAGTGCCCGCGCTGCCGCCCTGCCTGACACGCGGCGCGCCCGATCTTGGGCCTCAGCCGCCTAGTCCTGGATGGGACTCTAGTCCTGGTTTCGGTCCCGCAAACATTTAAAAAGGCGTACTTCATCGCCGCGACAGTTACTCGGGCCTACTTACTGCACGCCACACCACGCCAGGCCACGCCCCACACGGGCTGCTGTTGCTGCTGCTGACAGTCGTTGAACGGAACCGTCTCGGTTTGGTCTGGCCATTAGAGGTGCGAAAATTTGAGGGAGCGTGACCAGGACAGGCTGTCCTGCCCGCCGCATTGCAGGGGCGCGGTCCTACTATAACAGCGGCCTTCGTCCACACACCCAAAGAATTTCTACTTTCATGTCAAACTTTTCACACACCCCAAAAAGCAAAAACAATGTCAACGGGACAACAAACCCTCGCAACTTGTCTGATCAGGTTTGGTTGTACTTTCCTTAATTCTGGTTGCACTTTCCACAATCCTCCATGTCCTTTTTTCTCTATCCTTATATGGTAAGTATACTGCATTCATAACTTTTTTTCAAGCGAAACGCAATTTTTCGGCAACTGATAACACACTCCACCGCACTCCACTGAAATTCATAATATGAATGTGTAAAACATTTTGCGTTTTCGTGGTGCAACCGTACACAATTGAATTTTCCCGCTGTGCATTTAGTGCCTAGGTCACACAGAGCCCACTTGCGGTGCTCAAACGCGGCGTCAGATTCGTGGAGCTTACATCTCGAGACACTTGGCTCACATGAACCGATAGGTCAAACACTGGTTTACTCACCTCGTTTCTGGGTTAAGTGCGCGCCCCACCCCGTTGGCCCTGCCCTGCTCTGCACCGCCCCGCCCCGGCCAGCCGTTTGGTCCGCAACAAAGGTTAGCTGACGACCCAGCAGCCGTTTTGGTCGCGTTTAGCACTGTGTTCGTCGCCAAGTAACACTTGCGCCATCGTCGCGCACTGGATTCCAAGCCCCTCTCCGCTGCACACGCACGCCATCATTCGAAAGCCATCAAACCTAGTCAAGGGGGAAAGACGAGGAAACAACTTGAATTTCGGTGTCCGTTTTCCCTTGAAATAACGTTGAAAAACGAACGAATGAAAAACGGTGTTAACAGAGGGAAGTCGCAATGAAAACAAGTAGGAATTTCATCTGACTTTATGTCTAGTTCATTATTTTCCTTCTATGCAGTGCATGTTTAAAGTAAAGGCGTTAACAAGGCGCAAAGATCTCCGAAAGATGTTGTTTACTGTTATTTCGTGTTCAAATTAATTCACGATATTTCAACGTTATGTCAAGGAAAAACTTACACTAAAACTCAAGTTGTTTCCCCCTCGGGCGTGAAGGGACTCAGGGACGGCCCCGAAGTAAGCCCCCCCCCCCCGGCCCCAAAGGCGAGGACGAATGACCGCCGTCTTCCGATTGTAATGATCTGCTTATTAGCGCACCTCTCTGCCGCGTCCGTCTGCCTGTCTGTCTGCCGCAATTAATACATTCTTCGTCTGCCGGCCAGACCCTTGTCAGCCCGAGGGCCCGAGACTCGGGCGCTTCTGCAGCGAGGCGGCAGTGAAGCGAGTGATTCGCGGTCGTCTCTCGGCGTGGACTGTACCACTCGAGGGTGACACGGGCACACTAAGAAAACCTTGCAAACTATTTCAGGCCTTACAATGCAAAGCAGTTTGTTAGAACAAAGCATTTTGGGCATACATAAGCTTACAAAGAAATTACTTCGTAATTTACGAACTATTTCTTCGCATAACAAAGTTAATTAGTTTGTACGTATGTATGCTCAAAATTTCGTAAGGTTTTTAAGGGTGCAGTGATGCATTTCGTCGCTCCGTCTCACCGGGTCTCGCTCGCCCTCATGAGGCGACCCGTAGGGGTGCGAGAGAGACAGAGCAACGAAAGCTTTTCTCAGTTCGGAATGGGCCGGGAGAGCGCGGTGGAGGCGGGCACCGCGCCGACAGCCGTCTAGCCGGGGTCAGGTTAGACAGACTCGGTGGCGCCGGGCCGCGCCGCGCGTCCCCAAACATAACGGCCCCGCCCCGCCCCGCTCGGTGTCGAGTCGCTGGCCTGCGTCTGGGTCTCCAGGAAAGTCATGAATGACAACAGTTGGGTTTCCTGCCGAGGGAGGCTGACGAGTTCGTTCAGGCCCGATCACACAGTAAAAAGCCCACCCACAAACCATCGGAGAAAACGAAGGCATTAGTAAAATGTACGAAGAGACGCCTTTGTGAAGCAATATGCTTCGTAATACAATCCATCTCTTCGCCATACGAAGCAATTCTACAGTTCCTTGCCTTCAGTTTCTTCGTAGTGAAAATGCAGAAGGCCCGTGGCCGGGACGCCTAGGAACCTGAACGCGGGAGCCGGGCAAAAGGGCCCCGCGCAGCAAACCCTGCCATCATGGTGCAAAGCGGCGCTGTTTGGCCATGAAATACACTGCAGTGTAACTGCACTAGCTGCGAGCAGCAATAACATGGTGGAAGCCTACAAGTCAGTAAGTCGTCACAGAATAAAATTATTAGTATGAACCACGAAACTGATATAAATTTAGTTCGGTGTAATAATGCTGTTACGTATTTTAAGATTGCAGGTTTTAAAAAAGGTAAGCCGTACCATTTATATCAGAAATCAATAAGAAAAAGAGCAACCGACATTCGCAATTGTGTTGGCAAACGTTCCCAAAGTGCCGGTAAAGGCACGATGCACCATTTTTGACTGGGTTCCCAGGGAATGTCGCTGTGCTCCTCCAGACAGACGGCCAGCCAAGTTTTAATCGCACTAATGCGAAAATGACCTGTCATTGCCTTCCCAAGGAAAAGAAGAAAAGGAAGAAAACATCAATTGTGGCCCTCCGCAGCGCCGCAGCGCCGCAGCGCACCGAGAACCCAGAGCTATGCCCTGCCGGGCCCAGGGCCGGGCCCTGCTGCCGCCGTTGTAAAGCTGCCCTGTTAAAAAGGGACGCAGCGACGCACTTTTTTGTTTCGGTAGGACAAAGACAAGTTTCGCCGGACACCCCAGGAACGCCGTCGAAATGCAAGAGTGAATCGCAACACTTGAACTCACGGATTGCCCAGAACTTTTTTTTTTTTTTCAGAAATAAATGAATTTACGTACTTAAAACAGGGATTATTTCCCTCAGAGTAAAGTTGTTCCTCGTCATATTGCCTTCTTCCAAGAAATTTTTTGTCATGTCACAAGCTTATCACTTTTTTCTTAATTTTTTCTGTATGAACAGGATGAATAACTAATTTCAATTAAGCACGATTTAGCATTCCTAGTAATATGAAACGCCCGAATTACAAACACCGTTAAAAAGTATGTGACAGTAGTGAGTATTCATGATCGTTGTTCACTTGCGCTCGTGTTCTCGAAAGTTCTCACGGAATAAACTAGCTCGTAACATAGTGCTTTTCTTTAAGCAAACTGACGCTTTCTTCCGTCCTAAACATCGTTTCGTATCCCTCCCGCATGTCTGTTTGGAGGAATTTCCTCAGTACGCTTGAAAAACAGAAAGGCTCAGTCACCAGAGTGCATGCCAAAACGCAGAGCGATTCACCCTCGGCCGAAAAGCACTGCATTTCCAGTGGCACTGGCGCCGCCAAACTTGATCGCGGGAGAGGAGCCGTGCCCTTCGGGCGAGCCTTCGGCGCCTTCGGCCCCTTCCTGGCGTGCAAAGGGCTTGCATGACTTGTCTCTGCTTCGGTGCCCTTGCCTGGATGAATGCTCATCCAGGACCTCTTGAATGGCCCCTCTAAGGCCGATCCGCGTCCTAGAAACGCCGCGCCGTCCGAGCTAATGTCCCGTGGCACCGCGCCACTTTGTTTACCAACAAAAAAAGAGGGGGGGAGGAAGTGCTGGCTTTTGAACCTGAGCCCGTCCGGGCAGCCAGTTGGTCCTCCGGCCTCGGCCGTTTTGCGGCCAAAGGTCCGTGGACCGACAGCCGGCAATCCTGGGCCTACCTGTCAAAGGGGAGGCCATCTTCGGGGGCGGCCGGATCCACCGTCACCGCGCGCACTGCACTGCACTACACTGTGGACGCGCGGCGGGCTCGGCACCGGTAGACGCGCGAGTGACAGACTGAGGCGGACCGTGCACCTGTCGCTGGCAACGCTCGACTCGCGTCTGGAAGGCAACGGGCTGGGAAGGGACTGGCCGGGCCGAGCAGGGCCTGCCGCGGCACGCCGTGGCACGGAGCTTAGCGTGCCCCCTCCCTCCCCCTTTCCTCCGGGAGGCTCCGCTCATCTTGGTGAGGTCATAGACCGGTGCCCCTACTCCGGTGGCACTCGCGCCGCTCCACTCCGCGACCACCGCGATGTCCGCTGCGCGGCGCTGCGCGGCGCTGCTCAGAGCGCCAGCCTGCCAGCCAGTCGGTGACGGTGCCGGCGGGCCCCGCCTGCTCCGCCACTGCAAGCGCCGCGGCCGCGAAACAAGTCCCGACAATTTGGTGCACCGAGACTCATGGCCAGACTTCTGAATGTCAGTCGACATTCCTCAAACTTTTTCGACTCATGTAAAACTTCCGAATGCCATTCGAAATTTCTCAATCTTCTTCGACTAATGTAAGGCCTCCGAATGCCATTCGAAAATTTCTCAACCAACCTCTTCGACCCATGTCAGACATCCGAACGTAATTCGAAATTTCACAAACTTCTTCGACTTCGTGTAATTCTTAAAACTTCTCGAAACGCAAAGATCAAGCCGCTTTCAAACCGCTTTCGTTCCATCCTCAAATACTCAAGTCAAGTCATTAGAATGTTGAAGCAAAAGTCACTCGAATGTTCGTACGTAGTCCATTTGCTTGTGCCAAGTCAGTTCGCCTTTTCAATTAGTTCAAGAAATCCCTTTTTGGGTGCACAGGGTGTCTGGCAGGAGTGCAAACGAGAGACGGAGCTCCGAAAGGCTGCCTGGAAACACTCCGCTCCGCTGACCGGTCGAGGGGGATCCAGGCAGCGCAAAGAATGCGCCGTGCCACCCTTCCCTCGGCCGCGGCCCGAGCCTCGGGCCCCGAGGTGGCGCAGGGTGGCGCCTGCCGCCGCTATCGCCCGCCCGTATCTCCACGACTGCAGCACACCGATCCCGAGAGTCGCTTTGGTCGCTCTGTCCACCTCACAGGGACGCCCCAGGAGTACGAGAGAGACAGTGCGACGAGAACGACTCTCAGTCTGCAGTCGAGTGCCACGGACGTGGACGCCCCATGCGACCCACATTGCGACCAAATCGGTGACGCAACCCTTGTTTGAAAGGCCGAGGTCTGCCGTGCCTGCCGGCGTGATGAGCCGGAAACAGCTTGCCTGTCTCGGTGCTGCGTTTCAATGACGCCCTGCCACGCTGCTGGGCCGGGCCGAGTCTACTTGTGCCCTTGATAAATCTGAAGCTATCGGGCATAACAGCGTATCTACCATGGGATTCCCTATGAACATACGTTGTTATGTCAGATGGCCACTCTAATGTCGGTGGGCCGACTACAAATCGCAGCAGCCTTACGGTGAAAATTCTTCTACAGGGGAGAAATCGGTACAAGCATAATTCAAGTTCAAGTTAGGGGTTCCAATTAGCAGCCTTGGGATCGCTTCACATCCGTATCTTGGACGGGTTGGGAGTCCTTAGGAGGACCATGCCCACGACAGTAGCTTCAGCCACTCCGCTGCATGCGTACGTGCCTGGATGTGCTAACGGGCAACTTCTTAAGTGAAAAGGGCAGTTCTCCATTGTTATAATAACTATCTGGTTTCTTCGTAAGATACAAACACACAAAAATCTTTTCAATCTTCTCAATTCTTGGCATTATTAAGCTTGAACACACGGTAAAAACGGTTCCTGGTTTTCCTAGGAACTCCCTGGAAATCGCCTATGTCTTTGCCATGGGCTTCCTGGGAAAACCAGGTTCCGTTTTGACCGTGCACCTGCATCCGCAAGACATTTACAAAGAGCAACGCAAGGCCACCCACGTAATTGATCGGTTCGTAAAGGAGTACCCTGATCTTCTGGGGAAATAGAATTAGGATGAACACAAAGTGGCATTATTAGCATCGCCAACGAGCCTCTCTTGTCTCTTTGCGACTTAACGCCTCTGGGCTTTCAAAGGTCTCGCTACGGACGCGCACAGCGTCGCTATCGGTCGTTACGGAAACACGGAGTAACGGTCAAAGTGACCAATCCGGGGCCACTGAACGGACGGCACACACACGGAACGATTTGTCTTGTTCGCATAACAAAATGCGACTAAGTATTGACGTATTTGCGAGAGAAAGTTATGTAGAAATTTTTGTACATAAATTAGAGACAAATTTAAAATTACTTAAGCGAAGAAATGGTTCGTACGGAACTTACCCAAATTAGGAACTTTTTTCTTTGAAAGCTCTAGTAATCTCAAATTGAATCTGAGGCTACTTTACTTAGCTAGGCTTAAAATAGTTTGTAAGCTTTTCAGCGTGTGGAACAAACTAATCGTCCCGGTACGATTTTTCCCTTAAGAAAATTGTCCTTAGGAATCTCAGATTAGGAAAATTTGCTTTAGGAAGATTGTCTTTAGGAAAAATACGCATTAGGAAAAACGGCTCAGGAAAACTGGGCGGGAACGCTGTGCCAAGACAGGACGTGCCACAGCCTTCAGCAAAGGCACCCCCTTCCCTCGACGCCGGGCCGCCTGGCCGGTTCAGCCGCAGCACTGCGATTCCGGGTGTCCGGGCCTCGCGGGACACCGGGCCCTTCCCGTATCGCCGGATTATCAGAGTCGGGGGCGTCGCCGCGGCTCGGCTCGACCTGGCTCGACCTGGCTCGACTCAGCTCGGCTCAGCTCGGCTCTTCGCGAGACGCCGTCGCGAAGCGTTTCCGCGTCCCGTAAGTCAAGTCCAGTCAGGAGGCCAGCGGCGCATCGGAACCGCTGCCGTCGGCCTGCCGTCGGCCTGCCGAGGCGCGAGCGTGGCCAGCACGGCCGGCGCGGTACAGGTTCAGCTGTTCAATTGTAAACTTGTTTTCGCGATGCACGTTGCGCCGCGGGCCGCGCCGTGGCCGCGGTGGCGGGGCGCGGCGGCGCGGTCCGGCCGCACTGCCTACCGGAGTCCCGCTCCGTACGGCACCGTACCGTCTCCGTAGACCTCTGTAGGCGCGGCGGCGGCCGGCGCGGCTGTTTCAACACTCGGCCGTGTTTGAGCCAACAGGAACGTACCCCGGACCCGAAAAAGAACTGAACCGTTGTGGAACGTACTGGAGGACTCAAGGGCAGATGGAGGGACGGGGGGCCTATCACTCGCGACATTGGCCGTGGGGCCCCAGGCATTCCAGCGCGGAGTCCTTGCCGTGCCAGACCAAACGATACGAAAGGTATCATCTCCCAAAATTGCAAGAAGAACCAACGTTCAAGCCGTTAACCGCAGCAGTTACACTGAACATTTAAGCGTGCACTGAGAACATACTGAAGCTTTCAGCGTAGTTGAACGAACACTGGCATGCCGCTGTTGCTGCGAGATGGAGGCGTTGCTCGGGTTCTTCCGGGCAGTTGCGTAGTACTATTTTGTTTCATTCTCAGGCGTCTGTCTTCATCGAGAAGTACAGAAAACTTTGGAACGCAAGCGTCGTCGCCGCTGCATCGCCTTTGCCCTCTGATGCAAAAAAGCAAAACGCGGGCCTCCTCCGCGCAACCTTGCCTCCGCGACGGCGAAGAAGCGAGCCTTACACGGGGGCCGTTTAGCAAGGGCTCTCCTTTCTCAGACGGTGACCCCGACGCGGGTAGCAGCGCGGGTAGCGACACTGGCAAAATGAGGGACTTCCTCTGCTTAACTAACCGACCGACGGGCAGGCAAAGCGGCGCGCCGAAGCACCGCCAAACTCGGGGTGGCTCGCCTCGCCGTGTCGGCCAAATGACGCACCGCGAGGCAGCGAGGGGCGAAGGGCCCGAAGGGCGTCCAGGGCACTTTGCGCCCGTCAGGCCCGTCAGGCCCGTCAGGGAGCGCACGCATCCCGACTAACGAGACTCCGACATTTTGCCGCATGTCGCTCTATAAAAGTCTGCACAGTAAATCGCCCCCTCCTAACTCGCCAGGAGACCACCCTAACAGGTCGCGGACCATGGACGCTATCCCAATTCACCCAGGCGCTCGGAAACTGTCTGAACTCAATTGGTTTATTCGAGTTTCGATGCTGTTCTAGTGCCCTGGTGAGCTAGAATGTTTCCTAGCGACCCGGCGGGTTTGGATGGTTTTCTTGGGAGGCGTCGAAATACTTTTGGACTAGTACATGGGTTGGTCAACTTTTGGGTAGGTCAACTATGTTAGACACCCGCTGACTTCAGTCCAACAAAGTCCTGGGGTCAACCTGAGTTCGGTTGATATGCATCCC
This sequence comes from Thrips palmi, assembly GCF_012932325.1. Lineage (NCBI taxonomy): Eukaryota > Metazoa > Arthropoda > Insecta > Thysanoptera > Thripidae > Thrips > Thrips palmi. The sequence continues at coordinate 12,734,371 of NW_023144624.1, read as the reverse complement.
AGCCGATCCCCGCGGATTCCCACAGTCCTGCGTGCACTGAATTGTGGAGTGGTTTCCCCCTCGTCAGGGCTCATACTGGACTGTACTGTCTGGTCTACGGATTTGAAATGTCATCCACAGGACCAGAGCCTCACATTGCACCAGGACAGTTTTCCATGGCTTAGCCGCTCGCACCTGCCCCCAGAGTCCTCTCCAGAGCTCGCTCCAGAGAGACCGCCGCCAGTTGGGCTGCCTATCCCTCCAGGGGCATTGCGCCTCGCGCGCCCTCGCCACTCTCGGCGGACGCGTAAGTTCAGATGCCTACCCGACAGGCGCTGGCATGAGTTTCTTTCGGCACCTTCACTCTAGCCGAAGTAGATGTGTGTACTAGTGGCTCAGGCTGCAGAGGAAGCAGCCCCCGCATTAAAAGGATTCTCAGGCGTGGCTAAAATGATCCAGGAAGCGGAAAAATGGAAAAATCGGACTTGCCTCCAAATTGAGTTCTGATTTTACTATTGTGCCTCAGGGTGTTTTTCATCATCACATCAAATTATTTGACCCAACTCCAAAAACAGTTTAGGAGAAACTCCTAATGAAAAATGGATGTAACCTAACTTGACCCCTTTTACGGTCTAAATTTCATCGGAAAATGGAAATAACTCGACCAAGGTTCACATGATTCCATTGCACAAAATGGGAGAAGGAGTCAATAAAACTTGTGTCTTTATAAATCTTATGTAAAAAAGAATCATTTTAACTTAACTCCCCCAACGGGTTGGAAAAAAAAGGTAACTCCAAAAATGTACCAAGTAAAATAGACTCTACGCAGACCTCAGCTCCACTTAAATTCCATCACATTTGGGAGAACTAAGTTCTTTTTCAACAGGAATGCCATTGCATCATTCATCTGATTAGGTTTAGTTTAGCCTGTAAACAGTGTTTTGTTTCTCCTGAAAAATGATAAAAATTGAGTTGTCTCCTTCCTCTTCATGGAGACTTCAGGACGGTGAAATTATGGTCGAGCATAACATATCGGATATTTTTGTGTTCTGTAGGGCTTTTCTAGTAAAGACTGGCAGGCTTCCAATATTGAGTATGGTAACTTTATTTTTTCCATCCTTGTGCGAGACATTTTCCATTAAAAAGAAAAAACATTGTTCGTCGAGGCGTTGCCGGCGTTGAAGGCGAGCGAAGGCATGTCCAAGTGCACACATATTGTCCAGGGACGCGCCGGCGTGCTGTTAGACAAGGCACCGCAGAGAGTCTACGCACGCGACACATTTTCGCAGTCACGCTGCCTCCTCGCTACAGGCCTCACAGGCCGTAGACCGGGGGTTCTTCGGCGTGCTCGAGACCGTGCAGCCCCCGGCGGCGCAGGCGCACCTTGACGCCGCCCTTGACGCTCAGCGAGATGCCCCCCACGAGGGGCACGTCCACGAGGCGGCGCGGGCCGTCGGGGTCGGGCAGCACGTCGTAGCGGCGCAGCACCGAGGCCGCCACCGTCTTGGCGAACATCAGGGCGTACCGCTGGCCGATGCAGTTCCTGGGCCCGGCGCTGTAGGCCAAGTCCACTGTAAGTCCCGTCCGACCAGTGTCCTCTACGGAATACCACAGGGTGTGCTTACCTGAACGGTATGAACGCGAACGGGTGCCGGTCTCTGCTGTTTTCGGGCGTGAAGCGCTCGGGGTCGAACCGCTCCGGGTCGGGGAAGTACTTGGGGTGGCGGTGCGTCCACAAGGGCAAGATGCCCACGTAGCAGCCCTCGGGTAAGACCTTGCCCGACGGCAGCGGCACGTCCTGGAGGACTATGCGCCCGAAGACCGGCACAGGAGGGAAGAAACGCAGTGTCTCCTTGAGGGCGCACTCCAGGTACTTCATGTGGGGCAGGTCCGTGGCCAGGATGTCGCGGCCCCTGTCCGACCCGAACACGTCGTCCAGTTCCTGGAACAGGGCAAGCGGCCATTTTCGGCGGGATTTCGCTGGCAGGAGCACTAAGAGTCCAAAACCTTCTTCAAAGAAACGTTTGGTTTCGTTTAAGCTATTTTTTGCTTCACCTGCTGCACCTTACGCTGCACTCCCTGGTTCAAGGCCATGCTCAGCATGAACAGGGTCTGGAAGTCCATGGAAGTGCCGACTCCACCAAACAGCAATGTCTTGAGCTCGTCCAGCAGTTCGCCGCGCGTGAGCACATTCGCCTCGGACGACGACAAGAACTTGTCGAGGAATGTCTGACGGCGCTTCGTTGGGGGCGCGGCCGCAATGTGCTGCAGCTATGCAGAGTTTTGTCAATGCCGAGCACGCGATGCGTGATACAGGGGCACCTCCTCGAGGGGGTTTCCGCTACACTCACCTTTTGCATCTTCTGCGTGAGAACTCTGTTGGCAAAGTTTGTCATACCCGCTACCACGCGTTGGAACCGACCGTACTCCGGCGACAGCAGCTTGAACAAGGCCTCCCAGCGGAACCAGGGCCTGAGGCCGCGGTACAGCATCATCTTGCTGGCGTCGTGGACGATCTCGACGTACTCGTCGCGCTCGGCGTCCAGGCCCGGGGCCTCGGCGGCCAGCACGGTCTGGCAGACGGTGAGGCTGGCGTTGAGGCCCAGGTGGTGCGCCACGTCGAACACCTCGCCGGTCGCGGCCAGCGGGTCCAGGCGGGCTTCCAGCTCGCGGCAGTTGGTGCCGAACGTGGCGACAAAGTCCTGCAAGCGTCACCGTTTATTTTACCACAGAACGCACCCGCTCCCCTCACCGAAACGGATCACCTCGATTTTAGGGGTCTAAAAAGTGTCAAAACAAAAAAAAAAGGCTTTCAAAGTACCTCCTAGATGCACCTTTCAAAGAGGGGGTTTTGCCGTGGGTACAAAATATTGAGTGGATTTGTGCGTTGGGCGCGTAAGTCATTGGCGGATCCTGAGGCGGCCTATCGGGGAAGGGGGGGGGGGCAAAGTAGCACTTTTTGCCTACCTTTCAGGCGGCATTGCCCCCCCCCCCTTTTATCCGCGCCTGGTGTAAGTACGCGTAGGCAAAGAGGCGCTGGAGACAGGATTCGAATCTCAGAAGTGTCTGCTTTGAAACTTGCACGTTACACCAGCAGCGGTCTGGAGTGGCGGCCCCGACGTGGTGGTAATGACTGATAAATTTCGTATCATTCGGACCTGGATTACCCTCCGATTACCTTCGAATTACCTTCAGACCCGAAAAAAGAGGCGGGCAGTGACCTGCCCCCAACAGTCTTCATGTCAATCATCCCGTCGCTAGAGTTCACAGGGCCGTAAAACTCTCTGCGTCAGCAGGGACCCAATGCAGGGACCGTCGCAAGAAGTCATAGCTCCTGACCGTTGACTCACTGCCAATGAAGGCCTGTACACTGTATACGGGGGTAATCTTTGCGCTTCTCACTGATTCTCTCTGAAGGACTATCTTTTTGGACTGATGACTCAGGCCACATGGGCGAAGAAAAGGGGTCTTGTCGACTATTTAAAGACTGTCAGACCCTCTCTTCCCATCTCCTCATGTCAGGAGTGGGAAGAAAGAGGGGGAAGGGCCCCGGGCAGTCTTTCAAAAGGCAGACACTGGTGTCAGCCAAAGGGTACACAATGTTGTTGGGAAAGGGTTTGCAGAGGGTGATTTTAGATAAAATGCTCGATAAAATGGTAATGAAATGGGGTGAAAGGTACTGTGGACTAGTATTGCGACTACTTCTGTTACCGTCGTCTCAGAGCTTCTCTGCCCCTTCTTGGGGACGACTAGAACCCTCACCACGGGAAAATAGACAGTAAGAGCTTGGCGCGCCACCACAGTACCTGCAGGATGTCCAAGTGCATGGAGGTGGTGATGGCCTTGCGGTGCCGCTTGTAGTCGCTGCCGTTGAGCGTAATGAGGCCCATGCCCAGGACGCGTTTCACGCCGTCGTAGAACACATCTGGCTTGCTGGCTAGGGTCGGGCTCGTCAGCACCACCTGCAGGTCCTCCGGGTCCAGGACCATGATGGCCAGGATGGGGCCGTACCAGGTCTTGATGAGGTAGCCGAATTGCGAGCACAGCGAGTCCACGAGGTGGTACACGCGGTCCATGGGGAGCAGCATCTGGAGCAGGTTGCCGATGAGCGGGTAGGGCGCAGGCCCGGGGATGTCGGCGGTGATTCGGTGCATCCGCCAGGCCCGGCGGTAGACGTGGGCCGCCGCCACCAGCGCCGCCACCAGCACGGCCGCGGCCGCCGTCCACAGGACCGTCATGAATGCCATGGAGGTTCGTGCGGAACTGCTGCAAACCGTCCTGCGCGCGGCTGCCTCACCGACACCACGACCACGGTCGCAGGGTGGGGCGACCGGTATATAGGGAGCAGTCGTGGGGTAATTTCATTTCTTCGGGGAGACTCAGATACCGCACCATCAAAACAAACAACCGGCCACCATTAAATCTAGATTTGGGGGACGGTCAACGGCCAGGTCAGACAAGCTGTAGGTCGGGGCTCCTCGGACAACCCGTAGATCGGAGAAAAAAAAGGGCGATGCAAGAGAAGTCTAGGACGGACAAAAGGAGGTCTCTCCATGACAGCAAAAACTGTAGCCAGGGCAACCGTGAGGTGGTACAGTATACAGGACATTAGCCCTGGCTCAGGACACTGCTTCAACCTGAGCCCCGACCGAACGCCGACTTGGGTCGACCATGTCCTTGGATCAAACTGAGTTCAGGTGTTACGCATCCCGGCACATTCCCACAGTCCTGCGTACAGTACACTGAATTTTGGAGGGGTTTCCCCCTTTTTAAGGCCCCCCTCAAACAGGACGTGGGTAGTGTACTGTAAGGTCTACGGTTTGGAAATGTCATCCGCAGGACCAGAGCCTCACATTGCACGAGGACAGTTTTCCATGGCTTAGCCGCTCGCACCTGCCCCCAGAGTCCTCTCCAGAGCTCGCTCCAGAGCGACCGCCGCCAGTTGGGCTGCCTATCCCTCAAGGGGCATTGCGCCTCGCGCGCCCTCGCCACTCTCGGCGGACGCGTAAGTTCAGATGCCTACCCGACAGGCGCTGGCATGAGTTTCTTTCGGCACCTCCACTAGAACTAGCCGAAGTAGATGTGTGTACTAGTGGTTGAGACTGCAGAGGAAGCGGCCTCCGCGATAAAGAACTTGGGTTCGACTCTCAGGCGTGGCTAAAATCATGCTGGAGACTTGAGGACGGTGAAATCATGGTCAAGCATAACATATCGGATATTTTTGTGTTTTCGAATTTTTGGCTTTCACAGTAAAGACTTGCAGGCTTCCAACATTGAGCATGGTAACTTTATTTTTTCCATCCTCGGGAGGGACAATGTGTTTTTAAATGGAAAAAAAGGCACGCAATCATGCATACGCAGGGACACTCTAGGCCGATGCACACGCACACAAACACACAGCAGACTCACCTTAAGAATGAGAATAGATTTTTTAAAAACTCTGGGGAGGGGAACTACGAAATGTACAAAGACAGAAATAAGCATGTCGCAAAGGTTAAAAAAACTCGGAAACGTACATTCGCTCTCATATATACAGTCACATAAACAATCGCACTAACACACAACTGACACAATCACACATTAGTACAAAGTATTTTTTTCACATTTTTACATTAGACTTAGGCGCTAATATGGTACAATATTGTAAAATCAAGTCTTTCACTTGCTGATGCTTCTGCTCAGCCGTTGTCGGAAGCTCGCCGACACGTTCATTTTGCAGTCAAATTGACATTCATCAAATTCGATATTTCAAAAACGACTTTCTAAATAGGACTCCCGTGTTTGTTTTTCTTATTTTTTTTCTAATGACAAACGTCTGGAACGTAAGTAAACAACGAAGATATGCAACATTTAGGTGGAGCTGCGCGCAGCAGCACTACGGCTCAACAAAAAAGACAACACAATAAATAACAGGAAAGGCTGTGGAGCTCCTGGAGGCTGTAGAGCGCCGTGGAGCGTTAGCAGCTGGTTTGCAGTGTAGGGCAGGCTGGGGCAGGCTAGCGCAGCAGCACGCAGGGACTGCACGTGCCCGGCACCACGAAGTCGGGGTGGCAGTGTGGGCACTTGGGGTCAACTCGCCGCTTCACGTCCTCCGGGTACGACTTGAGCAGCGCGGTGGAGCCCAGGTTGGCGTTCCGCGTCGACTTGGACGGGTACTTGATGACCACCACGGGGTCGGTGGCCTCGCTGCCGCCGCTACCACTGCCGCCGCTGCCAGTGTCGCCGGTGGGTATGAAGAAGAGGCGCCGCGTGTCCTGGAACTTGAGCTCCACGGTGTTGTAGTCGACCTCGCCCTCGTCCAGCGGCGCCTCCAGATCCCTGGACGGCGGTGCGGGGCTGGCGCTGACGCTGGCGGCCACGGGGGCGGCCGTGGCGGCGAACAGTGAGTAGCGCTGCGTCGAGTTGACCGCGGTGAAGGGGCGGGGGAAGCTGCCCGGGCCGGAGGCGGCGGGGGCGGACGCGGCGGCAGACGGCGCTGAGAGGCCGGGGGCGGAGAGGCCGGGGGCGGAGGCACCGAGGGCAGACGCGCCGGACGCGAAGGGCGCCGCCACGATGCGCGCGGACAGCGGCCCGGGGGCGTCGCTGCCGAAGTAGTGCGGCGGCGTGAGTTCCCGCGAGGGTGGCGCGACGCCGACGACGCGGGGCAGCGGCGCCGCGAACGACGCGGTCTGCTGGGGCGTCATGGACTCGGCGGGCACCGGCGCCGGCGTCGACGCCGAGAACAGGGACGAGGACGGCGCGGACGGTGACGGGAAGGCCGTCGAGGGCTGGCCGGTGGGCAGGGCGTTGCCCTCCGGTTCGGGGTAGTCGCCGAACGGGGCCTCCAGTTCCCTGGACGGCGGCTTCAGGGACGACACGGTGGCGCTGGGGGCGAAGGGGCTGGGGGCGGGGCCGCTGGGGGCGGGGCCGCTGGGGGCGGGGCCGCTGGGGGGGGCCGCTGGGGGCGGGGCCGCTGGGGGCGGGGCCGCTGGGGGAGAACGCACTGGGCCCGAAGGCACTGGGGGAAAAGGCGCTGGGTGCGAATGTGCCGGGTGCGGGAGCACTAGGCGAAAACGCGCTAGGCGAAAAGACGCTGGGGGCAGGGGCGCTGGGGGCAGGGGCACTGGGGGCGAAGGCGCTTGGAGCGGGGGCGCTGGGGGCGGCGAAAGTGGATGACGCTGGTGCGGGGGACGGCGACGGCGACGGGGAGGGGCTTGGGGCGCTGGGGGAGGGTGACGGAGCCCTCTGGAGATTGTGGCCGCTCGCCGGGAAGGACGGCGACGGCGTGAACGAGATGGAGAAGCGCGGGGGCGTGGGGGACGGCGTCGGCGTGAAGGTGAAGGACACGGGGGCGGCCGTGCTGGCCAGCGGCTGCGGCTGCTGCTGGAACAGCTGGTTCTGGAAGGGCTGCGCGAAGCTGGACGTGGGCGACCGCTGGAAGAAGGACGCCCTCTGCGGCTGCTCGTCCTCGAAGGGCGCCTCCAGCGCGGAGGAGGGCGGCGCGGCGAAGGGACGCGCGGTGGAGGTGGCGGTCGCCGTCGTCCTGGGGAAGGGCGCGAAAGTCACCGCGGGCTTGCGGGACGAGTCGGAGCCGTCCAGGGCGTTGGCGGCGGGCTGCGACAGGCCCTTCAGGAGGCCCTTTGAGGTGCGAACTGGAAAACAACAGCAATTTAAATGGGCGTCAGGGACTTGTCTGGGAAACACATGAAGAGAACACCCCTCCCCTAATCCCCAGTCGCTGGCGCCAGCGACTCGCCGTACGCTGCGCCGCTGCGCCTACGGAGGCCAGGGTAGGCCACCCATCCGGCGTGGGTTGCCGCCTGGCTGTGAAGTCGCTGGGCGCTTGCTCCGCGCGCTCTGTCCGTACCTGCCGCCTCGTGCAGCGCGCGGTGCTCGTCGTCGCCGACGAAGGGCGTGTTGCGCTGCCCGATGAGCAGGTTGGCGGAGTAGGCAAGCGGCGCGGACGGACAGTCCACCTGGTACCAGTGGTCGCAGATCATCATGCGCTGCTGGAAGCGCGTCGTGTTGGGGCACTGGTAGCTGAACTGCTGCCGGTCCAGGCACATGTGGTACACCTGCAGGCCGGAGAGCAAAGTAAAAGGCGAGTGCGAGGCGTCAGGCGGACTCGAACCCGCGGCCCCGGCCCGCGTCGTACCTGGCAGTCCGTCTCCACGTCCGCGTAGTAGCCATTATGGCGGCCGACGCAGGAGAAGCTGCTGGCCGGGATGTCCGGGTTGTTGACGCGCTGCGGGCACAGACACAAACAACGTCGTGAGCGGGTGCAATGTTCGCGACCTTTTGCGTGCGGACGGCCTGCTCGCCCGATAATGCACGTCCACGACGTCCACGACGACGTGCTCGAGGAAGCCGTCGCGAGCGCCCCGCCGCGGAGGTGGCAGTGTGCCCGCGCTCGAGCTGAAGGTGGCACTTGGCTCGCCTCTGGGCGGCAGCCAGCGCGGCGCGGGGGGTCGTCCATGGACGGCATGAGGCATAAGGCCCCCGACGACGGGACCGTCTTGGAGGCAGCGGGGCGGGGCGGGGCGCGGCCAGTGCCGGCGACCCCGCTGCGCGGTGCCAGTGTCGTAGGCGGACTCGCAGCGGACTGTGTTCCAAACGATAAATTGTGGCGAAAGTGACACGGCAGTGCCGTCGCGGCCGTCAGCCCAGAGCACTGCATGCAGTGCTAGCTAGCCGAGCCCATCCGGGCCGACGGCGGCTCCGCCGCCAAAGCACGCCGCGGACGCCGCGCGCTGATACGGCAGGAATGCGCGGGAAAGGCCAAGGGCGCCGGGAAATGCTCCTCCGCGATGACGGTGCGGCACGCCGGCCGGCGCCAGGCCCGGCCGAGTGGCTCGTCATTATCATCTTCCTGGAGCAGCGCATGCAGATGCAGTGTGCCATTTGACAGAGAGAGGGGGGAGAGAGGCGGGGTCCTGGTAGGCAACCCGCGGCACCCGCCATGCACCTGGCGCGACGCCTCCGTGCACACGCGGCGCGACGCGGCGGTAACAGCGTCGTAAATCGACGGCGTCTCGTCGTGCCGGCGGCCGGCGGCCCTATCCTGGCCTTTGCACTTTGCACCTCCGCCTCGCTCCGCCTCTGCCTCTGTCGCCCTTCCTCGACCTGCGGAAGGCGGTACGCAGGGGCGCCGGAAGTGTATTTCCTCAGGGGGGGCAAACAATTCTAAATCCTACGTTCCTAATTACCCCCCTCCCCCACCAAAAAAAGGTGCTTAAAAAGACCCTACTCTTTCATGCCCCGCCTCGGGAAGGCTTTGACCGCTGATAGTTTGGGAGCAGTGGTCTCGCAAAAATGGTCAAAAAGTAAATGAATTTCAGAAAATCACCGTTTTTGCTTACTTTAAGCGGTCACTGCATCCAATTTAGTTGCGGTCAAAGGCATCCCTCGACGCCTTACTATTCTGAAGACCCTACTCTTTCATGCCCAGCCTCGGGAAGGCTTTGACCGCTGATAGTTTGGGAGCAGTGGTCTAGCAAAAATGGTCAAAAGTAAATGAATTTCAGAAAATCATCGTTTTTGCTGACTTTGAGCTGTCACTGCATCCAATTTAGTTGCGGTCAAAGGCCTCCCTCGACGCCTTACTATTCTGAAGACCCTACTCTTTCATGCCCCGCCTCGGGAAGGCTTTGACCGCTGACAGTTTGGGAGCAGTGGTCTCGCAAAAATGGTCAAAAGTGATTGAATCCCCGAAAGTATGATTGTCATTTCGTCATTTCATTGGATGATGTTGATTATTTCACTGATTACCAACTAGACGCGCAATGATTATCTTGAGTCAGGTACCCCTCGGAATATGCTGTCCCATTTTTACCCCGTGTCCCAAAATTGCCCCAACTGACTCTAATACTAATACAAATTATTCAATTCAAGGGGAAGGGGGAAGAGGCCGCCGCACCGCGTCTCTCCGCTCGCTGCGGAGATACTTTGCGCGACTGGTGCCCACCCGCCTGACTCGATTTTCGCAGCTTTCCGCCAAATTCCAGGGGGGGCAGCCTGCCCACCCTGCACCCCACTTCCGGCGCCCCTGCAGGCGGTACGCACCCTGCTCTTGAACTGGGCGCCGCTTTGGGAGACCAAGAGCGCCAGAAGGCACACCGCGGCCCTCATGGCGTCCATCCTGCCGCCCTGGTGGACGTGGACACCGTGGTCCCGGACACCGTCGTCTCGGACACCGTCGTCCCGGACACCGACGTCCCGGACACCGTCGTTCCGGACACCGTCCTGCAACACAGCAAGGAGCAACAACTGATAAAACACAAGACCGATACCCGCGCCACACCCGCCGCCCGTCTGTGGCAACAACAACGGTTAGTTCGGAGCGTTGCACCAACACCGACAACAAACACTGCGTGACCTTGGGGGGCGTTTCAAATGGCAGGCGATCTTCTGGCGTCATTTGTCTACTGGGAGCGTGTGGAGTGAATAAACCGAGAGGGGCGTGTCGCTGCTAACGGCTATGGCTGGGAACGCGACGGCAGGAGCCCGCCCGCCGCGCGAACCCGCGTACTTTGTCGAAACTTAGCGCGCAGTTACTGGAGGGCGTTGCGTTTTTCGGTGCGGGCCTGCCCGGCCTGTGGAGCATTGGGCCGCCGTGGCTGCCTACCGTTTGGGCAACCCATTGTCTGTGCCGCCGGGCGGTGCGGGGCAGACGGTCAGACGCACACGGTGTGAATGGGACTGCCCGCCCTCTCTTTCACTCACTCTCGTTGGAACTGAAGCCAGCGCCTCGTGCGGTACTCTGTCTCGCTCCCTCTCGCGGCCGCGGCCTGCGAATGCGGTGTTACTTCAGGTGCGCCTTCCTGCAGTGCGGCGCGGCGGTGCGGCGGTGCGCGGCCCGGCCGGGGATCGCATCGGCCACTTCGGACCGTTCACGTCAAATGACTCCGGCCGGCCGCGCTCGCGCCCTCGTTGCAACGACGCCAACCAGCACACGCATTCCGAAAGCCGCTTCCGTCGCTCTGTCTCTAGTGCACCCACACGGGACGTCCCGCGGGAGCGAGGAAGACGGAGCGAGGAAAGCTGCTTTCGGAGTCAGTCTGCACAGGAAGAGGCTGGAATCAATGCACCGCCGCCGGCCTGAACAATGCCGCGAAGCACGGCGACGTGAAGTCAACGGCGTAGCCTGGCCGCCGTTGCCAACCTTTCAGTTTCTTTCCACACTTTTTCAAACTTCTTCAAACTTCCTTCATATTTTTTGCGGCTCTCAGTGTGGTGTCGCGAGGCACGTCTGCAAAGGGCAGAGAATAAAGGCGACTGCTATTGACGCGAGCGCCATGGCCGCCGTCCTGGAGGACCTGGAGTCCCGCGGAGCGAGGCACGCGTCGTCACCGCTGAGCATATCTGCACGCGCGTTCCAGTTTCGACGTTCAAGGCCGAGGGTTCGAGGTTCGCGCCCGGGTGACTCCGCGCGCAGCCGCGCACACACTCAGCACGCAATTCGTAGGCCAGGAAGGATTCCGGGCACGCGTCTAGTGCGTCTAGTGGCCACCGCACTGGAAGGACTGCGGTGACGTCACCCCCTCCGCGCCAAGCTGCACCAAGCAAACCAAACGGCGCCGGGCCAGCAGCACTCGCCTTCAACGTGAAAAAAAAATTAAATTAAAAAAAAATATTCGATTGGCATTGCTGCCGGTGGCGCGCTTATGTAAGCCACCCTTCCACTTTCATCCATCGGCCCGCCGGAGTGGCAGTAGTACACTTTTAATTTCCAGGGTCAGTGAAAGTGAGGAGGCGCCGAGCAAAGAATAAAAAGAATAAAAATAAAAGGAGAGCAACAATACGGGAGGAAGCGGCGGCGCACGTCACCAGACACTGCCTGTCAGGCCGTCGCCTTGCCCGCAGGTGGGGCGCTGCCGGGCGCTGCAGCAGCGGACGCTCTGTCTCTCTCGCACTCATGGGGCGTCCCCTTTGGGTGCGAGAGAGACAGAGCGACGAAAACGACTCTCCGCTGCAGCGCTGGCGTCTGCATCGGGCACTGCTTGTACAACTTGTTCCGCCGAGACGATACCAATTATAACCTCGTTCCAGGAAGGACGATTAGGCAGCATTACGAACTGACACCAGAGAGAGAAAGAGAGACATAACAGTGAGGCAGCACGCGATGGCCCTGGGCCCCGGATAGGAGGAAGACGAAGACGCTCCCGAATTTTCATCGGCGCAGGCGCCCCGAGCACCTGCCGCGGCCCGGCGGCGCTACCCCGGGCGCGAGCGTCGCCACACCCTCGCACACGGTGGGCAAGGGGTATCGACCGGACCGGCATGGCGATGTTGGTCAGCCACGTGGGTGTCGGGAGGACCACTATGTTAATACGGTTTATGTTTCTTTTAAGTCTGGTCCCTCAACAGTTGCCTGCCCGCGTCTCATAAAAACTTTTACGCTTACGCGTTTGCGGTGACATAACCTGTCAAGCGCCTGCTCACTGAAGTTCTAAAAGGGATCGGACACTGTATAGACGCGCTGCGGCCTCGAAACTCCTCAGAATGCACCGAGCGGCGTAATGCAGTCCTGCTTGCATAATCTTGGCAAACCTGTGGTCTCGTTCAGGAAGGGTGACAAATTGAGAGGAAGAAATGAGATGCGTGGTTGGTTCAGCCTGTGCGTGGGAGCGAGTGCAGCGCGCGCCATGAGAACGACTTGAGGGAGAGAGACAGGAGGAGGAGGGGGGGAAGGTCGTACTGTCGCTGGGTGGGATGCGGCGCACCGTCACCAGCAAACCGCAAAACCGCAACCGCCCCACCCCGCCCCGCCACCGCGTTGTGGCGTTCTGCGTAAATAAGTTGTTCCCCGGCGCGTCCTTCCTGAAGACTGCTGCTCACTTTCATCAGAGCGGCCGATAATATTCCCTCCGGAGCGACTAATCGATCCCCGAAGGACCGCGACGGCGGTGGCGGTGGGTCGGGGCGGATTCGTTTGCGACACGGGGCGGCGGTGGCGGTCTGGGGGTCCTGGGAGGGCAGCAGGGCAGCAGGGCAGGGACAGGGCCTTGTGGACCACGCGTGCCGTGGCGGACTGCCTCATGCGCGTCACGCTGCGACCCGACGGGCGGCACGGCATGGCGGCACGGCACGGCGGCACCGGCACCGCGAGGGGTGCAATAATTACCCGACCGCCGCCAGCACAGCGATTCCGGACTCGTCGTGCCGTCTCTCTCGCACTCGCGGTGCGCTCGGCATGAGTGCGAGAGAGACGGAGCGACGCAACGCCGAGCGGAATCACAGACGGCGCGCCGCCCAACGGGAGGCGAAGACGCAGATGCGGATCGGTGTGGCGACGACGGCGACGTGCAGCGGGGGGGGGCAGAAAATGAAAAACTTGACCCAGTGCGGCGGCGGGGCGGCGGGCACCTGGTCGAACACCGGGCCCAGCATGCCCAGCATGTGCAGCCGCCAAGGCCGCGATCCCTGCCGCCCCGGGGTTGTCGTGACCACGCCGTGCCTCCGCGCCGCGCCTCGCCACGCCGCAGCGCCATACGGCCCACGACCTCCCGGCCGGCGGCCCGCCGCGTCGTCGCGCGTCGCTCTGTTTGGGAAGCACTCGGCCGCACTCGGCCGCGGGAAGCAGCACTCGGCGCGGCCGCCGGACGCCGCCTGCGAGGTGGACTTGACGGGGGCGGCCGAGGCGAGCGGGTCTGCCTACCCCGCCAGGCTGACTGCCAGGCTGACTGCCCTGCCCGCACCAACTCGTGTCGTGCCTGCACTGAAAGACTTGCTCGGGAACAAAAAGGCTGCCGGGCCGCTAATGTGTTCGTGTGCGTGTGCGTTTGCCTGTGCTTGTGTGTGTGCGTGTGCATGCGTGCGGCGCCAGGGCGCATTTAGGGTCCCGATTAGAAAAGGGCCCTCGATGGCTAGAAAATCGTGAGCGGCGGAAGGAGGGCCCGTTACACTGTTACACCACACTTCACACTGCCGCCAAAGTTGCGAAAACTTTTACATCACAGACAGACAGACGGGGCTGGGCGGGCTGAGCGTGCACCCAAGGCGCAGGCTCGGCGCGGCGGGCAGACAGACACAGCCTCAGCCTTCAGCCTTGCGTCGCCGTGCCGCCGCTTTCAAAGGCTTGGGCTCAAAATGGCACAGTATGGGAAGGCCGATGCCGTCGCCAGAGCGGGGATGGGGAGGTCGCCGGTAACGATTAGTTGATTGGCGCGGGGCAGCTCCCGGAGGAGGCGGTGGAGGGGGGAGGGTCGGGAGGGTCGGGAGGGTCGGGAGGGTCGGGCTGCGGCCGACCCGGCCGGTCGGAGGCTTGTCGGAGATGCCATCAAAAGTGAGGCGGCATGAAAGGCGCTAATGCACTATCGACGGCGTGACCCGGCCGGCCCGACCCGCCGCACGGCCACACGATGGAAAGTATTGTTGCAAAGTCCCCCTCCCCCCCCCCCCTTGCCTGCGGCACTGCCAAAAACTTTGCACGACGTGAAAAAATGGCGTAAAAATGGACCGTGCCTGCGGGGAGTTCCTGCTGCTGTGGCGAGGCCGCCTAATGTCTAATGTATGCGGCGCCGCCCGTCGTCGCGCCGCTCCTGATCCAGATAAAGATCGGCCCCATCGTGGTGGTCGCCGTCGTGGACCCCGAGCGGCCGGAAGATGCGGCCGCCGCCCGCACGGCCTCGCGGGCCTCGGCCAGGGCCTCGACGGGGACCTCGCACATTTCACGCCCATGGCAGAGCCGGGCAGGGCGATCCGGCGGGTACAATGAGCGCTGACCAGCGCGGCACGCCACGCCACGCCACGGCGCCGCCAGGGCCTCACATTGGGAAACCATTGTTCTCGATCACGGCGTCAATCACCGCGAGGAGGAATAATAATGGCGACCTGGGTCACGGGGCACTTGAAGGGGCGGGCGACCGCGGGCGACCCATTCACGGACTGTGTCGCGATTCGTTTAGCAGTCATGATGAGTTTGGACGCGGAGACGCGAGGCCGAAGACGAACCGCAGCGGAGGCAGAGCACCGCAGAGGTGCGTGCCGCCCCGGCGCCCGCCCCGCCCCGCCCCGCCCCACCCCGCCCCGCCCCACCTCGCCGCGGCCCGCCACGCCCACGGTCTTCCGGTTGGTGACCCGCGTCGTCACGTCGGTGGCGCCGGCGCGCCGAGTCAGTGGAGACAGTGCAGCGCACCAACGAGGAGGGGTGTTCGGCGGGCCGGGGATGATACCGCTGGCGCCATTGCGCAATCTGCAAAACGGCACACGAGGCGACGGCGTCGTGCTCCGAAGCGCCCGCCCGCCGAGTCATTCCGAACAGGGCTTTCGTCGGCCTGTCCCTCTCGCACCGCTCGGGACGCCCCACGAGTGCGAGAGAGAGAGACGCCCGCTCGGAATGAGTCTGCTGGCTGGTCTGCATCGGGACGAGCAGGGACGAGGCCGAATCACAGGCCGCGCCGCAGCGGGCCGCGCCGCACAGTGGGCCAGAGGACCGGTGGAGGCGGACAAAACTCTAGACGTGTTTTGAGCTCCAGAGTCGCTAAACAGGACTCGAACCGAACGTGTGACCCCACGAATGGATTCCCTGCTCGGAGAGCAATCCATTGATGGGGTCACACGTTCGATTCGAGTGCCATTTAGCGACTCTGGAGGTCAAAACGCGTCTCGACTTTTGTCCGCCTCCACCGGTCTTCTGGCCCACTGTGCGCCGCCAGCCTCCATGTGCATCATTGGCAACAACAAAAAAGAACGGCGAGCGCAGACTCGCGGATAAGAAAGATCTCGGCCAGGGCGGCCGGGCTGTCAAGGATGATTCTGTTTGTTTATGGCTGTAGCATGGCAATGGAGAGGAATGGAAGCCCCGAGGGCGGTGGCTCGGTTGTTAGGACGTTACTGCGCGACACGCCACTATAAAAGAGGCACACACAGTGTTTACTCTCGAAAAGTTAAAGGCAAGTGCGCAGTATTCGAACCGAACCCGCCGCCGCGACCGCCGCGACCGCCGCGAGGGCGTGGTGAGCAGGAATCCGAAGGCTGCGCGTGAGTCCGCGACCCCTGCGCGCTGGCGGGCTAGCCGCGTTACCTATACCGTCACTACTGTCAGTGCGTGAGAGTTATGGCGCCCACACCGTCTGGGCCCCGACCCTGGGGTGCGAGAGCGAGAGAGACAGCGATGGAGAGGGGCGTGGGCGGGGCGCGGGCTCACGAGCCGGTCAGACATGCGAAGTGACAGTAAATGTCGCGAGGTAGCGACACTAAGTGCACGCAGAGCGACGCAGAGTGTCTACAGGCCGTTATGTCCAGGACGTTACGCCCGGGACGTCCAGGACTAGGATCTGCCGATCGGACGAGGAGACTTGGACGCGCGGCCGGAGCGGCGCGGCAGGGCGAAGGCCAGTGGGCCGGCTTGGCTTTACAGCGCGGCGGACCGATTCCGCGAGAGTCGTTTTCGTCGCCCTGTCTCGCTCGCACCTTCACGCGACGCCCCGTGAGTGCGAGAGAGACAGAGCGATTCACGCTGCAGGGGAAGGGCCGTCCTCGTCCGCGGCGCGAAGGAGACGCAGCGCGCGCAGCGTCAGCCTTGGCAATTATCCGGCCGCCTACAAGCACGGCCAGCGCGCGGCCACCGAGCTGTATGCACAGCCCGGGCCTCTCTCTCTCTCTCTCTTGCTTGCTCTCTCTCTCCCTCGCTGCTTTTGGCTGTTCCTGCCCACCAGCCACACTAGCCCGCCCATAACAATCAATAACGATAGTCGTTGCAGGGACGCCCGGGGCGGACCGGGGCGGGGCGCAGGCGCCCGGCAAAGCGGAGTGGAGATGCCCAGCCTTCGACCAGCTTGGCGTGGCTTGGCACGGCTTGGCGTGGTTAACTTGGATAAATCAGGCGGAAATAGAAAGGAATTCCAGCGCGACGAAGGCGAGTGCAGTCAGACTCTGGAGGGCCAGCTCACTGATTCCGAGAGTCCTTTTCGTCGCTCTGTCTCTCTCGCACCTTGACGCGCCATGAGTGCGAGAGAGACAGAGCGACGAAAACGACTCTCGGAATGAGTCTGCGGCGACCACCCCGGCCGCTTTCCCACACACGCACCGCGTCGCGTCGCGCCCCTCCCGAAGCGCACCGTCATGGTTATTGTTCGCGCTTTCAATTCTCATTACGGCGACGGCGCCCACCTGATGGACGCCGCGGCAGCCGCGGCACTGCACCGCCAAAAAGGGGCGGCTGGGCGGCCGGGCGGACGGCACAGTCGGCATAGTGACTTCCGGCTCACGCGGGTTCAAATACTGCACTTTTACTGCACGTTTTTCGTAAGTTTTCTGCTTTTTTTTTCACGAAAATGGCGCCACTTTGGATAAAATTTGAAATGCTTTTCACGAGACACCTAGCCGTCGCCGCTACGACGCATTCCCGTTACATTCCCGTTTGGAAAAGGACACAACAGCGCAGCACTGTCCCGCTGTCCCTGATTGATTCCAGCATGAGCTCGCGCCGCCGCGTCCACAGGGCATCCGATTCCCGCTTCTTCCCCGGGCCATTCGTCAAGTGCGTGTGCCTGCAGTGTGCCAGACGTGACGGGCAGACGGGGAAATGGACAACGAATGGCCTGCCCCCCGCGCAGTGCGGCCCGGCCGAGGGAATCCTCTCCCTCATTCCAGAGTCGGCGGCCACGCTAGTCAAGCACCTGTCAAAATTCAGTTAGCCACACACTGCCAGGAAAGACGGAGGCGTTCCTCACACTGCAAGCCACCCCGGGTTGTCCCTGCCCTCCTCCTATTGGTCCGCGCTCGCGCCCCGCCAACCTGGCAGTGGCCCACTTCGCGGCGCTTCGCGGGCTGACGACTCTGTGACATGACAGTCTATCTGATTGGAAGCAGCGTGTCCATCTGGCGTCCAGCGCGCGGGGAGCATTGTATTGTGATAAATAGCGAGGATGGACAAGGCCCTGGCAGTCAGGCGCATCCTTGGCCAGGCTGCGCCGGGTCGGGCCGGGCCGGGCCACCCACAATGCAAAGGGAGCGTGCCAGCCAGAGGCAGCCAGAGGCGACTGAAATCGCTTCGCGCCAAGGACGCGAATAATGCGAGGAAAGCCCGAAGTCTGAGCCCGAAGTATGAGCCCGAAGTCTGAGCCCGAAGTCTGAGCCCGCAGTCTGAGCCCGAAGTCTGAGCCCGAAGCTCAAAGCCCGAGCTAAAAGCCCGAAGCAAGCCGAGCTCGAGCCCGAAGCTCAAAGCCCGAAGCTCAGAGCCCGAAGCTCAAAGCCCGAAGCTCAAAGCCCGAAGCTCAAAGCCCGAAGCTCAAAGCCCGAAGCTCAAAAGCCCGAAGCTCAAAAGCGCGAGGACCAAAGCCGCGGACCGGTTCCCGCCTTGCCTTCGACGCTTCCCAGGCTCACTGCGCGGCGCGCGGTCTAAATCCCCCGGCACCCCAATAAGTCCGCGATGCAAGGCACCGCGCTCGTAAAGAAGACAACAAAAATAAGGACAGGTTGCTTTTACTTTTTTGCACGCGCGCTCTGCCCTCGCTGTGCCCCGCTGACCCAGGCAGAGGGTGCATCTGGCTTTACCACACATATACATATCTCACACCCACCAGCCTATCGTTTGACAGGCATGTCCTCCATTGTTGGCAACACCGCCATCTACGTGTCGGTATGCGTGTGTGTGTGTGCCTGTGTTTGTGCGCGCTCGCGGACAGAGGACCTTGACACCTCCTCCCCATTGTTCAACAACTTCTGCTAAAGCTCGGGTCGGCCAGAAAGATCGGCTTATTGCTAGTTGTACAGAGAAAGTGATTGAAATGAACACTGTGCCTTTGTGTGTCCGCGCGCCCCAGACAGACAGACGGACGGACGGACTGACAGACGGACGGGCTCACAGGGCGGACAGACGTCGGGACAGAAAGACAATGCGCGTAGAAAGTGAAACATTATTGCTGCGCCTGAAACAAAAATTTGTCCGGTGGCGCTCCAGGACAAGGCGAGTGTTGGCTCCTCCTCCGGCCTTTCATCGTGCACGCCATGCACGCAATGAAACGAATGAATGGGCCGGCCCGCGCTGCCCCGCGGCGTCGCGGACCTCGTTAGCCTGGCCGGACGCTCCCGGTCACTTACTCTGGAAAAAAAATGGTCTCGTGGAGAAGAAATGGAGGGTTAAGAGCCCCATATGCCGAGCACTCGGGACGGTTTCGGAGCCGCTCTCAGTGCAGTGTTGCGACGAGGTTCGCGGACTTTGGCGGGACGCAGTGTGCCGCACGGCTGGCTGCATGGCTGGCTGCATGGCTGGCTGCATGGCTGGCTGCATGGCTGGCTGCGTGGCTGGCTGCATGGCTGGCTGCATGGCTGGCTGCATGGCTGGCTGCGTGGCTGGCTGCATGGCTGGCTGCATGGCTGGCTGCATGGCTGGCCGGCTGGCCGTTGTTTCCGCGGTGTTCTCGTTCGGGTCCACGTGGAATAGCAATGCGAATGTGAATGCTTACGTTGCCTCGAATGTGCACTTCTCCCACGCTCGGCAGGCGCGGGGCGGCGGGGCAACGAGTACCAACCCAGTACCGAGCCAAGGCGTCGCAAGGCGCGCTCGGCTACGCGGCCCGCTCCAAAGGCTCCAAAGAAACAAGCCTTCCTGACCCTTTGCCACAGCCACACAGCACTTTTCTTTTCTCTCTCTCTCTGTGTCCTGTGTACCTTCCCTCCCCCTCCACAACCCCGGGTCATTCAGGAAGCTGGACCCACGGGACACACAGACAGCCCTCTTGTACATCGCTGAGCCGTGGCGGTGCCTGGCGGCTGCCCCGGTTTCACGCGTATGTTATTATCGGCAGATCGTGTCGAGGCTCTTCTTTGTTTTGCTGCACTATCATCACGGCACACACACACACACACACACACACACACGCCACTTTTTTAGCTCCGCCAATAAAGCGGGCATGATACACCGGAGCGCGGGGCTTCGGCGATGAAAGGCCACCGTAATTGAGACACAAACGTAACGCGCTCTAGCGCCCTGTCTCTCTCGCACCCGTGCGGGACGGCCCGCGAGTGCGAGAGAGACAGAGCGACGAAAACGGCCTGCTTCTCCAGGTCCAGCCTGGCATGTGCGTCCCATTGTGGCTGGACGCTGCTTTGGGCACTTGGGGCTTTACGACGCTAGGCGCGCCGGGCGGCCGCGAGCCGCGATTCCTTTTTCACGCGCACACCGTCAAACCGTCAAACCGTCATGGACGCAGCGGGGCGCGCGCGGCCCCTATCCCGGCTGCAGCACCGTGCTGGACTCGAAGCCAGCGAGCGGGGAGTGTGTGTCCAGTCCGCTCCGGTTGGCTCTAGCCGAAAGGGCACACGGTTCGCCAAAAAGCAGACCGGCAAGGTGCAGTGGATCACGAACTTAACGTCACCACACTGCAAAGCCAGTGGTAAGTTTGCTTGCCACAAAATTGGCAAGCCGTTTTGAATGCCAAAATTTGGCAAGCTTTGGTCAAAAATCCTCACAAGCTTGCCAAATTTTGGCAAGCTGGATGGTATTTTCAGGACAAACTTGCCATTTTTTGGCATTCAAAACGGCTTGCCGAATTTGTGGCAAGCAAACTTACCGCACCGGCTTTGCAGTGCAGGCGCGGCCGGCCGCTCTGAGACGAGCACGGAAACCAGAGGAGACATGGGGTCTGAAGTCTAAGCGGACCTCCCTCTAAACTGAGTTCATGGTGCTGCTACCGCCAATTTTGAACCTGGCGGGGCTGTCAATGACATGTTTGCCATTTTGGAGCGTTTTGGGGTACGTTTCGACGTGAATTAGTCCTGACCCACAGAGCTCGGAGGCCGACCGGCCGGGCCTGACCAGCCTCACTTTTTGACGCGCCGACGCAATGGCGGGAGCTTTCAACGCCCATTCATGCATGCATTCATTGGTCCGTCCGTCCGTCTGTGCATTTCATTCATTCATTCATGCATTCATTCACTCATTCATGATTCACGCGTCCCCTTATTGATTCGGCTGGTCGTGCGCGACGGCCGCGACGGCGACGGGGAATTCGCACCACCCACGCCACGCCGCCGCGCCACACTCCAGGCGGCCGGCGCCTCTTGCCGCTCTTGCGGAACCGTCACACCGCCACCGCAACCAGCCACAGATATTGCACCATTCCGAGTGACCCCTCCCTTCAGATTTCCCACTTTTCCTTTTTCAAAGTCACAAGTTTTGTAAGTCAAATCCTTGCCTCTCTCTTTTTTTTTTCGCGAATTAATGTATGCCCATTACGAGGCGGTGGTGGTTCCCGTTCCGTTGCGTGCCCAAGGCGCGCGCAGATTCAGATTCGGATTGGAATGAGGCACAAGTGATTGATTGCGATTGGTGGACTGGTGAGAACGGCCGGGCGCGCTTTCCCACGGCGGGACCTCCGGGACCTCCGGGACCTCCGGGACCTCCCCGACGACGGCATGACGCCGTTCATGAAGACGATGAAGACATTGGCAGACGGAAGGGCGAGGATCGGTCGAGGAAGGCGAATGCACGCCGAGTACACTGCAAAACCACTTTGCACTCCCATACCATTATGCAGTTTCATTGTTTTTCGCATAGGTCAGTTTGGAGCCGTGCGGATCAAGGTTCGGCCGTTCCGGGTCGGCCAATCACAGCGTTATTATGCAAGCTGATGAGCCAATCAGAAGCTGCGCCTCCTGGGGGACGCCTCGCCGTCGGCGGCGTGGCCGGCCAGGCGGTAGTGTCGCACGGCCAGGTTGGGGGCGGCCGGGGCGGCCCTCGGCGTCCCTGCTCGTTGCGTTCGTCTGCCGACCCGATTCCGAAGGACCGCTTCATCGCTCCGTCTCGCTCGCACTCACGCGGCGCCACATACGGGTGCGAGAGAGACGGAACGACTGGGCCGGGATCCGGGATCCCTCGGAATCCGGCGGTAGGGCACCGCAGGCTACCGCAGGCATGCCTCGGTTTGGACCAGAAACGCCGCGCGCTAGAACCGGTCTGTCGCCGCCGCCGCACGTGCGCGAATGCGCCCCGGGTGGCGGCATGGCGGCGGGGAGCGAGTGTTGAGTGGTGGAGGGAGAGGGTGCACTGCACCGCGGCGTACCGCGGCGCTCTCGGCTTCTGTTGCCGCGCAAATAAAACGCAACGCACTTGGGCGAACACGTGTCCCCGTGTGGTACAAAAGGGCGGGTCGTCGCGGGTCGCCGACAGTCATCCTCCTGCGCCTCCTCGCGGCCGGAGGAGTAGGCAAGTCCGCTACACTAGACTTTGAGTCGCATTTGGAAGAACGGACTAGAAGGCGGGAGCCTACTTCAATTTTGCGCGCATACGCTGCGACTGTCCGGCGCGGGTCGAGCGCGCCGAAGCACCAAGCCTCGTGCCTGCACCGACAACTGGGAACGAATTAAAACAAAACAAATGAATGTTGCAGATGTTAATAATTTCAAAAAGCATTAGTAAAATTTTGGAAAAAAATCAAAAGTGTGAGGTCACTCTGTAGAGGATTTCTGCGACTTATCACTTTCCGTTGAAATGGAAAACAGAGTCAGCTCACCTTATATTTCCTAAACAAAGTGGAATTTGGAGACAAGTCAAGTGGAACAATAGTCTGCATGTTAGGTTAAGTGTATGTTACTCTGGTGTATTTTTTGGACTTAGCTCTTTTTTCCAAATTGAAATTTAAAATTAAGGGGGGGTTAAGTTGAGTTGATTCTTTTTACACTAGATTCATAAAAACACAAGTTGAGTTATATCCTTTTGCCAATTTGTCAAACGGACTCATGTAGACTAAGGTTGAGTTATCTCCATTTTCCAATGAAATTTAGACTGTAAAAGGGGCTAAGTTGAGTTATACCCTTTTTCCATGTGGATTTTCTCCTAAACTGCTTGGAATTCAGTCAAATAATTTGGTGTAATGATGTAAACCATTCTAAGGCACAATAATAAAATAAAAACGCAATTTGGGGATAAGTCAAGTTATTCCCTTCTTCCGCTTCCTGGATCATTTTAGAGTGCAGCAGTTATCTTGGTTCAAGAAACGACTATTTTGGGGACGGCGAGTGCCCCTCGCTTTGGCAGGGTAGTTTTCCTCGGCGGTCTGCGCGTTACGCGTGCGACTGGCCGGCCGGCGGGTGGCGGCGCCCGAGCGGCGCCGTGCCCCGCGCCTGCTCGTTGCCGCACCGGACAAGCTGGCCAACCTGACGTCCCGACGGGCCGACAGTTCTTCAAATCAATTAACTATTCACTTCGCCGGGGCGGGTTGTCGTTGTCAGTCGAATAAAAATCCCGGCGGGATGATCGGCCGGGCCGTGCCTTGGGCCGCGCAGACGGCGCTGCTGCAGCTGCCCGTCCTGCTTCCTCCGTCATGCTTTTGGCTGATCTTGTTGTTTTCTTTGATGTTGTTGCTGTTGAGCTGCACATGAAAGCCCCGCACGTAATCACCCGGCAAAGCAGCAGCGAGCGGGCAAAGTGTTAATCGTGGCCAAGTGCGTTGCGAGGCAGTGTGTAAATACAAAGTACCGCGCCGGCCCGGCGGGGAGGGGAGGTGGAGGGGGCAAGGGGGCACGGGGTAATGCGACGCGCCGCGGCGAGGCAGAGAGGCACGCACCGGCCAGTAGCAGGTTGTGACCACAATGAATCTCACGAGGATCCCGCCGCCGCGCGGTGGATCACGAGATAGACCTGCTATGGGCTAAGCGCCGTCGTTGCACGCAGGGTTTACTACGCCGCCCCGCCCCGCCCCGCCCCGCCCCGCCCCGGCCCGGCTCGGCGTTCGCGCGCCGCCGCCATGCACCCGGTGGCATTTGGCCGCGCTGACCCCCGTCGCGGTAAAGCAAGCACGGCCAGCATTGCCAGCATTGCCAGCCGCGCGGCGATATCGCTAACGTAGTGGCGTAGTGTGCCAACGTGATAGGCGGCGGAGTGGTGGGCCGAGCCAGCCAGCCAGCCAGCCAGCCAGCCAGCCAGCCAGCCAGCCAGCCAGCCAGCCACAGCCAGCCAGCCAGCCAGCCAGCCAGCCAGACAGCCAGCCAGCCAGCCAGCCAGCCAGCCAGACAGCCAGCCAGCCAGCCAGCCAGCCAGCCAGCGGGACACGCCCCCGCCTCGCTCAACTTTTATTCCGAATCG
This sequence comes from Thrips palmi, assembly GCF_012932325.1. Classification (NCBI taxonomy): domain Eukaryota; kingdom Metazoa; phylum Arthropoda; class Insecta; order Thysanoptera; family Thripidae; genus Thrips; species Thrips palmi. Next base: position 12,710,385 of record NW_023144624.1, on the reverse strand, counting down.
CTTTCGCACTTGGCGTCTGACGCCGTCCAGCGGACGGGGTGACCTAGGTCAGCTGCACCGCTCTGACGCCCTGGACCGCCTCGAGGCCGCGCAAATTGCACTGTGTGTCTGCTTGGCCAACGAGCTGGACATCGTTAGGCTGTGTGAGTGTGTGTGTGTGTGTGTGTGTGTGTGTGTGTGTGTGTGTGCAGGGGAGGGAGGGATTGGGGTTCGAAGGCAAAGCTCAGCGCCGCCTGGCCAGGCGTGGTGGCCACCCGCGGAACTACAAACCGATTGTGCCACGGTACTGTCAAATCGCGGAGAGCATGGGACAGCAGACGACGCCGCCGACTAAATATCGCTGACATGTCGAAACATGTGTCGTATCAGCTCTCTAAAATTCATTTGATCTTAGAAAACTTAACCCCGACAAGCGTAATAGCGTAAACGCTTGGCGGAGGCATTTATAAATCTGCTTGAACAACTGATTGGGGTCGATGGTGCTGCTCTCTGGCGGGCCCTCGAACCCCAATGTCATTATTCGCAGGGCCCTCTGCTGATGACCTGCGCGGACACGCTGCCCTACGCGGTACACACACACACACACACACACACACACACACACTCACACTATCACGCACTCGGTAGTTAAATGCCCGAGCTTTATCGCCCCCCGCAGCCAATTATTATTGTTTCCCAACGCGGTGGTGTACTATTGGTGTATCGGTGCATCGGTGTTCGATGGCATCACTGCCGCGGCCCTCCTGCCGTTTCGGCGGTGCGGGACGGTGCAGGACGGTGTGGTGGTCGTGCGGCGTGCGGCGTGGTGCGGCACGTGTAGGACAAGGATGCACCACTCCGTGCTTCGCTATCGCGTCGCCGAGTGGCTGCCTGGTACTATCGTGCAGCTCGAGCCGACCGCGGTAAATCTATCCGCACCGGATAATCCGATCCCTAATCGCCCAGGGGCTGCGGACCGATTCAGCGTTTCGTCGCTCTGTCTCTCTCGCACCCGCAGGGGGCACCCCGTGAGTGCGAGAGAGACGGAGCGACCGGGCGGCACTAACAAGGCCCAGATCACGCGGCGCACGACGCGCGGGCAGTAACCACCGCTTCCGAGAGAGAAGACCGCGCCATGCGACCGCCGCGACCTCACCTGCCGAGCGTCTGTCTCTCTCGCACCCTCGCGGAGAACCCCGAGAGTGCGACAGAGAGAGAGAGAGAGAGAGAGAGAGAGAGAGAGAGAGAGAGAGAGAGAGAGAGAGCGACGGTTCGACTCTCCTGAATCGCTCGGCTGTCATCGGCGTGCCCCTCACGACGGCGATTAGCAGCGAAGCCGCACGCCACTTCCGACCGCGTGACCCCTCGACCACTACACTCGCCGCCAAGCCGCCACACAGCCGCACGCCGTGATTGCTCGTGATCGGAGAGAAAAGGACGAGAGGACGGTCATCGGGACTCATCGGCGGCCATCGGCGAGCCATCAGCCGTCCTCATGAACGTCGCGGCGTCGCAAACGGGGCGGCGGGGCGGCGACTTGCGGCACACGACAGTTACGGCCCTCGTCTTGATGAGCGGCCACGCTAACTGGCCGCGGGGGGGGGGGGGGGGGCGGAGCGGGAGATCCGCCTGCAGCGCACTGCGCCGGCGGAGGCTCTTGACGGAAAAGGTTAACTCGAAATCGTAATCACGGGATAGAGTTGCAGCGCGAGCCGGCTCCCTGATCACCGCGTCCGGCGGAGCGGGCCGCCCGACCTAGCGTGGCCTAGCGCCCGGCCGGCCGGTCTAGCCCGTAATGGTAATGGTAATGACGCGTAGGCAACCCGCGGGCAGCGCGGTGCGGCGGGACTGCCCGCCCTCGCCTTGGCAGGCTGACCGCCACCGGTCTTAACGCGCGGCGCGGCGGACGAGGACGAGGCATCGGTGCGCTGCCCGGAGTCCGGAGTTAGATCCCCCGTCCTCGGGGGCCGCGCCGTGCCGTGCCGTGCCGTGCCGTGCCGCGCCGTGCCGTGCCGTGCCGTGCCGCGCCGTGCCCATCACCGCCCCGTCCTTCCCAGGCAGTCTCACCCAAGTCTTGTTTCCGCTGAAGGGAGCGTGCCGATTGCGCAAGCAATAAGCACCATCCCGTCATGCCATCGGGGAGACGGACGGACAGGCAGCATGCAGACAGACAGACAGACAGACAGACAGACAGACAGACAGACAGACAGACAGACAGACAGACAGACAGACAGACAGACTGATGGACAGACAGACAGACAGACAGACGGACAGACAGACAGACAGACAGACAGACAGACAGACAGACAGACAGACAGACAGACAGACAGACAGACAGACAGACAGACAGACAGACAGACAGACAGACGGACGGACAGACAGACAGACAGACAGACAGACAGACAGACAGGCGGCACGCTGACCGAAATGGCCGCAGTGGACACTGGGGCGCTCTTGACCTCGACGCGGTTTGTGGTTCCTCTCCCTCAAGGTGGCGAGCGGCGACCTGCCCTAAGTTGGAGAGGGACGCCCTTCACAGCGATTTCGCGCTTGTCTACATGCTCTCCGATGATTAATTCGTTTTTAAACTACAGTGTAGCAACGGACGAACATGGACGAGTTTTGGGGCTCGGCCGACCGAGGGCTCGACGCTGTCCTGTCCAGCCGGCTTGACCGCGTGGTTGTGAGCCGATGAGACCGCCGTCGCCGCCGGACTGTGAGCCCTTGGCGACCTCGGGGCTCCTGCAGACGATGAGTTATTTAGGCCCAGGCGAGGCGGGCGTGGTGCCACAAGGCGGGGCGGGGCGGGGCGGGGCGGGGCGTGGTGACCTCGAGACTCTTCTGGTGGCCGAATATCCGATGCGGAGGAGGACAAGACGACAAAGTGGGGACGACGCAGAATGACAAGCTAACCTTTCCAAACCTTTCTTCATCCCGACAAATGACTATTTCTCGTCGTCCTGCGGGTTGATTCCGAACAGTGCCGCTCCGTCGCCCCGCGTCTCTCTCTCTCTCTCTCGCTCTGACGGAGCGTGCCCAAGGGGTGCGAGAGAGACAGAGCGACGTGGCACTGTCTTGAATCGGCCCGACGGCCGCGTCTAGCCGCGTCTAGCCGCGACACGAGTTTCGCCATTTGGCGACGATCTGTTCGGAGTGGCGAGGCGGGTAACGGCCCGGCGGAGCGGCGGAGAGACGGAGAGAGAAAGAAAGACAGCGCGACACGACGGGCTCATCGGAAAATTAAACGCCTCTCCAAATTTCATCTTAAACTTCCCTTCATTAAAAGTTTTGTTTTTGCGGGGTAGGTGGATTCCTAGGTCTCGCCTCGCGGCAGCAGTCCGATTCCGAACGGCAATTCTTTGCCTCCCTCGCTCCCCCGCGGAACGCGGCGTGAGTGCGAGAGAGAAAGAGAGAGAGACGGACGAAAGCACCGCGCGTTCGGCGTCAGCCTGCTGCTGGAGTCACTCCAGTAGCGACTCCAGCCGAGTGGACGGGGAAACGCGATTCGGAGTGGCGGGCCAGGACCAATCAGAAGCGCATTGGGGGAGAGAGAGACAGGCGACGGTGGCGCCGTAACGCCGGTATGGGCTTTCTCCGAACCAAAATTGGCTGGGCCGCGTCGCCGCGTCGCCGGCTCTGGCGTTGGACTTCGGAATGTATGCACTGCGCACGGCACTGTAAGGCGCGCGCTGCGCTTCCCAGTGGCGCGGACGGACTGGACGCCGTGACGCAACGGAGTCAATGAAATCAATGCCAATAACACGCAGCTGCGGGAACGAGCCGCGGCGATGAGTCACGACCCGCGGGGCCGCGGGGCCGCTAATCCCAGACATCAGTTCGGGGAGAGAAAACCTCCCCGGAAGGCATGAAAAGTGATTGAATGGACAATGCGGACCGGGCCGGCCTGGCCGTGCCGTCTCCGCGATCATTGCCTCCCGCTTCCAGGAAAAGTAGAGGCCTCGCGGTCACGTCCCGCGCCTCATCGCACACGTGCAGTTTCCAACTCACACTTGATTCCGAGGACCCGTCGCTCTGTCTCTCTCGCACTTGCGGGCCGCCCCGTACGAGTGCGAGGGAGACAGAGCGACGACCCTCGGAATCAGTCCGGCATGGGTGACGCAATAATTGAACAAGCTTCTCGTTTGACGAAGTGGCAATGTGCGGTTCTCCTTCTCGGGTGCCAATTCCTGATAGGGCCCATTCACACCGGGCGCGCGGTCCGCGCGGCCGGCTCGCCCCGCTGTCTCTCTTGCACTCGTGGGGCGTCACGTGTGGGTGCGAGAGAGACAGAGCGACGACTTCGACGCTCGGAATCAGTCTTGCAGTCGGCGCAGTGCGTGATGATGAAGTGCCTTGTGCACCGCGCACTCCAGCAACTCACTCCACGCCGCCGCCCGGCGCCCAGCTAGCAGCGCCCCGCGTCACAGGTGCTTGCGTTTAAATGTCCCGCTGCCGGGGCAGCCACATGCTGCCGCCAGGCCCGCCACGCGCGCGACGGCAAGTTGTAACCGAAAAAAACAACAATAACAACAATCACACGGAAAAACCACGCCGTTGAATTCAAGTAAAACTCGCACGCGAACCCGAAGACAATGACACGGGCGCCGTCCACCCGGACGAGGCGTGAAGAACGACTGTAGTAGTCCGGTTTTCACTTTCTGCCATTTCATTCTTCGCAAATGAAAATGATTCCGGCTCCGCGGCACTGCCGGCGGGCGAGCCGTTGCGCTCTGACGCAGCGAATTGTCATACCGACGTAGCTCTGTCTCTCTCGCACTCGCCGGGTGGCCGTTGGGGGTGCGAGAGAGACGGAGTGACGAGGGTACTGTAGCTCGGAGTCAGTCCGCAGGTAGTCGGGCTGGACCGGGCGAAGGCGCGCTCCGTATGGGAAAGGCGCGCTCCGTATGGCCGACTCGCTACTGGCCCGGCGTCCACGACGGGAACGGGGTGCTCGCAAGCTGCAAGTTGGAAATGCCACGTGCGCCGACACTGTCGGAAGGATGAGGGCTATTGGGTTCGGCGCACTGCCGCAGAGCGGGCCGCAGGCACTCGGTAGCCGGCCGTGACCTATGCGTGCATACCGCTGATTAGTTCCCAGTCGGCATCCAGTCGTTGGTACCCCTGCACCGGGACGGCACGGCACGGACGTGGCACGTCCAAGGCCAATTAGTTTCGGAGATGGACCATCGGGGAGTGAGTAGTGCTACTCAGTGACGGCACGTTTTAGGAAGTCGAGTTGAAGACGGAAAAGCCGGCGGCCGTGGGCCGCGGCTGCATGACAGAATCTGTAAAGCAAGCAGGATTGGCGGCGCCCCGCCCCGCCCCACCCCGCCCCGCCCCACCCCCCCGCCCCGCCCGCCCCCGCCCCGCCCCGCCCCCCCCGCCCCGCCCCGCGGCTCGCCGCGCACATGTCCCGTCCGTCCTGGCAGTCCTGGCAGTCCCGGTCGCCGCCTGAATAGCACTCCACCTGCTCCGAGTCTGCGAGTCCGTTAGCCGTGACTTTTAGCGCAAACGCAACGAGTTGTGCATGCGGCGCCCGCCTTCGTTCTCTCTGCTCAGGTGGTGCTGCAACAAAGTGTGCAGTCACATGGCACTCCGGCGCGGCGCGGCGTGTCTCTTTAGCCGCGCGGTTCGGGGCCCCCGTTTATCAAGCCCATTGCCCCGGGTTCGAATCTCGAAAGCACTTTTTCTTTATGACATCAGCTAATGATGTATAACTTAGGATGTTGGTCGAAAGTAGGTTCAAACGGATGAAAGCAATACAGGAACTGCAATGCAGTGTTTATTTTCCAGCGAGCACAACGAGCATCGGCGACTCCTCGCTGCGGACGACGCGAGACGCGGCCGACCCGGCAGACGACGATGCTGCAGACGATAGTCCGCAGACGTCATAAACTGCGGCACGACGACGCGGCGCCGCCGAGGGCTGCAGGCCGTCTCTCTCGCACTCACGGGGCCTTCCGTCTGGGTGCGAGAGAGACAGCGCGACAAAGCCCTGTTCGGCCTGCTGGGCGCCTCCTGCCTGATGCAACGCCACGATCGCCTAGCAGTGCAGCGGAGCAGCGGAGCCTCTCGGCCGGAAGCGACCCGCCTCATCAAGCAGGCCGGCAAGCTGGCACGTGGACGTACGTACTCGAAGAGTGACTGGTGGACCACGACCCCCTCCCTGCCGACCGGCCGCACGAGCCTGCCATATTTATTGCCGATCTCCAAATACACACGGCGAGCTTTTGCAACGCCCCGCCTGGCCCCGCCCCCACTCCTGCGGCCTGGGCCTGGACGGACGGGCCGAGCGGAGCGGGCATCTCCACACTCCGTACGCCGCCCGGAGCCCGTCTGTCCGTCCGTCCGTCCGTCTGTCTGTCTGTCTGTCTCTCCGTCTGTCTGTCTGTCTGCCTGCCTGTCTGTCTGTCTGTCTGTCTGTCTGTCTGTCTGTCTGTCAGTCCGTCCGTCCGTCTGTCTGTCTGTCTGTCTGTCTGTCTGTTTAGCGGGTCCGGCCGTCTGTCGCGCAAACGTGGCTCTAAATCGGTTCAATGCCGCGTCGTGGCCCGCCCCGGCCCACCCGGTATAAAGCTGTCATCTGCGAGCCGAGCCGACCAGTCGGGGACACGGCGGCGCACGGTGGAGCATCCCTTCTTTTTCCGTGACCCTCGCGGCCCAAAAATGTTGCCCTCGCACGGCTGGGGCCTTTGTGTGGGGCGTCCGTCTGTCCGCCTGTCCGTCCGTCCGTCCGTCCGTCCGTCCGTCCGTCCGTCCGCCCGTGTTGCCCTGTGTCATGGATCGTTGGCCTGCAAACAAAGCGGTATCGCGCGCAATATATGACGCGGTGCATGTGCAGGAACAGGAACAGGCGGCCGAGCGCCTCAGTGTGCCACCCTCCTTACGTAAGCCGGGCCTTGTCATACTCAATACCCACTCGGATAAACAACTAACACACGCACACACACTTACACACTCACACCACGCAGGCAGGCTGCTGCAGTCGGCGCCGTGGCCGAGTCGACCGCTCTAGGGCAGCCCAGCGCCCGCCGTGTCCGGGGTAGGCCAGCCCGCCGAGCACGGCAGCGCGCGGGCGGCCTGGCTGCCTACCCGGCGATTGGCCGGGAATGCGCTCCGCTCTTCGCTCCGGTCGGGGCAGGGCGGGGCGGTCGGTGGCAAGCTGAGCCGGGCTCCCCGCCGAGCCGAACCGAACCGAACCGAACCGCCGCGTGTGTCGTGAGCGCTTCGCCTCGCGCCTCGCCCTGAGGCCGGTCGACCCGGTCGTCCAACAGGTCGCTCCGACACGCCGGCGAGACATTCCTGGAGACGCCGCCGTCGTCGTGGTGCCGCCCTTCACCGCCAAGGACGGCCCGGTAGAGTAACGTCGACGCATCCGTGTGATATTTGATCCGAGTACAACGCGCGCACACCGGCCCGGCCCACACGCAGTGACACAACAGCGGGGACTCCGTTTTTCGTTTTGTCCCGGAGTGCTTTCCTAGCGCTGCCGGCTGACGCCGTGTGAAAGGCCTCGGCGGCGACCGGGCGGCGCCTTGACATTCATTGCGGCGCGCGGCGTGCTGGCGCGGTGCTGGCGTGTTCCGCAAGCGCGCCACGCCCGCCGCGCCGCCAGCCAAGCAAGGCGCAGCCAGGCCTCAGCGACTGATGCCTCAATTTTAATGTAGCGACGCGGAGGACGAGAAGGACGCGGCGCCGGCCAGCGATGCGATGCAGCCGATCCGGGTCAAATGTGAGAGGAGCGTCGCGGCGGTCTCGACGGTCTCGACGGTCTCGGAGGCCGCGGGGCGTGGCGGGCGGCGTGCGGTAGCGCGGCAGCGCCGGGAGGACGGCGTCGACGGGCCGCGGCGGTCGCGAACGAAACGCCAACGACGCGCTGCTCGCCGCGTCCGCCGTGCCGTGTGGTGCTGCTCGTCTGTGTGGTTACCGCCGCGGTGGCCACTCCCCGGGGCGGCCGGTGGCGAGGCGAGAACAGTGCACCAGACGAGCGATTCAGAAAAATAGTCGTCTCCGTCAGACTCACGGCGCTCCCCGTGAGCGTGTGAGGAGGACAGAACGAGGGGCTGCAGTTGCGGTCGCGTTCCTTGCGCCTCGTCGGGCTCCGGCTGGCATTGAACCGCGTGATCCAGTCCTGTCGGCACCGTCCGCACCCAGTCAGTCGGGCTGGCGGCGCGCTTCCTCCTCGTCACACGGACGGCGGACGGCCGCTGTTCGAGTCCCTGCGGGGCGAGCTTTGGCGCGTTCGCCGCGCGGCGTGGCGTGTTCCTTTGGCCGAGGCTCGGCCATAGGCTAGGTCGTGGCCCACTGCCGAGTGATTCAGAAACGTCGCTCTGTCCTTGTCGCACTCGTGGGGCCCTCCGTGAGGGTGCGAGAGAGACGGGGCGCCTCTCTGCCGCTCACGACGGCGGCCCCGGCAGATGTCCCGCCGCGGTGCACCGCGCTGCGGCACTGCACCGACATGCAGGGCCTTGTAGGGAGACCCCGCCAGCGAGCCAGCCAGCAGCGCCCGCAGGCTGTCTCCCTCGCACCAACACGGGACGTCTCACGAGAGCGAGAGAGACCGCGACGAGATCGACTCTCGGACGCAGCCTCCCCGCGATCGAAAAAGGAATTAAAGAGACGACTAGCCTCCAGCGGACCTAGTGGCCGCAAGTACTACATCATGCATTAGCTTTCATGTGTTCTCTGCAAAAGGAAAAATATTGAAGTTTCGAAAAAGGATTAATTACGTAAGAAAACTTGAAGAGAGGCAAAGGTTCTCCCGAGCTCCGCGTTCAAGTTCGCGGTTTTGTATTTTTTTTTCCCAACGGTGTCGTGATAAAAATTCCAACCCTTTTCGTTGCGATGAAATTGCTCTAAAGGTTACAATATACCGTTGAGGCCGAACGTTGTAAAGGCATCGTCCTGTACTCATAAAGGCAGGCGTCTTCTCCGCACCTTTTTCAAGTGTAGTCATTTTTTTGGGGTCGCTTTAGGGTTTGGCAATAATTTGTTGCGCATACCGTCCAGCCGCGCCGCCGGAGTGTCTCGACCGATGTGCCGAGAAAAACAAATTGGTGGTGGTCCGTCGTGACGGTGGCGCCCTGCTCGGCCTGCTTTGCTTCCGACGCGCCAGCCTTGCATTTCTTCATCGACTGTGACACTGCGAGGCACCGAGGGGGAGGGGAGGCGGGGGTCATATCGAACACGCAGCTGGCTTGGAATGCAGAACCCCTGCAGGCAAAGTGACCCCTGGTGCGCCCCCGCCCAGCGCGCCAACGCCCAACCCCCGTGCAGGTCATTACATCACCAAACAATTATCGCAAAACGGCATCGGAAACGGATCGGCTGCGCTAGGCCCTGCGGTGCGCCCGGGCAGCTAGTCGTGACTTAGTCGTGACTAGCACCTCCGCGCAATACCACCGTCATTAACACGCACTCGGCTCGACAATTATTCGGCGGCGTTCGGAACCGTTCGGAACCCCCCGCAGTTACGTCGGGTCACTGGCGCCGCTGCTGCCGGCACGTTTGCCGTGTTTAACAGTGGCGTGATTCGATGTTTCGCAACATTTCCCCGTCACTCTCGTCGCCTCTCCGGCTGTCAAAAAGAGGGAAAAGGCGGGAAATGAATTCATTCCCTCCCATCATCATTCCGATACAGGACCAGAAGGTGGGTGCGCCACAATAATTGACGTTAACCACTTTTTTTGGCTTCCTCGCGCGTCGCGTTCCGCAACAGTATTTTCTTTTTTCGTGACCAGTGGGAATTGGGTGTCCACGAAGTAACCGCGGGCGTCGCGTTCTGTTTCCAACTGACTGGCGTGCTTCTGATTGGCGCCCAGTGTCGTCACCTTGCACCAATCAGAACACAAAGCCTTCACTCCCGGCACACCTCGGCTGCCTCGGCCCAGCACGAAAGGGCATTTTCAGTGCGCTTTCGGGCGGGGACAAACACACAAGCTCGGGCAAACACACACTCTCTCGCGCTCACTCACACACACACACAGTCACACACGCAGGGACAGCGCCTGCAGGCTGGGCTGGGCAGCTATCTTGGGGGACACATAATTCAGCCCCGCCCAGCACAGCCCAGCACAGCCCAGGCATGTGCCGTAACGCCGTGGCGCGCCGCCCGCAACAGAACAGCCACAAAAGTGTCGCCCAATTTTCTGATTCGTCCCCCTTTTTTTCCCTCGCGTCACGATGAGGAATTGCGCGTGCCGCTCGGCCTTTGCGTGACTGCACACCGGTTGCTTCCCTTCCGTTGATATCCTAGCCCGGCACGAACGCCCGATTTCCATAATTCTCCTATAAGTCATCCTCTACGACATATTGTTCTTCTTTTTAACTGTGCCGCCTCTGTGTGTGTCTGCGCGCGCGCGTGTGTGTGAGTGTGTAGGTGGTGGCGTGAGTTTTCGCTTTTATTCGCGGGCAGTTGGTAACACTTCGCCCTTGCCCCGCGCCTCGCGTCCCCGGGCTGCATCTCGACACGGCCGTCGAGATCTCGACTCGCAGATTCGATTTCGATCGAGCGTATCGCAGCGTCTGGTGGTGACGGCTGGGCGGGACGCGCCTAACGTCTTCTTAATGTCGACACACGCATTCACAGCCCGCGGTGCGGAGGTCCCGGGGGTCCCGATGGCCCCGAAGGCCCCGACCTCGACGCGCAGGGCCGCAGGGCCGCAGGGTGCCGATACGGAATCGATAGCCTGCCGCACGCGGCTCGGAAAAGGCCGATGGGCGGGAAAACGAAAATGACACGTGGTCAATACCCCATGACGCGCGCGCGGCGGGCCTTTCCACGCGTCGAGAGTCCCTCGCGCGCGGAGTATCGACAGCTCGAAAAGCAACAATGGGACAGCAGAAACGCCGAGGAGCGCCGAGAGTGTGACGAACGCCGAGAGGCCCGAAACCTGTCGATGGCCCTGCCAGCCCCGCCGCTTGCACCGCTTGCAGCGCCCCTGGCGGCGGGCGTGGCGACCGCGGAGCCGAACGAGCGAACCCTTAAAAGCGCCGCGACCTTCGCCCATTATTATTGAGCTTTTGGCCGGCGCACGGCACGCTCGCTCGGCGCGCTCGGCGCCGCTCAACAGGTGTGGGCGTGCTGGAGAGAAAGGGGAAGGGGCAGCGCCGGCAGCGAAGGCAGCGCCCGGAGAGCCTGAGCAGACTGTGCAGAGTAGGTGCAGCCTTTTGTCGCCCTCGGCCGAAAGGCACGGCCAGCCAAGCCAGGCAAAGCCAGGCAAAGCCGCACAGGCGTTGCCAGCCTCAGCGTTGCCACAGGATGGGCTCCTCGTCGAACGCCCCGTGCCGTGCCGTGCCGTGCCTTGCCGTGCCGTGCCGTCGCCGCCCGGTGACGCAAGGGTTATGGTCGTGCGCTGCGCGATTTGAACGTTTCCAGACGCTATTCTATCATCCGCCCGGTGTGTGCTTTGCGCTTCGATTTCGAGCCCGATCGGAGCCGAGGTGCTGAAGGGGCTCCGGACGGCAAGCCTATGAGAAATGTGCGTTGCGGATGGTTTCGTCCGGAAGCAATGATAGCTCTACGCGCCAGGAACGGCAAGAAATTAAATTTGCTGACTTTTTTTCCTCACTAGAACTCACTTAGAAACTTTACCGCGAGGATGACTCCTTTTGGAGGTTAGGATCTGCGAGGAACAGTGTCGGGCGCACGAGCGATGTTGCCTCGATGCTTACCGATGGGTCGTGGTCCCGACGGTCCCGATGCTTGTCGAGGCCAGACAGTGCCGTGGCAGTGCCAGGCAGCCGGCGGGCTCGGCACGCAACACGTCATTAACCGCGGCGCCTTGTCGACTTTTTCCCGCCTTTTTTCTGCGGGCCCCATTTGACCGTTTTCCTCCTCGTCGACACGGCCTGACGTGACTTACCCGCCCGGGCTCAAGAGCGAGCTTGTTCTCTTTCCCCCTCTTTCAATAGGTAGCTTTAAATCGCTCCGCAGCACCCGTTCGATTGATCTTTGTTGTTGTTTTTCTTTGCGGTGTGGCGAATAGCGTCGAGCAGATGGCTCGGCCGACACCAGGATATCGCCAATCGGACCTCGTAAACTAATACTCGATGTGTTTACCGGCCGAGCCAGTTATTACTGCTATCACTCACCACTCCGCGGCTCGGCGGCCCGCGATGGGGCGATAACTGTAACACTGGAACACGCCGAGCCGCGCGGACTAGACCCCGCGGACTCACCGAGGCGGACTCGCGGACTCCGGATTGGACCCCCGGGGTGTCCTGGGCACACAAAGTCGAATCGATGGTTTTCGAGTGTGTGTTCAGCAGCGGCGCCCGTCTGTCCGTCCGCGTTATTGGCAACCGTAATAAAGTCACTTCCCGGCACGAACGGCCCGCCCCGCCCCGCCATGCATGTCCAGACAGATCGGTATCGGAGGATGCTCCAGCTTGAGGCGGAACAGGCCGTGCCATTGGCAGGTCGTCGCGGGGTCAGAGGATCACCCGGGGCGACGAGGCCAGTCTTCTGCCGCATAATGTGGCCGTTGCTGTTGTTCCAACCGTTCGACCGCTGCATAAGCACCCAGCAGGAGGCGGAGCAGGCGAAGCAGTCCATACGGGCATCGAAGCACCGCACTAAAATCCACGCACCGAAGAGCACCAAACGACTGTCGAGAGGACAGGCAACAGGAGAAGGCACTACGCGTCTATGCTTAACTCGTTTGTTTATACGCAGCCCAAAAAATAAAAATAAAAATTTTGATTTTTTTTTTTTTTAGCAGGTGATTGTTAAATTAGCTAGCTTTGACTCTCTCGATCGCAGCCAACAGTTTTGCATTTTTTTAAATTTTGCTGGAAGTAATTTTTGTTTTGCGGTGCGCGGTAAGGCACCTGTGGCCAGTCTTGAGACTGGTCAGGCCAGCCGGGCCAGCCACACGACACGTGAGTGTGAACTGGGCCAGCCCGGCCGGCCCGGCCAGCCTTTGCATGGGAAGCGGACCGCGGCGTCCAGTGCGCCACGGGCATTGCCGCGGTGCCGCGTCGCCGCGTCCACCCAGACCTTTGTTGTTGCACCTCGGGACAATTAAAAGACGCTACCCTCCGCGCCGAAAGATTCTCAAATGTTTCTTGCGAGCGCGCTCAGGTCAAGTTACGCCGGTTACGCGTTGTACGTACCAGTACACGTGCGCGGACTAGCGGTGATTTTTTTTTTTTTTGCGTCACGGTCGCGTTTAGCGGTGTGTAGGGCGGGCGGCGCGGTAGGTGTCGGGTATGGAACCCTGTCGTGCCGTGGCGTGCCGTGCCCTCCAAAGCTATAAATTGAGTGGGCCCGCGCGCCGGCGGGGCAGACCTCTGCTGTGCAAATACCACCCACCACCCAGCCAGCATGCCCACCAGCGGCAGCAGCTTCCTCCATTGCACGACCAGGTTTTGCATGCAGGCAGGCGCCTTGAGTTCGACCTTAATCGAATTCAGATTTGGCATTACCAAATTCACTCTCGGGCCGTAGAGGGGAACTCTGAGGCCGGCGGTCGGGGGCATCTCGGCCCGAGTGGCTTCGAGTGGACAGTCGATATTCAATCTCTAGCAGAGTCGGATTCGTTTCCCGGGCGTTGCACCGTCGCGTCCGCTCGCTCCACCTGCAAGAGCCCGACAGCTGGACAGCTGGGGGGTCAGTCTGCCGCCCACGCACCGCCCCACCTACGTCGACGGGACGTCCACTCGGTGGCTCAGGCGGCAAAGAGGCTGATAACCGAAGTCACTGATCGCAGGTTCGATCCTTCGATCCACAAAGCGCCACAAATAAATAGCCTCGCCTTTCAGCACCGTGTGCAAGAGGACTGTGTCATGTTTCAGCACAAACTGTGCGGGAACCGTCGCTTGTTTTGTGCGCGCTTTCGGTTCAAACACAAAGGCGCCCTTTCCATGCCTTCCCTGCCCTGCCCTTTGCAGAGGAATAATTTTCAGCCCTCAAACCCACGTTGCTTTGACGCCCTTTCGAAGGGCCATTCATCATTAATCCGGAAAACGTTGGATAAAGAACGTGATACGTTTTGCACCCCGAAAGAGTGTAAAAATTAATGACTTTGTGTTTGCAGTGCATGCAACTGCAGTGTTTTTCTGGTCTTTTTTTTTTTTTAAGGAAAAATTTTAAAGTTAATTTTTGAGACTCACCCCGCGAGTCACAGGAAGCCGGTCAGTGCTCCGCCGGCGGTAAATCCCAGAGTGGTGGCACTGGACGGCACTGGAAGGCACTGGAAGGCACTGGGACGCGATCGGCGCGAGGTTGGCGGCGCGGAGCACGCGAGCAGCACGGCGGCGCGCTGGAGGGGCTCGAGGAGAACGTGACCGTCCCGACCCAAGTACGCCCGCACACTGATGGGGCACCACGCTGGATGCAGCCTCCAGACGCTCGGCGGCTCCAGCCTCCAGCCGGGCGGGCCGCGCCGCGCCGCTCCAGCAGTGGGGGCACCCTGGCGTAGCGGGCGTCGCGCAGCCCTGGCGCCCTCCAGCCTGCAGAGACTGTCCAGCGCCACTCGGAAGCAGCGTCTGCCCGGCCGCCTGTCACTGCGTCCTCCTGCCCGTCTGTCCGTCCGTCACTGCGTCTGTCCGCCCGGCCGTCGTGACGCCGGCTGTCCCCTGGGCAGTCCTTTGCCATGATTGGTCCCGGCAGTGCAAATAACGTGCGGCCACGTTTCCTGCCGGGCTGGCCGCCCTGGGCCCTGCCGCCCTGGGCCTCTAATCGCTCGACGTGACGCGACGTGACGTGGTCTCGACGTGTCCGCGTAGACTGCCGTTTGCAGCGTTTGGAGACGGAAGCGGTGCGTCGCGACAGTGCGAAAAGGACGCGGACGCGGCCTTGCAGCGCCTTGCAGTGCAGGGCATCCCTCGCCGCCTCACTTTGGCGGCGAGCAGAGCGAGCACGGCAGGCGGAAGACAATTTGGAGGCGTTTTGCGCGCGAGCGCGACAAGTCGCCCCTCTCGCTCCACCACGTCCTAGTCCTGGCCCAGCGCCCAGCCCATAGGTCAACAGTATTCTCACGACCGTCAGAGCTCCACATGCGGCGGCCTCCAGCAGCAAGCCGCAACAATAGTAATCGACAACATTGTATGGAGTATCGTTTGCAACAAGGATGCCGGCCCGGCCGCGGCGCCGCGCTGCCGGCCCGGTAATGAGTGCGAGCGAGACGGCGGACTGGCGCTCTCTCCGTCGCACTCATTGGGGTCATCACCCAGGCGCCGTATGAATACGTAATGTGCTTCGGCTCCCGTACGGCACGGCGCGGCGCGGCTCGGCACGGCTCGGCAAGGTCCTAATTGGCCGTGGGAAGGGCGCGGGCCTCGGCGGGTCTTCCTGGTGCCGGAGAACAAGACCTAGAGGTGCTCAAAATCGGGCAGGGGGGCCGCCGCCGTATTGGCCGCCATCGGTTCCCACACAGGGGGCCGCTCTACCCGAGTCCCGCCGCCGTGCCGTCATTGCTTTAACCCAGTGTACCGTCGGTGATTTACTCGGCCCGCGAAACGCGAATCAAAGGGCAGCTATCGGACCCATAAATACATCACGGGACTGATGCCGCACGCCGCACCGCGTTGTCTAAGAAGCTCGTCTGCCTGTCCGCCTGTCTGTCCGCCTGTCTGTCCGCCTGTCTGTCCGTCTGTCCGCCTGTCTGTCCGCCTGTCTGTCCGCTCTGTCTGTCCGCCTGTCTGCCCGCCTGTCTGTCCGCCTGCCTGTCCGTCTGGCGCGAAGGGCTCGCCTGGTTACGGCCCGTTAGGTCGATGCGCCTTGCACCGCCCCCGCGGTCCCGGCGGTCCCGGCTCGCGGCCCACGGAGCGAGGCACGCCGGCCGAAAAAGAGCGCCGCGCCGCGCAGTGCCGTCGGGGATCGAACCCGGGAACATGGACGCGGGCCCCGCCCTGGAGGTGGTGTCCACGACCAGGAACCTCGTGACGCTGGCGTGGGGGCCGTCGGCGTCGGCCGGCCTCCGGGCGGGCCGCATGGCGTCCTCGGCGTCGCAGGACTCGGCGCCGTCGGGGCCCTCGGCGCACCAGTCCTCGGGGCACACGCCGCGCGCCCCCACTCCCGGCACCGCCGCCCCCGGCACCGCCCTGGCCATGACGGGGCTGTCCGTGGAGTCGCAGGGCAGCGTCTTGTAAGCGGGCAGCGTTTTGCGGCCGTTTCGGCACCTTTCGGCACCGGGCGGGGACGTGCATGATTTGGGTCCGCTGGAGACAAAGAATGCGGCCGCGTTCAAGACTCTAGAGCGACGGACACGGATGTCGCAACACGTGTGTCCCGGTCCCGCCGTGGGCAGCGCGGCGAGGCGCGGCGCAGCGTGTCTCGAGTCTTGAGTGCCATAGGGCTCGGGGGGGAAACACCCACATCAAGAAACTGCTTCATCAGAGTTCGCCACGCCACACGCCATGACACATCGCCGCCAAGGACAGGAGGGCCATGAGGAGGCTAGGGCGCCGCGTGCGGCCGCGTGCGTTGGCCAACGACAAACACTGCCATACCCTGCCAGGCTGGGCCCGGTCTGCTCAGAGTGTCGCAGCCGGCCATAATTTGACGGGATCCCTGTCAAGTCGAAAATTAATTTGCCGTTTGACGTATATTTGTTGTAATTCAGACAAAGTAAGGGCCCTGCATGTTTTTTGGACAGCGAGGTTTTAATCTTTTCTATTGTTTCCACAATGTTCTCAAATTTAAGGGCACTGACAATGCTTTGATTGGCCAAGAGACATCAGTCTAGAGAGGCGACTGGCCATGATTGCACAAGGTGTTGCTAAATCCCCCCCCACTTGATAAAATTGATGATTGTTTATTTCTCGTTCCCATACCGCAGTGACACCGACGACAAACCGGACTACCGCCTGCAAATCAGGGAGCGGGGCAAGCCGTGGCAGACCGTCTACTGGTGAGCACAGCCTAGCCGACTCTGGCATTTCATCCCGTTTTATTGTCGTTGCTTCTCCGCGGGGCGCTACACTGCGATACACGCTACGGACGGGTCACCGCGACGTCATGGTGGGGACGCGAGTTCGACACTGGGATGGCGTCGGCATGCTCCGTCAGGTGGTAGTCGTTGACGTGCGGCCCGAGCCCGAGTCCCTCCGAGTCCGCGCGCGCGGCCCGCGAGTGCCCCAGCGGTCGCGGTGCAGGCCGTGCACCAGCACGCGGCGCGCCGGGCCCTGCTCGGACGCCACGTGCGCGGACAGCACCTCGGCGGCGAGGACGAAGCCGGCCGCCAGGAGCCCCATGCCGAGGATGGCCAAGGCCACCAGCATCTGGTCCATGTTGGTGACGTCCCCGTCGGCGGGGGTGTTCTCGCCGCTGGCCGAGCCGGCGGGGTGCAGCGTGTTGAGCCAGTACTGGGGCAGCCCGCCCGACTGCAGGCGCCGGATCATGGTGTCCAGCAGCAGGCCCAGCGGGTCGTCCAGCCGCGTGAACATGACGAGCTGCGGCAGCGCGGCGGCGGGAGAAAAAGGAGTTAAAGATAACTGCCACAAAAACTGCCGGCGAAGTGAAGCGGCCTCACCTGCACCGTCTCCAGCGGCTCGCGCAGCGCGTACGAGCACACCTTGAGCTCCACGATCTTCTTGCCCCAGGGCGAGATCTGGGAGAACGACAGGCCGTAGGTGGAGGCGCGGTCGGCCTGCGACACGAAGGCCCAAAGGGTTTGGACGTCATCTCAAGCGCTCAAAACAGCGGGCGTGGATCGAGGGGCAGGGGGTGGGGGCGTCGCTCCCCTTGAAGGTAGGCGACAAGTCGTAGGTTGGCAACTTTTGAGACATCCCCCCACCCTTGCCAAAAAGTGGGACTTTCCTCTGCTCTCCTCCCAGCCCGGCCGAGCCGGCCGAGTCACCTTAAACCTGACGAGGCAGTCGCTGAAGTTGGTGTCGCACGTGTGTGCGCGCGCGGCCACGCCCTGCAGCTCCGGCGCGCTGGCCGCGGCCTCCCTCAAGTTGGCCAGCAGGATGGACGCGCTCATGCCCAGGTTGACCCCCAGGCGGCCCAGGTCGCTCAGCGTCTTGATGCGCCCGGCGTTCGGGGAGCTCGTCAGCTCCGCCGTGATGGCCGACTTGAGGTAGATGTTGACGATGAGGACGAAGAGGAGCAGCTGGCCGAACAGGCGGCGCTGCACCGCGAACTGCGGCTCCATGGGCTGCTCCAGCAAGACGGCCACCACCTGCGCGGTGCCACACACCACGGTCATGCTGTAGTCCGCCACGGACCTCCCCCTCCCCTCGCGGCTGCAAGGCTTACCTCGAGCGCCCCCAGGCCGCGCTTGGCGGCGACGACGTGCTGCGGGCAGGCGCCGCCCAGCGCCCCGGCCGAGGCCCTGGCCCTGCGCACGACCAGGTCCACGTGGCGGCCCATCAGCACGCTGGCGAAGTAGGCCAACAAGGTGGCCGTCAGCAGCATGAGGATTTTGCGGTGCTGCAGCACGTGCACCAGGCCGATGCGGGCCGTGCTCTCCCCCGACGAGCAGCGCAGCACCACGCCCACGTTCACGGTGGTCAGCATCACCGTGGGCCGGAAGTACTTGAAGCAGGTTAGGGTCAACAGTCGACAGCGGGTGCTCAAATCACTCCAAATTTATCCCAGTTTAAGTTACTGTTTACTCGCTGGAATCCGACGCGACGCCACCGGCGCCACTCACCTCGAGGCGCTCCGCGGTGGGCAGCAGGATGAGCGCGACGTCCGCGTCGTGGCGCTGCAGGTAGCCGAAGAGGCCCTGCCACGTGCCGTCGTCCAGCTTCTGGTTGACGTTGGAGTCCGCGATGGAGATGACGACCTGGGCGCGCAGGCCGCGCACCGAGGCCCCGATCAAGCGGCCCGACAGCTGTATCGTGTTGGGGGCGAGCACGGCGCGGATGGGGCAACCTACAACCAGGGGCGTCCACCTGCGGGCCGCCAGCGTGCCCAGGACGGCGTCGTCGGCGTCCCAGTGCGCGCCGAGCCACGTCGCCACCCTCGCCACTCGGCCCACGCGAGCGCGCGAGCACTGCGCCTCGCCCGCCAAGGGCTGCACCTGCACGGCGAACAGAGCCACGTCCGTCGGGCCGCGCCCCGGCGACACCAGCGCCACGTTGTCGATGTACTCGTTGGCCAGGGCGGCGAAGGCGACGGCGGGGTCCGCGCGCGTCACCACCAGGAACACGGCCGTGCTGTTCCACCAGGGCAGCGCGCGCAGCGACGGCACCCAGGACCAGGCGCCGTCCTCCGCGGCCCCCGCCACCACGAGGAAGCCGTGCGCGGGGCCGTGGAGGTACGCGTCGCCGGCAGGGCGGCGCTGTCGCTCGCTCGGCGGGCCCGGGCCGGACACGACGGCGACCTGCAGCCCGGACACCACCTCGCCGAAGGCCTCCAGGACGCCCTCGTCGTTGGTGGCGTCGCCGGCCGTCCGATTGCCGCCGTCGAAGAACACCACCAGCAGGCGGCTCTCGTCGAACATGCGGAGCAGCAGCGCTCGCACGGGAGCCGCCATCCGCGCCGATCTGCTGGCGGCCACGGCGGGGGTTAAGTTCAAATCCCCCAACGCACTCCTCGCTGTTTTGTTTACCGCCGCCACGACTCACCTGTGGGACGTGGCGGACGCCAAGGAGCCCAAGGAGCACCCCCCGAGCCTGAGGCACACGGTGACGAGCACGACGACCGACAGGGCCAGGGGGCTCCGCATGGGTCGCACGCCAGACCGCCGAGACGCGGGTTCGAGTACCAGCGGGGCCGCTTTTTCATTCAGGGCCGCGGCCCGAACTAACCCCCCGCATCGCGCATCGCGCCGCGAGGCCGCGCCTCCCGGGCACCCCGTGCATCTGACGGTGGCAGCCGTAGAGTGAGCGCCCCACCGCCCCACCGCCTCGCGGCCGCCGAGCAGCGACGCCCCTCCGCCCCCTCCCCCTCGGATGGCGTGCGTCCTATTGTAATGGAACATTCATCATTTCCATTTTAGAAGGGGCCGAAGGAACGGGCAGCGTAAAAGCAGTGAGGCCCGCGGGGCTAAAAGCAGTGTGCCGCGCTAATGCCCTAGCTGCCGCGCGGTCTGGCACGGTCTTCGCTAATAGCATCAGCGTGGGGCATCGCGCACTGACCTCCGGCCGACTGATTCGACTATCATCACTATCGTCGCCCCGTCTCTCACGCACCTCTGCGGGACGCTCCATGGGTGCGACAGAGACAGAGCGGCGGCAGCGATGTCTGTACTCTTTCCCTGTACTTGTGAAGGCTGCGTGAGGCGCGCCCGGCAGCAGGCAGTGCCGGGCTGCACGAAGGGCTGCCTGCCGCCCGGGCGCTCCCCGCTGCAGTAGCTGCAGTGACTGCAGTGCTGCAGTCCGTGAAGCTGGCAGCGCGTTGCTTTCCTTTCCAGGGGCTTCAAGACGCGGCTGGAGCTGGACAACATGGCTCCGGGCGACAGCTTCCACTTCCGGGTGCAGCGAGGGCAAGGCCCCTGGAGCAACACCTTGGCGGCGACCACCAAAGGTACTCGGACTAGCGTGGTCTGGAAATGGCTGCCAAATGGCCAGTACCGCGCATCAGCCACCACTCCGTAAAAAAGTTACTGAAATGATGTTATCAGTCAAAAACAACTACAAAAACGGTCTTTTCCCGCCAGACGACCAGGCCCCGATGGTGGCGCTGCACAGAGCCATCAGTCAGGGGCTCCCACACCGAGCCCGCAAGTTCCTGTCACAGAGGTATACACTCTCATGACCACACTTTGTGGTGCCATTATTTCTATTCTGTCTGTCTCGGGTAATGGCGCGCAGGCCAATCGACACATGCTAAGCGAAGACGATGATGATGATAATGACGATGATGATGATGATGATGATGATGATGATGATGATGATGATGATGATGATGATGATGATGATGACAATGATGATGCAGGCCCCTGGCGGTGGACGTGCCGGACCGCGCGGGCCGCACCGCGCTGCTGCTGTCCGTGCTCCGCGGCGACCCCGAGCTGGTGTACCTGCTGCTCAACGCGGGCGCCGACCCGAACCACCCGGCCGAGGGCGCGGCGCACCGCACGCCGCTCATGGTCGCCGCGCACCAGGGCATGGCCAACCTGTGCAGGGCGCTGCGGGACCGGGGCGCGCGCTGGGACGTGGCCGACAGGTGGGCGTCAAGTGTTTTCCGCGGGCATTTCGTTGTTTGTCCTCTTGTAGAACTGTGTGCACTTTGTGCTCCAGGAACGGCTGCACGGCGCTGCACTACGCCGTGGCGGGGGCGGGGGTGACGGGCCGCCTGGGCGCGCGGCCAGCTGACGGCAAGGACGGCGCGGACGGCAAGGAGGACGTCGTCAGGATGGCCCTGGAGGACGGCGCGGACGTGCACGCCAAGGACTCCCACGGCTGGACGCCGCTGATGCGCGCCGGTACGGTGCATTGGCTCTTTCACCTGCAGACTGATTCCGATAGTCGTTTTCGTCGCTCTGCCACTCTCGCACTCATGGGGCATTCCCTATAGGTGCGAGAGAGACAGCGACAAAAACGATCCTCGGAATCAGGGACTGGAACCGCCAACCGCTGTGCATTTGTCTGACACGAACGTGGTCCTCTGACGCCCTGGCGGCCCTGGCGCAGTGCTGCTGGGCGCGAGCGTGCGCGTCCTGACGCTGCTGCTGCAGGGCGGCGCCGACCCCCGGCAGCTGGACAAGGAGGGCCAGTCCGCGCTGCACCTCGCGGCCCTCGGCGGCAGGCAGGACGCGGCCGCGCTGCTGGCCAGGCACGGCGGGGACCTCCGCGCCAAGTCCCGCCACGGCCACTCCGCCAGAGAGCTGGGCCGCTGCTGGCCGCTCAGCCTCGCGGTCCGTGCCACTGTACTGCTCCCTTAACAGGGAGTGGAGCCCCAATCTATTTTCGAAGCCAACACTGCTCAACCTTCATTTTAAAAACATGTTTTGGTCGGCAGGATGGAGCCAATAAAGGTGGAGTGGATGCGACTTTGGCTGTGGCGACTGCTGCATCGACGATGCTCAAGAAGAGGGCAGCTCGACGGAAACAGGAGGAACTGGATGAGCAAATTTAAAGAAAACTTGGGAAATAGTGAAAAAAAATATAAACATTTGAGACTAGACTCTTTCAAAATATATTTAAAAAATAGTTCATCACATTCTATAAAAAGCTGTCCCTTGACCAACTCCAGACAGAAATACATGACAAAAACTGCATGTGTTGAGTGGTGTTGCTGTACAATACTTTATTGGGACAGTATTTCTAGGGCAAGATTAAAATCGACAGACACATGGCACACTGCATAGATCAACAACAAACTCTAATTGATGAGCTAAGAAGATTTTTATAAACATCTAACTGTACCTGAGGAAGGAATGCTATCATGACTTGAATTTGTAAGATGACAACCAGATAAAAGCAAAAAGTACTAAAACTAATTACAGAAATACTGATTTACCAGGAGTTAAAATGTCTTCAGTCAATGTGTCATATCCATATTTACAGGACACTTAAGTCAGAATATATTCAAAAAATTTATAGAGGTAAGTGCATGTTTCAATTTTATTCTAAAAAGCATAGTGCTTTACCACTAATTCATTAGTGGACATATTGGAAGTGGAAGCTTAGTGATAATGGTCTGAGGGTTGCTACCTCCCTTTAGACCAAGAAAAAAAATAAAAGTTTAAGTTCATAGCTTGCAAAGAAGTAAAAGTCCGACTAGGCCACAGATTGAAAACAGAGAGCAGATAACATAATAAAAACTAGTATAAAAAAGAAAAAGACAAAACATTTTTTTAAAAATTAAAGAAGATTAAGAAGATTTCTAAACGGTCTGTTTTCCTATTTATACGTGGTCCCAAAGCAGCTCTAAAACATAACAGGTCACACTGCTTGATTTGAATTCATATTATTAACAGATCAAAGCACTCCTTTAGTCAGATGGTTTACAAATAGGAATAACACCAACACCAACTCCTCCTTCATGTGCACACATGGCTGCTACAAAGGACCAGGTATCCTTCTGCGGGTCATAGACTTCCACAGTTGACAGATTTGAGTTCCCATCATATCCTCCTATTGCCCAAAGTTTTCCCATATTGGCTACAAGAGCAACCCTGCTTCTCATCACATTCATTGGAGCGACAAATTTCCATCTGAAAATATTTTCAAAGTTACACTTACACTCAAAGGTCATAATTAAAAAGATATTTGATGAAAGATACTTACTCATTTATAGCTGGATCAAACATTTCAACAGTTTGAAGAAAAGTTGACCCATCATATCCACCACATACATAGATCTTCCCATTTAATGTAGCAACACCAAGGCGACAGCGTCGGCTGAGCATTGGCTTGACTGTTGTCCAGCGTTGAATAAGAGGATCATACCTTTCCACCTGTAAAAAGATAGATAAAATGGTGAATTATACTAGCATTCTTGTTTGAGCTCACATACATTAAAACTTGCAAACTGGACTCACTGAGTCAAATATAGACAACCCGTCATGCCCTCCAAGAGCATAAATATATCCCTCAAATGCAACAACACCACCAGCACTGCGGTGCTTCACCATGGGTGCGATCAATGTCCACTCATCTTTGTCTGGTTGATAACACTCAACGGTATTGAGTGAAGTTATTCCATCGTAGCCCCCACACACGTACAACATATCATTGAGAGCAGCAGCTCCAACAGCACTGTGATCATAAAGAAGTTCAGGGCTTACTTACAAAAGTAATCGGTCTTTTAAAAAATAATGACAAGTTTTCTTGCAGAACTGACCTTCTCTTGCAATGCATTGGGGACACCCTACTCCAGACCCTCTCAAGAGGATTAAATACTTCAACAGTAGACAATCTTTCGGTTCCGTTATATCCTCCAAATGCATACAATCTATTGCGCATAACTGCTACACCAACTCTACTCCGTAACATTGTCATGGCCTCAGCCATCTGCCATCTTTCAACAAGTGGGTCATAAACTTCAACCGTGCTCAAAGAATCACCTAAAATAATGTAAAGAGACAAAAAGTAATAATAAATTAGCAGAAAAAGAGGATAAATTGACAGAATAAAATTTATATCTTACCTGACTTTGTCAATCCTCCAACAGCAAATATATGGCCAATGATATAGTTGCAGCATCTGGGACGTGTGCGGAAGCACTGAAGAAGAGGTCTTCTCTCGGGCATTAAATGATAGTCTCTAGCTTCGTCCAAGAGGTCACTACATTACAGAAAACATGACTTAATAATAACCAGATACTTCTTCAGAAATAAATAAAGCTTATGTAAAACTCACCGGCACTCATGGGAGGTACGTATGAGCTCTTCTGTGGCAACCCTATCCGCTAAATAATGAGGAGACAACAATGGCAAGCGGACTTTGCTGAGGATGGGCAGCAATTCCTTTTTACGCCCATGTGGGTCTTTTTTAACCCAATTCATTACAGCTTCAAACACCTACGAATATTTAAAGAAATTAAATTACGATGGATTAAAACTTATTGCAAACACATATATGGCAAAACATGTACTAACCTGTTCTTCTGATGTCACATGCAGTTCATCTCTATGAATAATATCAGTGAGCTCCTTGCAGCTCAGGGAGAGGAATTCATCTGAGCTTGAAACATCTTGGAAATATTGCTGCAAATATTTATCAGCGGATTCTACAAGAGGTGAACAGCCCAGCGTATCAGCAAAGGCTCGTATTCCTAAGACATTTTGAGGGTGAAATCTGTTGCAGGATGAATGTGTGAACGTGTTTATAAAGGCAAAGGATGAATATCAATCAAATAAATTACAATTTATGTGTTTTCACCTTTTTTTGAGGAAATCTGCGCAAGCATTTCGAACTTGAGTCAACTGAAGAAATGAAGCTCCAACCATTAATGATTGCACATTATTCACATCAATAGTTATATGTCCTGAGTATGCAAAGTTCACTAGAGATTCCAAGGCTCTACAAAAAAAAATGAAGGCAGCATATTACAAACTTGCACCCCATGTAAGGCTTGAAAAAAGTAAGACCAGCTTGTTACTCACAATGCCTCAATGCCATGGATGGTGATGTCACGTTGAGTGCTTTCGACCATGTCATTGGTGAACATGGCATGAAAGTAGGGAATATTTGCCGCGAGAACGATTCGGTGAGCACTAAAAGACTGGTCATCCACCTAAAACAAAATAAAGAATTAGAATTGGAAAACGGCTACTTCCCCTCTATCATCAAATAAGTCAAAATACAATCCCAGTATAATTTGTTGGCATAGTACCTTGAGGGTAACATCACAGAGCTTTCCCTGTCTTCTAATTTCTTCCATGATGGGGAATCCATTGAGAAACAAGTCATCTTGTTGGTAAATAATGTGATCATCTGAGGGCGACAGTACTGGACTTTTCAGTACTGGCAGAGAGCATAATGATCCTGACAGGTTAAAGCGTGGCTTCAGCTGCGAATTTTCCATTTCCATCAAAGAGTCCATGAAATTTTTCATGACTGACGATTTAAATCGAGACGAAAATTTGGTAAACAAATCATCATTTCACAACAAGAGCCTAACCATTTTCATTTTCTGCTTGCACTGTCATTTTCTTCTTCATTGTGTTATTCTTCCCTCCCAGTGCGCCTTCCTAGAGGCCTGCCTCTACGCCTTCCTCTTCCTCCACAACATTTTTCACCGCGTTCCGGTGGTTCCGGTTTGCGTTTCGCGTGGAGTGTTTGACAGTCTTTCACGTGGTACCCCTTTTCTTTTCGTGTCGAGTGAAAATTACTGAACAATTTATGCTGGAGGAGTAAACGACGTAAAATCCGCACGGACTCCTCGCCCTCGCGAGGCGCCACCTAGCGGCCGTTTCGTTGGACTCCCCTCCCCTTCCTCGTGCTCGTTGTCTGCCGGGTCGCCTCGCCCGCCACTCCACTCCACTCCACTGTCAGTTTGCGTCGAGTTTCGGCCACACTCGCCTCGTTTCCCCTCGCCGTGTCGGTGAATGAAGTGTTTGTGTATGGACGCGCTGTGACGCTCTTGCTGTGGAATTAAGCGGGCCGGGCCGCTGATAAAATAGTGTATCGCTCCTTGTAGCGAAAGCCAAGTGTTCGTCAGGGTGTTGTGCCGTCCACGCCGCCACACCTATGGATTTAGACTTCTAGCAGAAGATACGGTCATCGGTCGTTGTCTTCTGACAGGGGGATTTAACAGGTTCGTGAAAATGTAAACAAAGCCGAGTTGTCGCGCATTGACCTGCCATCGTCCTGTGTGCTCACCCCGCATGAATGGTTTTAATTGACCAAGACGAAAACGAGTTGTCTTGTGATTCAGATCAGATCGCTGGTTGAGAATAGTATGCATCTGTCACTTGAGTGACACTCTGTAGGTTAGGACGCAAGATGCAAATGCTCATAACTCTGTATCCATTGAAAATTTAATCTCTTTCAACTTGTCCACGTTGTTTTCTGATGTTGGTTCTTTTCTTTGTTTCTTAAAGTCTACGGTACTGTGTGTTACAGTGTAAAATCATTTTGAGCGTATATTGTACAAGTACCCTTTCAAACACTTGCGCCTAGTTAAATTTTATTCTAATGTGACAAGTGCAAAATGATTGTGCTTAGAATTCACACAATGTGTGCTGTAACAGACAGGCCGGTCTGTAACGGCTATGAGCTATAATTATGGCAAATAACTGTTAAATTATGGACACCGCTTTTTGTGGCCTGGCAGTTCCAACCATCTAACTCCAATTTCACTGGATGATTTATATGGGAGTGTTTAAACATTTTGTGTCGATTTTCATTCATTCAGTCTTCTAAATTCGTCAAAATTTATTTTTATTTCTCTATTAAATTTCGCGTTTTTTGTTCGATGCAGTAACTGGGTCTGTTCTAAAGTGAGCAGGGGTTGCATGGAGGGAAGGAAAATGAAGCCAAAAGCAAAATTGTGACAGTGAAGGGGTGAAGTGGGTGGGGAGGGGGAGGTGGAGGGGAAAGGGGCGTTGCAGTGGTGCAGGGTAGAAAGTGGAGCCCCGGCCTCTGCAGTCACCCCACCCCGCCACACCCCACCCCCACTCCAGCCGAGCCGCCCCTCGAGGCTCGAGGTGTGAGTCACCTCGGCGCGGCGGCCGCCTCTAGCCGCTCACCCCTACAACCCCGACCCGGCCGCAGCCGCAACCCCAGCCCTAACCGCCCGAGCCCCTAGCCCTCAGCCCCTTGCTCATGGAGCGCAAGATCGATATCGAACCCGAGCACGAGGGTAGGGTGCAAGGGGTGCACGAGGGAGCCGGCGTTAATTTTAGCGCCCCGTTTTGAACCGGTCGCCGCTGTTCCTACCGTTCCTGGGCGCCATGGACTGGCCCGCCGCCAGCTGCACTCCTGCACTGCAGGCTGACGCGAGGGCGGGGCGCCGCGGCCAAGCGCGAAGCCAGTGAAGCGGACGCCGCGGACGGGGCGCCGCCGGTGGCGTGCTGGATGCACGCGGTGCAGCGGCTGGCGGCCGGTGGGTGGACCAGCCGACTCATTCCGTCGCTCTGTCTCTGTCGCTCTCACAGGGCGCCCCGTGCCGGTGCGAGAGAGACAGAGCGAAATCAGTGTGCTGGTGGACAGACGCACCGGACAGGACAGCGCGTATCGCGCATGCGGTGGCGCCCCACTGCAATATGATTGCTTACGCAACGGCGCTGCTGGTGGGACCACTGCAGACTGATTCCACGCACGGCGTTTCGCCGCTCTGTCTCTCTCGCACAGCCAGGAAAACAACGGGCGGCGTCAGCCTGTTTGGGACTGCTGCTGCTGGGTGTGGACCCCGGTGGCGGTCGCGATGCAGTATCTGCTCCGATCTGGAAGGTTTGGCGGTGGTCGCCATTGGGTGCCCGCTACTGGTGGTCCTTGGCGGGCCTCGATCCTGCCTAGCAGCCTGGCCCGGTCAAGCGGGCCTTGCCCTAGATGAGCCTCGTCTCCGCGGTCCGAAGCGGTGGCGGCGTTGTTTGCGGCCAGGCCCGTCATTTGGGCCCCTTACTTTTAATCTGTGTAACGACGCGCTCTCCAGGATTAGTTCGGTCGGGGATCGCAGGCGCCGCCTCGCCCCTTTCCCCCCACCCCGCCCCGCCCCGCCGCCGCGTCCAAGAAATGGAAACTAGATGCGTGGTCATGTGTTGATAGCCGGGCTGAATAGATTCTGGAGTCTCGCTGGGCTGGGCTGGCCTGGGCGGCATGCCGAAGTACACTGATGGAAACGGGCGTGGAGCGGACGTGCGTTGTCCAGCAGGCCGATGTCTCTCTCGCACCCGTTACGAACGTCCCGCGAGTGCGACAGAGACAGAGCGCGTCGCGGAGGCAGGAGGCGGGCCGAAGTGAGGCGGACGGATGGACGGTGTTTGGGCCACGGATGCCGAGGGGCACCGAGGGGCTGAGGGGGCCACGCGGCCAGCAGGTGCCTTGGCCGCGCCGCCACGCCGCCTGCTTTGTCGCGGTGTCCTCGGACCACGGCGGACGGGCGGACTCGTGTGCCGAGCAGCACGCGGCATGCGGCCGCTGCGGTCAGTAGACGGAGTCGTTTTCGTCGCTGTCTCTCTCGCACCCAGACGGGACGCCCATGAGAGCGAGAGAGAGACAGAGCGACGACTCGCGGATTCGGCCTACAAGCCGCCAAGATCACGGCCGGCCGGCCGGGTGGACGCGGACGGACGGACGGACAGACGGAGCGAAGGAAGAACAGGAACGCACGCATTTGGCCGACCGACTGATTCGGCACGTCACGCTCGAGTCGCTCTGTCTCTCTCGCGCTCGGGGCGCGGCTGGCGCGGCCCGCCAGAGGTGCGAGAGAGACGCCCTGTCCTGCTCGGCGTGACGCGCGCCCGCTGACCGGAACTGAAGGGCCGACAGAATGTGTGGAAACAAAGGTCGCCATGTTCCCCTCCCTTGTAAAGGGCACCGCGTACCGCGGCGCACCGCCCCACTGTAGTGTGCCACAGTGTAGCCGCGCCGCCGCCATTCCCAGTTCCTGACGGTGTCGCTCCGTCTCTCTCGCACCCCCACGTACCGCCCTGTGTGTGCGAGAGGGACGGAGCGGCGATGCGATCCTCGGATTCGGGCAGTGCAGGGCGCTGCGCGCTGAATAATGCTACGTACGATGAAAAGATCATCGTAGCGTGCGATCAAATGAGAACGTACGTACACTGTACTAAAGTTCGTCGTCCCTCACGGTTGTAGTAACGAATTTAGCGTGTGCCGCCCTCCTCCTCTCGGCCGGCGTGCCGATTTTTTGCCAACGGCAGCGATGCAGCACCAGAGCCTCGCGGCCTAACCCACTGACGCGTTGCGGCATGGCCGGGCATGGCTGCGCTGCGGCCGAGGCCCGCCCCAAGTGCAAGGCCCGTGTCTCCCTCCACACTGTTAAAAACGGGGGCGGGTGAAAAAGAGACGGCCCGCGGCTCTGGGAACGAAACGCGCTGCGACGGCGGCGTTTTGGCGCGCTGGTTTCCGCTTTCCAGCCACTTCCCTTATCGCTTCCCTCTGGATGGCGGTGCCTGCGTGCGCGGTGCGTGCGGGTGCGTGCGGGGTGCCATCGCCATCCTCGGCGGATTCCAATCTTTCCGCCAGAAATGCAAATGAGGCGCCGCGCCCCTCGCGCTCTGTCTCTCTCGCACTCACGGGGCACTCCACGGGCGTGCGAGGGAGACGGGGAATCCCCGCCGCCGCCAGGCCGCCACCAGCACACACGCCGCAAAAACACACTGGGGCTGGAGGGACGGTCGTTAGTGCTCGCTTTTATTTGCCAGGGGGATTTAAAAGTGGATTTTGCTGGTGTGGGTCCTTCGGTCCTTTCGGTCGTCGAACAGGACATGCGTTGCCCGGAAGGCGAGGCGAGGGGGCCGACGACGCAGCCGGCTGTGATTGGATGATAGCCCCCCCCCCCTCTCCCCCTTCCTTCCATATGAGTAAGTAACCACAACGTGTCAGAACGCAGCGCACGCACTTGCAGCTCCCACATGTGCCTCCGCAGAGGCCTCCGCGCACCAGACCGTCGCGGCGGCGCGGCAGGACTATACAGTGGAGATGCGTCTCCAAGTTTTTCGGCGTCGTCGTGGTGACCCCCCTTTTCCCCCTCCCCGCTCCCCGCCCGCTAGCGGTCCACTGCGCCACAGTCTGCGCCGCCGCGAAAGTGAAGTTTGCGACATGGAGCGTCCCCCGTCTCCCGTCCAGCTCTGCCCTGCAGACTGATTCAGAGAGACGTTTTCCGTCCCTCTCGCCCAGAGCCGCCGTCGCCCTGTCCTTTTGCGAGTTCCTGTGCGCCCCGTTGAGTGGCGTCCATTTTTAGGGTGCCTTTCCACACCGCCGCTGCTGCCGACTGCAGCCGTCGCGGCGCCGGGCTGTGGGACCGATTCCGAGACTCGTTTTCGTCGCCCTGTCTCTCTCGCACCTGTGGGGGGTGTCCCATGAGCGCGACAGAGACGGCGCGACGACAACGACTCTCGGAGTCAGTCTGCCTTGCAGGCCGCAAGCGACTCGCAAGCGAGGCTGCAAGCCACTGCGCCACTGCAAGTGCCGCGGCGTCCTGCGCATCCTTGAATGTGGGTCAACTGGACCCGAGGCCTCGGGCCGCCTCAGGCCTTCCGCCGCGGCGTGCGGCCGTGCGGCGTACTGACCAGGACGTGGGAGTCGGCGCAGTCGGCGCAGTGCCTGACGGCCCAGTGGAAACTCAACAAGTGTTGGTGTAGGCGCGGCGGGGCGTGGCGGGGCGTGGCGGCGGGGAAAACTGCGGGAATCCTGTGCTGTGTGCCGCCACCGCGGCCCCGCGGCCCTGCGGCCCTGCGGCCCTGCCGGTGCACGCGTGTCCCCTCTGCCCCTCTGCCGCGGCGCTGTTGCCGTCCAAATTGTCGGAATGGATTTCGTGATGCCGTCTCCGTCGGGTCGGCCGGCCCCGCCCCGCCCCGCTGGCTGCCGCAGCCGGAGACACGGCTAGGCGGGGCGCGCGGCGGTGCGGCTAAATCCGTCGCGGACGCCGCGGTCCCCGTGGGCTCGCCGTCCATGGTTGAACCTTTTAACGGCGACAACCGTTCCGTTCTCCGCCACACTGCCTCGGCGGGGCGACGCGGGGCGACGACGCCGCACAGTGGGCCAGAAGACCGGCGGCGCCGGCGGCCAAAACTCCAGACGCGCTTTCAGCTTCAGAGTCGCTAAACAGTACTCGAACTGAACGTGTGACCCCACCAATGGATTCCTCGTTCGGAGAGCAATCCATTGGTGGGGTCACACGTTCAGTTCGAGTACTGTGTAGCGACTCTGGAGCTCAAAACGCCCCTAGAGTTTTGTCCGCCTCCGGCGGTCTTCTGGCCCACTGTGCGGCGTCGACGTGGCGCGGTGGCGCGGTGCACCGGGGTCGCCATGCCAGTCGTGCCCATTGATGTTTGTCTGGCTGCTGCTCGCGCTGCTCGTCGTCGTCGTCCTCGTGATGCAAGCGGCTCCTCGGCTCCTCTTTTTCCCGCTGGCCGCTCCTGCAGTTCAGGCTAATCCCGAGAGTCGTTCTGTCTCTCTCGCACCCATGCACCGTCCCGTAGTGCGAGAGAGACAGCACGACTCTCGGAATCGGTCTCTGCCGGCTCGGCGCTCCGCCATCGCGGTCCTGCCCGCGGCGATACCGCGGCCCTACACCGTAACCCCCGCAGCGGGTGGATGGATGGAGACTGCGCCGACGCGAATAAACAAAAGAGCGGCATGGGCGACTTTTTGCAAAAAAGGCAGGAAGGCGTGTTTGGTCGGCGTCCATGTTGATCGTGGCCCCAATTAGTTGGCCCAGTAACCTTTACCTCACAATGGCCGGCCGAGCCGGGCATGGGGGCGGGCCCCAGGGCGGGCCACCAGGCGTGCCGCATCCACCGCGCTGCTGCGCCGAAAAGCAACGCGTCGTGCCCGACTTGTTTTGTGGTTTGCTTTGAGTTTCTTTTCTTTTTCTGACCAGCTTTTAATTAGTGCGCACATTTTTTTGTTTGCCGATACGCTGGCGCGCTGGCGCGTCGTTTTGGGCGCCGGTCGGCGGGCGCGGCGCGCGGCGCTGGGAGCTCGACGAGCTCGAACTGGGCGAGGGCGAGGCGGGCCGCGGCGGGCCGCGGGGGCCACCGAGGCGGCGGGCGAGCTGCGAGGCGCCCGAGTCATCACATCAGTCATTCACCCCGCGCCGCGATGGGCCCGGAGGCGGCGAGGAGTCGACGCGGTGGGAAGCCGGGGGCCGGGGGGGGGGGGGGGGGGGGCGGAGCGCGATATGTTTTGGCAAGTCGGTTAGTCCGAGTATGGGCAGCGCGCGGCGCGGGGTACTGAAGCGAGGCAGCGAGGCCGCGGAGATGAGGCGAGGTGGCTGTGTGTACACGCTCGCCAACAAGTCTAATTGTGCGGTTTCGAGCGTGGCTGTACTTTTGTTTTGAGGCGCAGGACCTTTGAAAACAGCACTGCAACGCCGTGTCCTTGTTTTTCGGCTCGCGCGCTTGCAACTGCGTTGCGTGGTGAGGACGCCGTTTGAGGTTTCGGGGAATCATTTTTTGACGGTGTGCCGCCGCCGCCGCGGACGCGGCCCGTCGTGGCGGTGGTCCGCGGCCCGGAGCACCCGGAGAGGCTTCGGCTTTTTGTTTCCCCGAGTCCCTATCCAGCGCAGCGAATCGGCCGCGGGGCTTAACTACGCTGCTTAGAGCTGTGTAACACCGCCAGTGTTTCCGACCTGTCGATAATTTTTTTTCGCCCCGGCGACGCCCGTCTGTCTGTCCGTCTGTCCGTGCTCGGTTGTGATTGATGGTATCAGGAAGGCGAGCGAGGCGGGCGGGCAGCGCGTAGCGTACAGCGTAAGGCCCGTAAGGCCGGCGCTGTTGAATTGGATTACGTATATATCGCGTTGTTGTGCTGCTCCCTGTCGCCGCAGCGGCGCAGCGTGCCGATTTAGCGCCGCCCCCGGCGGCTGTCTCTCTCGCACTCGTGGGGCCTGCGCGGCGCGCGCGGCGTGCCGCGGGGGTGCGAGAGAGACAGAGCTTCCGCCCCCCGGGCCGTCGATAAATCACGACAGCCGAGCCATTCCGACGGATCGCCCTGTCTCTCTCGCACCCAACGGGATGCTCCGTGAGAGGGACGGAGACGGTGCGACACTGCTCGGCAGACGCCGGCTTCCTCTTGGCGAGCCCTTGGGAGCCCTTTGGGGCCGAGTCGACCGCCCCCGGCCTCGGCCCTCAGCCAGCGGGGCCAGCGGGCCGAGCAGGGCGCCTGCCAAGTCGGGGGTAGGCCTCCCGCCGGACGGGCCAGCGCGGCGGGGCTGCCCAGCCTCGACTTGGCGGGCGCTGGGCTGGGCTTGGCTGGCTTTGGCTGGACCAGACTCCTCCGAGAAGGGCCACCGGGCCATCGCTCTGACGCCAAGGGCCGGTCAAAGGGCCAGCCAGAGCCCGCCCCCCGCGGAGTGCACGGTTTTTACTGCCGTCCGAAATGCGCACCGCGCTCGGACTGGCTGCCATGCCTGCTGGCGTTACGCGCGCTGTCGACACACGCCACCACCACTACTGCTGCACTGTGTGATGCAAGCGGCGGCGAAGCGGCGCTGCCGGGGTTAGATTTTGGCTTGCACTTTTCATGGCCCATAAAATTGGAAACTGCGGCGGAGCGGAGTGGCGGTGGCGCAGTGCAGTGGCGCGGACAGGGACACCACGCCGTCCCGGAAAGGTGGCCGTCGAAGTCTGCCGCAGTCCCATTCCGAACAGCTAGCGCTTCAGTCGCCCCCCCCCCCTCTCTCTTTCTCTCTCTCTCTCTCTCTCTCTCTCTCTCTCTCTCTCCTCTCTCTCTTCTCTCTCTCTCTCTCTCTCTCTCTCTCTCTCTCTCTCTCTCCACACACTCACACACACACACACACACACGTGCGGCACGCTCCCCGTTGGTGCGAGAGAGTCGGAGTGTCGAGCCTGCCGACTGTCTGGCGGATGAAGCGGTGGCGTCGCTGCCTTCCTCGTTGCTCGCCGTGGTCGTGAATCACCGGCGGCTTTGATTGATTTGGCGGTGCCGCTGCTCGCTGGCCGTGCCGTGCCGTGCCGCCGTGCGTGGGGCGGCCGTCAACGGGAACTTCTAGCGCCGCGCCGCGGTGGCTGACTGATTCCGAACTGCTCTGCGCCTCGTCGCTCTGTCTCTCTCGCACTCCTAGGGCGTCCTCCGAGTGCGAGAGAGACAGGGGGAGAGTGACGAAGGCGCTGCTGCTGGCGCCTCACGGATTTATCGCTCTAAACGGATTCATCAGGCAGCCGGGGTGAGACGGGCGGGGCTTGGGGCTTTGTGCCGGCCGTGCGGTCCCGCACTGTGCAGTCCGGGGCTCTGCTGGCTGGCTGGCGGACCCTGCCCTTGCATTGGGCCAGCGGAAGTGGGTCAACGGACCGGAGCCTGCGGGAGGCGGGGGAGGGAGGGGGGCGGGCGTGCCGGCCCGGAGGTACCGCCGCTGGAGGCGGTCCGAAGTGGCCGAAGTGGCGGCCCGGGCAGCAGAGGGGGCCGGGCCGGGCCGCGCAGGGCCGGGGCAGCGCGAGGCGATCATGCATCGACCTCTAGGGGCGCTGTCGGTCGGTGCTGAGGCCCGGGTATGGGCCAAAAGACGGCTGGAGGCGGCTAAAACTCTCCACGCGTTTTGAGCTCCAGAGTCGCTAAATGGGACTCATACCGAACGTGTGACCACACCAATGGAGTCCTCGTTCGGAGAGCAACCCATTGGTGGGGTTTGAGTCCCATTTAGCGACTCTGGAGCTCGAAGTCCGTCCGGGATTTTGACCGCCGCCACCGGTCTTGCGGCCCACTGTACCGGGCCGCGAGGTTCACAACGTCGTGGCGCTGCTGGCCGAGGCCGCCTGAGGCCGCCGCCCTCGACCTCGCCCTTGCCGCGGAGGGGCAGGGGCGGATTCACTGGGGCCAGTCGAGGGAATGCCTCCCCCCTCCCCGCCCCTCTCGGAACGCGCGACGCAGGTGGTGGACGCGGCGACGCGGCCCTTCCGAGACAACTGCACTCGGCGTGGCTGCACTGGCCGGTGCGGCCGTTGGACATAAACCTGTTTCGCATGCGGCCCTGCCCTGCGGTTCCGTGCCCCGCCGTGGCCTGCCCTGCGGTGCATGTAGGACGTTGTTGGCGCCCCTGCGGCCTGCGCCAGGCCTGCGCCAGGCTCGAGGGCCGGGTCGGCGGGGCCGGGTCCGCCGGGTCGGTGCCGGCCGGGCAAGTGCAGTCGAGCAAGTGCAGCGGGCCGAGTGCACTGCACGCCCCGCACGTCGTGCACGCTCTGGCGCGGCTCGTGCAGGGCGGCGGGCTGGCTCCGAACACTGCAACAGTGCCTTCGTCGCTGTCTCTCCGGCACTCGCGGGCCGCGAGAGAGACGGAGCTTACGGAGCGCTGTTCGGAACGAGCCTCGGATTATTCCGCCGATGGTCCGGGCTTCGCCTTCCCGTCGGAGGTTCGCTCCCCGCCGCAGCGCGCTGCAGCGGAACGGTTGCCGGCGCGATGCGCGTTGATGGATTTCATGCTAAATGTCAGTGCGCGGCGATGTCCCTGCGCGTCGCGGCCCCGCGGTGCCCTCGGCGGTGCCCGAGGTGTGTGTTCAAGACGAAAGTCGGTGTCGCTCTCGCTCGCGCCCGGCCTGCGGCAGCCTGCGGTGGCGTGGTGCCGGCAGTGCCCCGCAGTGCCCGCCCTGCTGCGGTGCTCGCGATGAGATCTTCAGGGACTGCAGCAGACTGATTCCGAGAGTCGTTGTCGTCGCCGTGTCTCTCTCGCTCGCCCGTTCGGAAGGCCCCGCGAGTGCGAGAGAGACGGCGAGGCCCTCGGGATGAGTGTGCGGCGGGCTGGCGGGGCGGGGTGCGGATCTCACCGCGGAACGACGGCGGCCATGTTTGCACTGCAGTTGCACTGGTGTCGGCGACTTAGTGACTTTGCGGTTTAACGGCGCGCCGACGCTTTCACGCTAAATTCCTGATTCGTGCACGTCGAGCCGGGCGGGGCGGGGCGGGGCAAACGGGGTGATGCGTTTGTCGCCGAAGGGCCTTAGTGGCCGCAGAGAGCAAGGGCGGATCCAGAGGTGGTTTCAGGGGGGGCGCCCCCTTGGCCTGGTCCCCCTGGATCCGCGCCTGTCGGCCAGACGGACGGCTGCAACGGTTTGAACAAAGCGCTGGGCTGCTTGGACGTGTGGACGGTGTAGACGGTGTGGACGCGGGGACATCCTAGATGGCATCTGGTTTACTGGCTGCCCGCGCTGCGCGCTGCATGGGCCGTGTTGGCTCCGTAGACTTGAGGAAGGGTTGGGTCACGGCGATGGTATCTCCCGTGGAGGGTTACCGCGTCCGCGCCTACCGTCTGGCCGGCCAGCGCAGCCAGCGTCGCGGCTCCAATCTCAATTCGTTGTATTCTCGACTATTTTATTTTCGATGGGCGCATGGCAGCTGGAGGATAGAGCACGTCAGGAATGGACTGTTTTTCCGATTTTTTTTGTTTCGAACGGCTGACTGGCCACTGCGGTGGGCGTGCTGAAGTGCACGGACGGGCGCGCGGACGGACCGAGCGGACGGACTGGCGGGCGGGCGGGTGCGATCCGCTTGAATGCATTCCCGCGCGGTCCACTCCACTCGACCGAATTGAATCTGACAGGCTGGCCGAGGTTATTAGCTCCTGCGGGGAGGAATCCTAGAGCATCCTAGAGGCGTCCGGAGCGGTGTCCGGTGTCTCGCCTCGGTCCTCGGTTTCGGGGGAAAATGGGATAGCCTGTCCCCTGCTCGGTGTAGCACACACTGGGCGAGGGGCGGAACGCGGAGGGGCACGACCTGGTCGTCGACCAAAGCCCGCGGGATTTATTGCCTCGACATGATCTGATAAAAGCAAAAGGCACGAGCCCCGGCGAAGGAAGGCCGTCAAAAACGTGCATTTGGAGCGTTTTGGGGCGTCGGCCGCGCTGCCGTGCCGCGCCCCACAGTGGGCCAGATGACGGGTGGAGGCGGACAAAACTCTAGA
The DNA here is from genome assembly GCF_012932325.1 of Thrips palmi. Classification (NCBI taxonomy): domain Eukaryota; kingdom Metazoa; phylum Arthropoda; class Insecta; order Thysanoptera; family Thripidae; genus Thrips; species Thrips palmi. The sequence continues at coordinate 12,673,523 of NW_023144624.1, read as the reverse complement.
CGCGTTTTGAGCTCCAGAGTCGCTAAACAGGACTAGAACCGAACGGGTGACCCCCATTTATGAACTCCTCGTTCGGTGAGCAATCCATTGGTGGGGCCACCCGTTCGGTTAGAGTCCCATTTAGCGACTCTGGAGCTCAAAACGCGTCTAGAGTTTTGTCCGCCTCCTCCGGCCTTCCGGCCCACTGTACACCGTGCCGCGCCGCGTCGCGGGTGATCGGCGGGGCGGCGGACCACGACGCCGTGCCGCGCTGCGCCGCCGGGGAAGTCCCGTTGAGTCATTTGACTGGTTTGAACGAATTCGGCCGCAGTTACTGCCGCGCGGCCCTAAAACCACCGTAGCGTGAATTGTTATTAATTTGGAAAAGGAACTGGGAGGGACTCGGTGGCCGCGGCCGAGGCGGACCAAGTCGAGTCGAGACGCGCACCCAGCTTTGCTGGCCTAGGCTGGCCCGGCTGCACATGTGGAGTATCACTGGCGACTGGCGGCCCGCCTGCCTGCCTGGTGCTGTAGTGCGGGTCGCTGACCCGTCGCCTCGCCGCGGTGCCTGCGATGCGGTGCACGCCGCGGTGGTGCACGGCGCGCGCCTCGCGCCGCAGCCAGGTACTCTGTAGACCGATCCCGAGCGTCGTTTTCGTCGCCCTGTCTCTGTCGCACCCGTTACGGCACGCCCCACGAGTGCGAGAGAGACAGAGGAGGAGGCGCGGTGCCGCGCGGTGTGCACGTGCCCGCGAGCGCGCTCGCCTCGCAGTGCCGCAGTCGGATACACAACAACACGGCGCAGGGCGGTGGTTGTAGCGCAGTACGCGATGCCGGCCGGGCCCTAGGGACCCGGGCCCTTGGCGCGCCCTGGCGGCGCAAGGCCCGGCCCTCCTTGGAGGCCTCGGCGGAGGAAGACGGGGCGGCGCACAGTGGGCCAGAAGACCGGTGAGGCGGCCAAAATTCTAGACGCGTTTTGAGCTCCAGAGTCGCTAAATGGGACTCGGACCGAACGTGTGACCCCACCAATGGACTGCTCTCCGAACGAGGAATCCATGAGTGGGGTCACACGTTCGGTTGGCGTCCCATTCAGCTACTCTGGAGCTCAAAACGCGTCTAGAATTTGGGCCGCCTCACCGGACTTCTGGCCCACCGTGCGGCGTGCCGCGGCGTCGAGGAGAAGAGGATGCGGACGATGCGGACGGGGTGTGCCGGGCACACTGTGCCGGCTTGCGGACGGCCTGCCGACTCTGGCTTCCTGTCCAGCAGGCCAGCAGGCCGCGCGAGGTGCGCACTTGGTAGTGCGGAACGCGCGTGCTGCCGTTCCGCCCCCCTCCCCCTCCCCCTCCCCTCCCCTCCCCTCCCCTCCCCCTCCCCCTCGCGGCGCCGCACCGGTTTGTTGACAGTGCTCTCGTACTAAACCGCTTGCTTGCCCGTCTGCTCGCCCGCTCGCTCGCGAAAAAAGAAAGAAAATAAAAACACGAGAAAAAGAATCGCAAAGAGAAGACAACAACTATCAGCACACTTTCGCTGGAACGGAGGCGCTGCCGCTGCTCTGCCTTGCTCCGCCTGCGCGTGCTGTCGGGCAGGGCGTGGCGCGGCGCGGCAGGGCGCGGCAGCCACGGCACTGCACGCCACTGCACTGTCTGATAAACGCGGGCCGTGTCGACTCAGCAGGTAGTCAGCGCTATAGCGCGAGCACTGCGCTGCAAGGCACTGCACTGCTAGTGCAGCTCGGCGCTAGATAGCTTCGCTTGCTCGGCTTGCTTGGCTTACTCGGCCTTTTGCTTTTGTCAGCGACCGCCTTTCGCTTCCGTAACTCGCGCCGCGGAGTCGGTCCGCTGCGGAGCACTGCCGGCCGGGGCTGTTCCGCCTGATCGCGTTTTATTTTCGGTGTTGATTTTTAAATTGATTTATGCGAGTGTGGCGGCCAGGCCCGGCAAGGCCCCCACGCGCGGGTCCGCGCTGCGCTGCTGCTGCGATCCGGGCCCATATCGATGTTCAATGGGAAAGGCTGCGGGTGGGGCGGGCCGGGGCGGGGCGGGGCGGGGCGAGGCGGGGTGAGGCGAGGCGGGGCGGGACGGCCTCTAAACGTAACAGCCAGCAGCAAGGCGAGCATGCACAGCAGCCGTCTGATTCGTCATCATATTGGAAGACGCCCGCTTGCTTCGCCTGGAGTCCAGCAGCCCCGGCGGCTCCAGCCGAGGCTCCAGCCGAGGCTCCAGCAGGACCAAGGACACGATCGCCTTTGTCTGACCGGGAGCCGCGCGGCCGCGCCTACACTGTCGGAAAAGCGTCTTTTCTTTCCCGTCCTCCTATTCTTTATATTTTGTTGTTGTTGTCGCTGTTGTTGTCAACTGCGACTGGTGCGCCGCGGGGAAGGCGCATGACTCTGCGTTCCGCTTCCTGGCCGGCCTGGCGGTGTGTCCTTTTCGCACCGGCGCGTCAGACGGAGAGGATGAGGCTGTCGCTTGTATGCCGAATATGGACGCACTGCGCACTTACACGTACGCACACACACACACGGACACGCGCGCGCTCTCGCTCTTAGACACCTACACTCAATAAACAGTCCGCGCCGTGGTCCATGCTGGAAATGCGGTGTGTACACCCGGATACCGCCACGTGTGCGTGCATGTGTGTGTGTGTACCTCTCTTGTCAGCGAGATTGTCCGTGTCTGTCTGTGTCCGGGGCGTAAAGGGGGAGGGGGTGGTCGACCTTAGGACCTTGGCCGGCGGCGCGGTGCGGCGAGGCGTCCCCGTTTACACGAAGCCCGGCGCGCCGTGCTGCCTTGCTGCCCGCACCATCACTTCTCCGAAAGAAATGACTTGGAATCGAGCCAGCACGAAACTAAGGGTTACGTCAGTCAAACGAAACGGAGCGCGCCGTGCAGCGCCGCGCCACACCGCGCCGTGTGTGAGTGTGAGTGCTGTGTACGCGGTGCGGTGCCGACGACGGCGGCGGCCCTGAGCTTTGGTGCCTTGGAGCGCGGCGAATGCTCTGCTCCTGCCGGCTGATTCAAAACAGTGTTGTCTCTCTCTCGCTCTCTCTCGCGCGCGCGCCGTCTACAGAACGCCCCGAGACTGCGAGAGGAGGCAAAGCGACGAAAGCACTGCTCGGGATCGGCCTGCCGTTTCGAGGCGTTCAAGACAGCCTGGCGGACCCTTGCCGCGCTGCCGGTCATCCGAACCGCTTGGCGGCTGACGAGCAAGATGACGACCGCGATGACGACCTTCTTACACACTAAATGTTTTTGTACAAATTTTGTACGAGACATCACAGTTTTTTGTGCACACGAACTTTTCGTACAAATTTGTACAAAATGTTGTACAATTTCGTACAAAAGTGGCGAAAAATGTGCAGTTTTTCGTACAAAAATTGTACTAAAATTTCGTTTGCACGAAAAACTGTGATGTCTCGTACAAAATTGTACGTAACATTTAGTGTGTAGGACGTGGTTCTTTTCTCTCTGAGCCCCTTTGGTCGCGAATGCTGTATGCACCGTCAAGGTTCAGCAGCCGCTAAAGTTCCGTTTGTCGTGCGCACTGTTTAGCGCCTGCGAGGTAGGCCAGCGGCCCGTGCCGCGAGACACCGGTGTGGAGACGGCGGCCTGCCTCGCGCCTGGCGTCTTCACAGGGGCGAGGTAGGCCGCCGTCCCTTCGCCGGTGTCTCGCGGCACGGGCCGCTGGCCTACCTCGCAGGCGCTAAGGCCGCCGGTGCTTTAGGCTTTTCTGCCGCATTTCTTCCGCCCAAGAGCATTTTTCCACCAAACGCATTTCCGCCGCCCGCCAGCGTTTCTTCCGGCGGAGCGGGCGGACGCGGACGCGCGGTGGAACGTCGCGAACGTTGTCGCCGTGGATGCGCGTCCGCGCGGCTCCACCAGTGACGCGATAAGATAGGCGGCAGCGGGCGACACGCGTGACATGCGGACGCCGCGCGCCCCGCGCCGCGAATCGGGCGGTGAGTCACGGCGTCCCCGGCGTCGTCCCGGTCTGTCCCGGTCCCTCTGTCTCCCTCCCCGTCTGTGGCGCCGCGTGGCCGCGCCGTTTCGGCCGGTGGCGTGGCCGCGTGGCCGCGGACCCTGCTGGCTGCCCGTGAATCACGCATCACGCCGGCGATGCAATGTAAACAGACCGCGCGGCCATTAGCGCCGCTCCGCCAATCGGCGACGGTCCCTGCCGATGCGCTCTCCGGCCTGGTTTGGAAACGGTACCGCGCCGCGCTCTCGCCCGCACTGGTAGAACTGAAGCGTGTGTACTTTGACGGCCCCTTCAAGGGTTTTGGTTGGTACTACCTTTGACTTCAAGCGTTCCCGGCGATTATTGACTTCAAGCGTCGTTGTGGGCTTGAACGAAGCGTGTACAACTCTGCTTTACCAGTGTGCTCTCGCCTGCTCTTACCGGGGTTCTCCGAGGCGACGGCGGCGACGTCGTGGATGTGTATGGTTTCACATCTGGCGGCCGCCGCCGTCGTCGTCTCGCTGCGGTTGAGGGGGGCGGGAGCAGCAGCGGGGCTGGCGGGGCTGGCGGTGGTGAGTCATTAGCTCTGGGTGCCCCGCGGAGACGGAGTCAGAGAAGTCGGAGACGGCGCGTTGCGCGTTCGGAATGGTAGCGCGGCGAGGCGGCCAGGGCGGCCAGGCTCGGCGCAAGCGCGGACGGAGCGACGGAACGGCAATGGCTGCCTGATGAAAGCGAAGCGGCACAGCGGCGGACAGAAATACGGACGCGGACGGCGGCCCGAACGGGTAAACGGCCAGAAGTGGCCGCGGCGGCGGCGTCGTCGGCGTGGTGCCGTCTGTGCACGCGGCGCCGTTCATGCTCATTAGGCGCCATGCAGGTCACGGGCGGCACGCGCTGCGGAGCACCAAGCGCATCGCCAGGCAGGCAGCCAGGCAGGCAGCCAGGCAAAGCGCCGCCTTGTTGTCGCCTTGATGCACCCGCCAATTAATTGGCCCCGCCGTTCGTTTTTCCAGGCGGCGCCGTTGTGTTGCCGCCAGAACTCTGTCTCTCTCGCACTCGTGGGGCGTCCCCCTGCAGCCCTGGAGGCGCGAGAGAGACGGACGGAAAGCGACTCTGAGAATCGGTGTGCTGGCTGCACGGTGTACGTGCACGGCACACCCTGCCTGCAGCGTGGCTGGCTGCTGGGCCGCCAGGCCGTCGCCACCGGGTTCGGCTTCGTTGTCGGCGTGCTCTCGTCGTCGCCGTGCTGCAGTCGCGTGTCGCGGGGAACCACTTATCGCGTAGGAACAATCCGGCAAGGCGGGGCACGGCGGGGCGGTGCCGCCCCCAGTGGCGGGGCGCGGCGGAGTGGCGGTGACGCAACGAGGGAAGGGCCCAAGGGACGGCCGGGCCGCCCTGCTCCGTAATCCCTTTTTACACCTTGTACAATGCGCTGCACCGGCCCGGCCCGGCCTGCCCTATGGCCCGGTCGCTCCCTTCGTTCCCTTTCCCTTTCCGCCGACCTAATTAGGGCCTAATGCACCGTCACCGCGCCACGCGAGGCCGCGCGAGGCCGTGGCCCTGGCAGGTACCCTGGCAGGTACCCTGCAGCCCTTCCGGACGTGACTCGGGGACCGCGGCGCGGGGTGCCTCCAGCCTCGCCAGGCGCGCATCCAGCGGGAAGCGAAAGGACCCTAGGTAGTCGCCCGAAAGGTGGAAAAAAAGCCACGCTTTGCCGCTGTAAGCGCAGGCAAAAAGTGCTTACACTGTCCCTCCTTCGGGTCGTCTCTATAGATCCGCCACTGTGCTTCGCGTCCGTGTCGTGAGGGAAGGACCAGGGGTGGACTCGCAGCCCGGACTGCTCTCCTCTCTCTCTCGCATGGCCGCGCTGACGACGCTGACGCGACCAGGCGACCCGACTCGAGGCGAGTTTATCGGCTGCCCGGTGATAAATCTGGTCGCCATGGTGACGCGTCGTCGCGTCGCGTGGTCCGCCGTGTCCGCCGTGGTCTGCCCGGCCAAATGATGCGGGGAAAGTGTCGGCCCGGCCGGGGCGGCCTGGGCGGCCCGCTGGGCCCCGAGCCCGACCGACCATGCCGTCCACCTGTCCAGGGCTGCCAGGGCCGAGCCGGCAGGGCGGCAGGGGGGGGGCCGGTGCAGTGCTCATGTGCCCCTGCAGCGTCCTGCAACGTCCTGCAACCTGCAGCCCTGCAAGGCACCCGGTGCCGGTGGGTAGCGGCAACGCTGCCAGGCTGGGGCCAAGCTGGCTGCTGGGTGCCGTTGATGGCGTCCTCGAATTTGGAGCTGTGTTGTTAACGGTGTACCTTCGTCTTTTTGTTCCACAGGCCCAGGATGTCAGGCCTCCAGTCCACCAACATGTCGGGGGACATGTGGATGCAGTGGTTTTCGTGCTGTCTCAACCAACCAGCCAACAGAGTAAGTGTTTGCGTGTTTGTCACTTGGCTCTTCACATGTTTTTTTCATTGTTTTTCTTTTGTCAAAAAGTTAAGGCTAATGTCAAAGCAGATTTTAAAATAAAAATTAATTATTTGAATGAATTTTCCAGCGGAAACGAGTGCAGCAACAGCAGCGGCGGCGGATCGACCGGTCCATGATCGGGGAGCCCACCAACTTCAGGCACACGGGGCACATCGGGTCCGGGGACGTGGAGATGGGCAACTCGCACCTCCGCGCCATCCAGACGCAGATGCAGGGCAAGGGCGGCTACGACACCGCCTTTGCGGTCAAGGTAGGCACTGCGCTGCACAGCGCTGCTCTGCGGTGGCTACTGGCCCCAACCATGGCGGGGTTTCCCCTCCGTCTCTTTGTGCTGTCATGACCGGGCCCAACCTACCCGAGTTGACTAATTTTTGGCATTATTTTTTTTGCAGGCGTATTGACGGCCCTGACTAGCATCAGGCACCAGCAACGAAACCAGTGTTCTCTCCGGATGTGCCGTAGTTTGGACAGTCAAGCTGGAGGCTCTGAGTGGAATCTGCTCTTCAAATGTTACAACTGGCTTGGTTGTGTCAGGCCTTCAATTATTTTCGAAGCCTACTGCGAGTAAAATTGCCCTTGACCTCACTTGCGGGAGCTGTACTGGTTTGACTGCCGTTTGCCTAGTGCTAAAACTTGCAAGGCACATTTCTACTATGTCTGTGCTTGTACATATTTTCACGAATAGTATTGACACCTGGATGAATGTGTTAGTGAGAATGTGTTTGTCTAAATGTGAGACAGTGTTCTTGGATGTGTTTATTCTGAAGAGGATGTATCTGTAATAGAAGTTTGCATGTATAGGAAGTAAAAATGTGTTATTGTTAGTCAGTGTCGATAAAATGTAATAACAAGTCTTTGTTCTTGGAGGACTGCATATCCTTCCCATTCTGACCAAAGTCTACATTATAATTTGTTTTTCTTTAAAATTCCTCTGAAGGTCCCTTTTAATTATGGCTTTTATCTGTGAAACAGAAATGTGCCCCATGCCCTTAATGTTTTTTGTTGTTGTTTTTCCCCCAAGAAAATTTCAGTCATTTGTTTTAATTGGCATAGCCACCTAAATAAGTTTTGATTTGTCTTAAATGCCAGAGTTTTGTTAGACTTCATTTTAATTTTAATTAATTCTCTTCATATGGGTGAACTTTTATTTTAAGCAAACAATACTGGTGTGAAAAGAGAGATGGACACTCAATTATTTCTTATGAGATGTTTTGTAGTCTGAACCTTAACTACTATGAATTGCCGCAGTTGAATGACTAAAAAAATATCCTTTATCATTTTAGATAATGTCCTACCTATGCATCCAATTTTAAGTTACCTAAATTTTAGTTCTGCGATAAAGTTTTTTCACATCAGTATTGTAACCAGCAGATATTGTGATATAGCTCTTTAGTTACTGACCATAAAGTTGACCATAAGTTTCATGAATGTGTCCCTTCAGTTTTCTATCAGTCTACTCGAAGGAAAATGCCATCAACTGTCAGATTTTCTGTTTGTTGTGTATGCACATATGAAACCCATCATCTATTGCCTTAATGAATTTTTGTTTATGGTTTGTAACCTTGTGATATTGTTTGTATTTTGTTGATAGTTTCTTTTTAACTAAATTGAGCAGTGGTTATCCACTTCCAACTTCTTAGCTTATTTATAAATAATTTTGCTTTTTATTCTGTTACACTGTATTGTAGTCTCAATCTCACTTTGAGTTCAGTTTGCCTCAAATAGAACAAAACCCCTTGCTCGGGAAGATCCTTCTAGGTTAAACACAGTCTGCAAGCATCTTTAAATTATATAGTGCTATTTGTTTTTACTCCTTCATTCTAAATTGTATCTGGTGAGAGACTTTCATTTGTTGCACTTGTAACCATTGGATCAGTGAAACTATATAACAAAATTGAAAAGTTTGTTATCAGCAAAGTTGTACTAATAAATTAGGACTTCCATTCTCTCAAAACATATGCAGACTGATATTCAAGCCAGCAGATGTGAGATGTCTTTCATCGACCGCACCAGACTGATACAGCTCAACTTCGCTCAACTTCTGAGACTTCTTTTTTATTTTGTAATCTTTCTCTTTACCATGATTGTCATCCATTTTCCAATGCTGTGATCTTACATTAAATATTCCAGGCTCAATCTGTCATTTTGGAGACATTGTTTGAAGAAGATGGACAAGAGGCACAAAAATTGTGAGATGCTATTGCTGTTTTTTTGTTGTTGTTTTTTTTGGATGAGCATAGTAGACTGTGCTCTCCACCTTACTAGGAGACTAAATTTCAATGAATCAATGAAAAGCCCTTTTGTGATACTCTGAATGAGAAATACTTTCACTCCTGCCAACGCAAACTTATTCAGAGTTCACTTCACTTATGCCAACGTTATGTAGGTTTTATAGTTTTAATAAAATGTAAATTAGAACTATCAAATTCAGACTGAATTATTACTGTTGACTTTGTACCCTGAAACTTCTTCTCCACGCATTTTTTTCATTTTGTGTCAAGTGTCAAGAATTGCTAATCTATAAACAACTTGTTCTTCTACAATATTGTCCTCACCCCTGCCATATAGATTCCCAGCATTGTTTAGTGTGCCATGGGGAAAGATGTCATTGGTACACTTTTAAAGGATTGGCTAGCAGTTATGGTGCTGTAATTGATTTACAACATATATTTTGCATATCTGAAGAAACTGCAAATTTGTTTGTAAAAAAGATGAATGATGTAATGTGGAAAGGAAAATAAACTAAATAGTATTGGCATTTAAAGTCTCTATTCTTTCAGTGAATCAGTATAAATGAATACCAGTGGAAACAAATCTGACCATAAAATGGAGCAGTGTGGCATGCATAAAACACATTGCTCATTCTACTGATACTAGAATGGTATACAACAGTGATGAAAGAATACTGTACACTCAGTCACTAGAAGTTAACATTTGTACAAGAAAAAATGATTCAAATGCATTGGACAATGCATGATAAGACGCAGAACATGATTTTCTTTTCTGTTCATAATAATTTTTCATACATATTTACATAAAAACAAATTGATTGACTGTCATAATTTCCATGATTATTCGTTATCACTGCCACTGCCACTTCCAGAACCACTGCCGCTACCCGAGCCTGAACCTGAGCCGGAGGCAGATGCAGCTGGAGATTTTCCAGACGCTTCACTTTCTTCATCGGAGTCTTTCAAAGCTTGCTTTGATTTGTCCTTCTTACTTCTGCGTAGCTCCAGATCAGAACCCTCATCTTCTTCTGAGGAATAAATGTTGGGACGGTCATCTAAAAATTAAAAAGTAAGTATCCATCAGAATAAAGTAAACCTGTGCTGAGTCCAATTAAATGGAAAGTTCATGCCAAAAACAAATGAAACTGCCTGCAAGTTACTTACTTTTGGCTCCTTTGGCTCCAGGCTTGTACCTATTTTTGATAGCTGCCAGTGAGATGGCCCCTTCATCATCTGAAACATCTTCACCTTCCCTGTCAGGCTCCAAGTAGCTGGACGATAGGCCTCTGTTGGCTCCTCGCTCTCGCATGCGTTTTTGTTTGCTTTCTCGGCGCAATGAAGCACGCAGTCTCTCTTCCTCTTTCTGCACAGACACACCAAAGCAAAACATTTACAAATAAAAGAAAACAAGTAGTCTGTCTGACATGATGGAGGTTATAACAGAATTTACCTTAATCTTCTCAAATCTGTTAATGTCTGGGTCTGCTCCAACAACCCCCATAATTTTGATTCCGCTTGTTTTGGTTGATCGATCAGCCAAGGACAAGGTCATCTTCTTGTGAGTAAAGGAATCTGTTGAGTGCGGCCTAAAGGTAAGCTTGGTGCGGAAAACAGCCTGTCCTTGTAAACCAGTACCTTGTCGAATGTAAAGATGGTTATGATCCCCCTAAAATCACAAAAAAGCACCATGTTATAAATACTTGCATGGTTATGATGTATCTATAAAATAAGCTAAATGAATTTGTCTCTACCTGCAGGGGTTGTTTGTAGACATCAAAGATTTCAGAGCCTAAGTGAAGAGACAAACTACCGTCACTCCATTTAATATATCTAGCATTACTTTCTTTGATTGCATTGCCATCTTTGTCAAATTCTGTTCTCCAGCGTATTGTGTTTTCAACTTTAAGTTTAAGCCTGTAAGAAAATTAAAATTAAAAAGGCACTATTTTCTTGACTCCACAGACATAATAGAAGTTTAGATATTTTTAGATCTTACCTGGCTCTACCTTCCTCATCCAAAGTTTCCTCCTCATCAATTTCGTCTTCATAGGTCTCATGATCAAAGGGCCTAGTCTCCACAGAAAGGAAATTCGGCAGCTTAACAAAATTAATTTCTCTACCCAAATCACAGCCAACACGAGGGATTTCCACATCAATAATAGTTTCTGGTGGCGGTTCATCTTTTTCTTCTTCCTCAGGCTGTTCAAACGTAAAATTAAACCACCAGAATTAACTAAAATTTCAAAGTCTGAACTTAAATTAAAGCTTCATGTAATAAACTACTTACACCCTCCCCTGGCATGGGCCTTCTTTCTTCTGGTTCATCATCTGATCCTCGGCGGGGGCTATGATAACTACCTTCACTCATACGGCTTTGTCTACCACCTTCATCATCAGAGGCTTTCACTGATTTCTTTTCATCATCATCATCATCATCACTGATGTCATCAGCATCTCCAAAGAGGGCTTCAGCATCAACTGAAAAATAAAAAAAATTGAAGCAAAACTTTTCACAAATATTTGTAATTGTTGTGAAGTGCTGTACTACTTGGTTATAGGAAACCAAGTTCAATTTACCATTTGCCTGACCATCTTTCCCTTCATCTTCACTATCAGATCCAACAACAACTTTTTTACGAGGCTGTTTCTTTAATTCGCCATCCGATCCACTATCACTGAGAACCGCCCTTTTTCTTTTCCTGGAAGACAAATCACAGAATAGGCCAAACAAGGGTTATAAGCTATAATGCAAAATTAATTGAAAATTAAATTATGAAAAGATATGAATATGATTACTTACCCTCCAACTTCACTTCCCGCATCTGACTCACTTCCAGAGCGGCGTCCTCCTGTTAAGAAGAGAGGCAATACTATCAATAAATTCCATAATTCCAGGTGCTAAAATAAAAGCTTTCACATGATTCATATAAATTTTGTTACCAGATTTGGCAGGTGAACCGCTTCTACTTCGACTGCCACTTTTGCGACTGCCACTTTTACTCCGGCTTCTAGAGCGGCTGCCACTTCTACTCCTGCTGCCACTCCGGCTTCTACTGCCACTCCTGCTGCCACTTTTACTCCTGGCACTCCCACTTCTGCTCCTGCTCCGGCTTGCTCTAGCGCTTTTGGCGGAACTCCTGCTTCTGCTTCTACTCCTACTTTTCGACCTACTGCCAGACCTGCTTCTGGAGCCTGAGCGATGAGAGCCAGCAGGGCTACCGGAATGCCTTGACCCACTCCCAGATCGGCCGGATGCAGCACTTCCCGATTTTCGTGAGGCACGGCTTCCCGATCTTGGAGATGTTGGAGTGCCAGATCTTCGAGAAGCAGGACTGCCAGATTTGCGAGATGCAGGACTTCCTGACCTGTGCGAGCCAGCACTTCCAGATCTGTTAGAGGCAGCACTTCCAGATCTGTTGGAAGCTGCACTCCCAGTTCGCCGAGAGCCAGGAGTGGCAGATCTACGGGACGCAGGGCTGCCAGATTTGTGGGATCCAGCACTTCCTGATCTGCGAGAGCCTGCACTGCCAGATCTGTTTGAGGCAGCACTGCCTGATCTCCTCGATGCACGGCTTCCAGATCCTCGTGAGCCAGGACTGCCAGATCTTTTCGACTGAGGAGATCCTGGGCCAGAACGAGGTGAGCCCCCAGGAGAGCCTACAGGTGAACCTCTCCGAGAACCAGGAGCTGAGTTACGACTGCTGCTGCGACTTGAACCAGATGAGCCTCCAGACTCCGAGTCTGAGCCAGAACCTGAGGAGAACAAATGACAGCCATGTATTACAACAACAACTTGGGGGGTAAAAACACAATTAAATGACAGCTCTCCAGTAAATTTAAGAAGATAGTTGACTTTTAATACATGATAAGAGACCAAGGATTAAATAGCCTAACCATTACACTTGCTTCACACCAAAACTATGCCATGGGAAAGCAAACATCACAGGTGTCAAGACGAACCCTGTACAGATACCTTCCTAAGCAACCAAACTAAATTCAACAACTTAGAAAGAGACCTTTATTTTCATTGATTTAGTGTATTTTCAAGTTTACCGAAAGATAGGTTAGATGCGCATTTCGATGCCATACTAACAAAAGAGTTCTCGCGAACGAAACTTTACCTGAGGCGGCATCGCTTTCGATCCCATGCCGGATGCGAGACGGCATGGTGAGTCGCAAAAATAAGGCGTCCTAGTCCAAGAAAATAAGCTTGGCAGGGCAGCTTGGTTGTCAATGGCTTCGTTTGTTTTCTTCCGCCATGAGGAAAACAGGGAACAGACGACAGTCGAGTCGAGGCGACTCGACCGACAGGCGGTGCCACCTGGCGGAGAAACGGCCAACTTGAGCAAAGCGGCGCGTGAGTTTGAAGTGGCTCGCTGAAATGCTGGGCTGCGTGGTGTTGGTCCGAAAGTAAGTGAGCGTGAGACACAGTTAGCCGCAGTATCGAAGTGCACATAGTCCAGGCTAAATTGAGGGAGAAACCAAAAATGTCATTCCTGCAAAGAAACGTCACAGCCACCAAATTTCCAAAAAACTTTTTAAATTGCGAGTCCGAGTCAATATTTGAGGCAGCTTTTGGTCCATTCCCCATCGGGAATTATTATACCTGACGACGATTTTTGGCTGAGGCATCTCTTCCCGCGGGGACGGTTTGCCTACACCTTCGCTGACCTCTTTCAAAACTGAGTGTGGGGAGGGGGAGGGGGCAGGGAGGCAGGAACTCAGCGGGACGCTGCTTCCTTCTCCCTCCCCCTTTCTCTGTAGGGGAACAGGTTTTGGTCCTCCTCCTTCCTCTCGCCCAATGGAGGTGGCCAATAGCGATCCCCGCGGCCCTTAGCCCTTACGGTGGAGTGGTGGCCTCGCCGGGCCGCGCCGGGCCGCGCTGCAGGTCTGCATTGGTGTCATCATCGAGACGGCCGTCATTCCGTCATTCCGTTTCTGTCCCTGCGCGGGCTGCCCGGGTGGAGGCAAGGACGACCATGCCGCGCGTGGACCTGAGTCGCACAGCGCTTTCGTCCACCAGTCCCTCTCGCACCCTGGAACGCCCCACGAGCGCGAGAGAGACAGCGCGACGACATCGGCGAGCGGAACGATCAGCAAACAGGGAAAGGAATCAATCGGTGTTCGAAGCCGCCGACACCGCCACCACGATCCACCTGCCGGACGACGCCGACCCCGAAGGTCGTCCTGGCGTCCGAGACGGGGCCGAGACGCCGAGACGCCGAGACCGGCATGCGGCGCTGCAGCGCTGCACTTAGACCCACCGATCACGTAATGAGCCGTTTGTTTATTTCGGTGATGCAACGGCCAGGGGCGTGCGACGCGGTGCGACGGCAACGACGACCGCCCCGTGTCCGCCCTGGCCGGGTCAAACCTGATGTAGTACGCGCCGCGCGCCGCCTGCCCTGCCCGCCTGCCCGCCCGCCTGCCCCGGGCCCCGGCCGAGGACGACAGGCTGGGTCGGGCCGGACTACGCCGTCCACGTCCGTCGTCGACCTGGAGCCGGCCGGCCGGCCCGCGGACACTAACCTCTCTGGCTGTGGACGTGGTGGACGCGTGGATTCGGGCCGGGCGGAGAAACCGAACCAGGTCGAATTATCCCAATGACCGCCACGGCTCCGCGATGGCTCCGCGGTCCGACTCCCCGACTCGCGGTGTGTCCTTTCGGCGTCGCCGCCAAACTCGCCAAACGCCACGCCTCGGCATGCGCCCCGTTTTCCCCGTGCCCTGCTTGGCCGGCAGTTCAAAACGCCGCGCGCCGCCGCGCAGCGGAAAAGAAACGCAATAAAAAGAAAATGGTGTGTTTTGGCAGGCGATGCCCACCGCGCCGGGCCGGCTGCGCTGGGGTGTCTTCGTCTTCCACGTCACACGGGCCGCGCCAGCAGCACCAGCACCGCCAGCACCGCAGCCAGGACCACCATGCCACCAGGAACATAGAGGCGGGGGGCGGCCAGGGCGGCGGGGACCCGAGGACCAGCGTCACCGGTCCGGCTGGGGCACGCCATGCATGGCGCGGGGCGCGGGGCTCGCGGGGCAGGGCGCGGCACGCGGCCGGTGGTCGTCCGGCTCGTGGACAAGTCCGAGGTGGTCCCCTTTGGCCTTCAACGCGTCCTTGCTGGAGAAATCGACCGTGCACTGTGGCGCGAGCAGCGTGCAGCGAGCATGCAGGCGGACTGACCGGATTGAGGTAGTTGCAGCAGGCCGGATGTCGCCACGGCTAGATTTTCCTCGCGGGGTTAGGAAGGGGGGGGCTCGACTTGGAATGTTTCGGAGTAACGATGACCCTACCGCGACAGTGTGGACTCACAGTGTGGGGTGCCGGGCTGTGTTCGTCGTTCGTCCTTCGTTCCCCCGGCTGGGTGGGCGTAGTGTCTCTTCGCGGACCTGGCGGACCGTTGGGTCGTTCCGTTTATGTAACGACTTGTGGAACGACATGGAGACCTGACGGTGCACCCCGCCGCAGTGGGTCGTCGGCGTCGGCGCGTCGTCGGCCCGTGGGGCGGGGCGGGGCGATGCACCGTCGGTAATGAATGATCGACCGGAAAAGGACGGTGAGTGGCGCCGGCAGAGCCACGGGTAGGCATCTTGGAGGCAACCTGGAGGCAACCTGGAGGCAACCCGTAGGCAACCCGTAGGCAACCTCTAGGCAACCCCTAGGCAACCCCTAGGCAACCCCTAGGCAACCCCACACCGCCAAGCTCGCCGGCACGAAGCCCGGCTCAGCCAATCAGCCAATCAAGCGGCGCGATTTCTTTTCGAGTAATCAGTGGGGCCGTCCGGGACTGTCCGCCTCGGAGCTTGGAGGCTTGGAGGCCCGCGCGCCGCGCACTGGTCCCGTTGGGTGGCGGGCCACGGCCTGCTGGGCCACCGCGCCACCGCGCCGCCACCGGGCCACCGGGCCACCAGGCTCCGTGGACCCGAGCCAAAACATCCTGCACCGAATGCGCGTACTAACGCAATGTCGTCCAGGGGCCCAGCGAGCCTGGCGCGGCTCTTTGCGGAGCCGGGCGGCCGTCTGTCCCTTCCTTTGGGCCGCTTGGGCATTCGGCTGCACTTCTGCACCGCCACCAGGAGTGCCAGTGGGCTGCCGCCGCTGCCGGCTGTTGGCGCCTCCACGCACTGCGCCGTGCGGCACGGCAGACTGCGGCACACCGCGCCTCGCCGCGGAGCCGCGGAGAAAGCGCTAATCCACCCGTTTGTTTGAGAGATCCGCCGAATGGTGCGCCGACCGGCGGCAGCGGCGGCAGCGCCCCGAGCACGCCAAGGTCGCCGTCAAACTCAAGGTCCGCGGAGAAAGCCAAACGGAGGCGGCTAAGGGCCGCTGTAAAAGGGCCTGCCCGGCCTGCCGGGGGCGGAGGGCAAGGCGGGGCGGGGCGGGGCGGGGCGAGGGCGGGCGCAGGGCGGGGCGCAGGGCGGGGCGCAGGGCGGGGCGCAGGGCGGGGCGCAGGGCGGTGCCCCGTTCGTTAGGGAAGTGCATCCTAATGAACGCCGCGCGGAACACCAGGACACTGCGGACGTGGGCGTCGGGCGTGTTGGTTGGAGTTGGTTACTCGTGTGCTTGGAGTGCATTCGCTGCATTCGCGCAGCGCCCCCTGCTCGCCCCCTCCACTCCCTCCAACTGCATGGATGCCGACCGGGGCTCCGCCATGGCTCCGCGCTCTGCACGACACACAAGAAGCGTTGCGCCTCCAAGCCAAATGGCTTTATCGTGCATCGTGCACTTCTTGGCGTGCATGGCGAGGCGAACGTGCGCGCCGTGCTGCCGTGGCGCGAGAGAGCCGCACAGCTGCTTGCAGCAGAATGCACCGCGGCGCTGTTTTGCCGAAAGCCGCGCGCACGCCGTGATGTGGGCCGTGATGTGGGCCGTGATGTGGGCCGTGGCATTTCCAGGCAAAAAGCAACTGCTCCAATGCACGCGGCATGAGGCATTCGGCATGCGGCCGCCTGCCTGCCTGGCTGGTGACTTGAACGCCCGGCAGGCCGAGAGACCCCGGCCATGGGTCGTCATGGGCGTCGCGCTGCTCGCTGCGCCACCGAGGACGCGAGGACGCTGCCACGGAGACGACGGCCACGGCGGCGGTCGCGATGCGGGGGGCGCACCCCTCCGCTCCCCGCCCTCCCCCTCGCCCCGCGTCGCCCCGAAAACCGCATCCAAGTCCCACATTCTCCGGCGCATGTCCGACGTCCAGGCGCCGTATAAACTTGATAAGCGATAAATAATATCGCCTCCAGCCGACTCAAGGGACTCAAGCCTCCAGCCAGCAGTGCTGCCGGCCTGTCGGAACATTTCGGGACGGACGGGATGCCATGGCAGCCATGGCCGGTCCGGCGCCTCGCGGCCGACGCTGCCGCTGGCCACGGTGCCATTGCCAAACGCGCACCCCACTTCACTTCCTCGGGGATCTTGTTGTTGGTGTTGTTGTTGGGCTGCAACGCCGTGTCCGCGGCGTGTCACGCGCGTGTCGAATTGGCACCGGCTTTCCCCTCCAGGCCATAGGCCTGCCTGGCGCGGCCCGAGTTAGGTCCTACTTGCCGTGACCGTGGAAGGTTAAGGTCACAGCAGCCTTGCCCCTGCTCCCCCTGCTCCCCCCGCGGCCCTCGCCATCTGATTTCACGCCCAGCGACCTTTGGACGCCAAGTGATCTAGGAAAAGGGGGGCGCACTAGGTCTGTGAATGACAGATCAATTCCGGGTCTGTCCCCTTTTTCGGGGTGGGGGGCCGTGAGAGGCCCGGGCAGGCCAAGCCCGGGGGGCCGAGCCGAGAGCGGCACTGGCACTGCGTGGCACTGCGTGGCACTGCGCCGTGTTAGCCTTCGGTCGTAAACACTCTCAGCAGTCGCCAGCTTCGGCAGCTTCAGCGGCTTCCAGCCGCCCGTTCGGACGCAACGCTCGGACGGCTCGGCCCCGCGGTGGATTGAAATCTCCCGAAAAATGAGAATGAGAGAGACGAAGGACGGAAAATTTTGGAGACCGGCCGCTGGCACTGCTGGCGCTCGCGGCGTCGTCGTGTCACGCCACTGCCAACGCGCCACCACCGCGGGTGTCGATTCCCGCCGTAAGTCGTCGCCCAGCCACCGCGCCAGTGGAGCGCCGCTCGGCCGGTTCGCCGCGTCGCGCCACGTGTGCCTGCGGCGGAAAAGCCGAAAACGTCGCGGCAAGCTCAAAAAGCCCGCGGGAGAGCCGAAAGCTCTTGGAAAGACCAAATGCTTGCGGAAGCCAAAGCGCTCGTGGGAAAAAGTCACTACGGCGGGAAAACGCAAATTTCTCTCCGCGATTTAACTGCGACGCGGCGTCCCAGCCCGCGCCGCGCCGCGCCCGTCCCCCCAGGCGCAGTAATCCGCTCATTTTTGACGCGTCATTATCGTGTTACACTGCTACACTCATCGGCGGTACGGCGTCCCGCTCTTCGCCTCGCGGGCCTGCGTGCGGGGCAGGCGGCAAGGGGGGGGGGGCACATGCGCAGAACTGTTTTCCGTTTTATTCTTTGGGTTTTATTCCTTGCAGCCGCAGCGTGAAAGTAAGTCCAATTAATAACCCGGGGGGCTTTCAGAACGTGTTCGGCAGCAACTGGGTTGCGCGCTGACCCCGCCCCGCCCCGCCCCGCCTCGCACCCCGCCCCGCCACTGCGCCCCAGAGCTGTGGTTTGCATCTTGCTGTCAGCACACAACACCTCCTTTCCCTTGCTCTTTAGATACATCTGCTTTTATTACTTTTGCCAAAAAGGAAGACTGAAAAAACAAACTCACACACGCGAAGAGCGGCAGCAGGCGCGTGACGCCGAAAAAGACAAAACGTTGATCCCGCGGCGCGGCCAAACTGGACTTTTTCTTTTCGTGCTGCTTGCTGTCTTGCTGTCCGAAATGAGTTGGGCCCGTCACAGGCGGGGCGGGACGGGGCGGGGCCGTGGGCCGTGGGCCGAAACCAAAGCGGCAGAAGAGCGGCGAAGTCAACTTTGGGAAAAATGGTCTAACGCTTGGGAAGGCCGGGAAGGGAAGGCCGGCACCACTTTGGTTGTTGTTGTTGCTGGAAACACACGAGGGCTCAGGTGCTAGTTATTCCTGCCCGGACGTGACCCATAGCGGCCGTGGAAGGGAATAAGGAAGAGGCAGGAGGGGGAGAGGGAGGGGTAGTGGCCCAAACCCGTTTGGAATCCCATAGATTGGCTCGGAGCCGGCGGTGCTGCCCTGCCCGGCCAGCCCGGCCCGGCGGGCCCGGCGGTGCGGCGTGTCCAAAACAGCACACCGCGCCTCGCCTCGCCCCGGCGGCCCGACCAGTCCCGGCCGCAGTGCGAGAGAGACGGAGCGAGACGGAGCGCGAGGCCGCGCGAGGCTGGGCTTGTCAAGGGAATCGGGAAAGCCATTCGGGTCTCAAATGACGACAAGGATTAAGTGCGGCGCGGCACGGCGTGGCACGGCACGGCGCGGCACGGCACGGCACGGCCTAATCATGGATGCAGCTCGCGCCGTTACGCGCCTTGGATAATTTCATTCATTCATCCATTCATTCATTCGCCTTCATTCATTCATCCACCCATTCGTTCACCCGTTCATTCTTCCGCGCGTTCATTAACTCGTTTGATCATTCACCCATTCATTTATCCATTAATCGCTTTGACCAATTCATCATCACACAGTCGTTCATTTCGATTCGTCCATTTTCATCAATTCATTCATTTGTTCATTCGTTCATTCATTCATTCGCTCTGGACTTGATTCATTCATTTTGATTCGTCCGCTGGTCCATTTTCCATCAACCGTTGATGTCGTTCCTTGACGACCGTTGTCCGCGTCACCACTCGCCGCGACTCGCCACGCACTCGGAGACTCGGAGCAGCGCGGGCAGCGCACCTTCCTCTCCACTTGGCGAAGCTGGCCAAGCTGGCCGAGCTCTTCGAGTGGGGGTGACATGACGCAAGTTGCTCTTTCTCTCTCTCCCTCCCTCTCCCTTCTCTCTACCCCGTCCTTCCTATCGCGCTTCTCTTTCTCCGGCATTTTCGCTCGCGCACCGCGTGCCGCAGCCATACGGAGCCCGCCGGAGCCCACGGGGAAGTACTCGAAGTACTTGGCGAGCGCGCCGTGCCGCGGCGTGGCGTGCCGTGCTGCCTTTGGTGCCTTTGGCTCGCTCGTTACGTCCCGAGGAGGGAGCGAGATAGGCCTATAGTGGGGACGCATGCTAACCGGCAGCGAGGGGCCGCGCTCGAGCCGCGGGGAGGGGGAGGGGGCGCCGGGAGTGGCACCGTGAGAACGGAGTGGAACGGGCCGCAGCATCGGCAGCATCAGCCCGACCGGGGCCGAGCTGGACCAGGGCCGATGCCAGTGTACCTACGGCCGGTCGGCAAACCTCGGCCGCCTCGGCCCAGCAAGGTGCGTCGCAGCCATGGAGCAGCGAAGTACCGCGAAGCAACGCGAAGCAACGCGAAGCCGCCAAGGCGAAGGAGGAGTGGGTACGAGTGGGTACGCCGGTACGCCGGCCGCCGCCTCATTCCGAAGCGGGTCGTCGCTCCGTCTCTCTCGCACTCCCGAGAGATCAGCGGGGGTGCGAGAGAGACGGGGCGACGAGGGACGATCCCTCGGAGCCAGGGCGGCACGGCAGGGCGGTGGCGGGGCCACGCGTGCACGGCCGTCACTGCGCACTCGTCGCGGACCTCACACAGGCAGCTCCGCACCGTCCCCCCCCCCCCCGTCCCGACCTCGGCGCGGCTACGCGCGGCGGGGGCTTTCCTGCATGCGCCGGAATACTTCACCCCCGTGGAAAGTGGAGTGCGTATAAAGCGCAGGCCGTTCTGTGACTGGTTGACTCGGGTTGACTGGTTCGGCGCCGTCGTTCTGGTCGTGCTGTTTTACCTAGTTGGCAGTGGTGCGGCTCGCCGTGGTGGCAGGCCTGGCAGCCTGGCAGTCCGGCCTGCAACAGCATGGCTCCGCGGCATGGCTCCGCGGCGTGCCCGTTAAGCGTCGTTGTCGCGCGAGGTTGGCTAGCCTGGCGAGCGGGGCCTACGGGGCCGGTGGGGCCTGCAGACACACGCGTCCGGGTTACACTAGGCCGAGCACTAGGCGGCCCGGCCAAGGGTTCCATCCAGCATGGCGCTCACCTGATCTGTGCACGGCGCTCTTGGCACAGCCTGCCAGCCCCGGCCAGCCCTGCCAGTGACTCCAAAGACGCGGGGTTCCGTGTGGTAAAGCGAATCGCTGCTGTTTGGACTACCCACCCCGAATGAAAAGTATCTGAGAGTGCGCCTCACCGCTACTCCGCACCATGCAGTGCTCCGGGGCCGCGGCCGGCGAGGGGCCTTTCTTTGCCTCGCTTTGCCTTCGTTCGGTTCACTTGGCTTGCCTCGCATTGCCTCGCTTCGAATCGTGAGGCTGCACCGCTCCGTTGTTTGCGGATGCGTCCCACTATTGGCAGTGCCGGCGCAGAGTCGTCGTCGTCGCTCTGTCTCTCTCGCACTCACGGGGCGCTGCCTCTAGGTGCGAGAGGGACAGAGCGACGAAACCGACTTTCGGAATGAGTCCGCAGGCGGCGAGAAGCTTTCCCGGACGCAGCGCGGCAAGCGCGGCACACCGCCGAGATAGTAGGGCGATATGCGGCGCGGCCCGGCCGCCTACATCCAGTGGGTATCGAACCCGCGGCCGCGCCGCGTCCGCCCGTCGCCGGCCAGCGAGGCAGGTCCACGACGACGCCCTGCACACATCGCCGTCGTCGCCTGTCTCTCTCGCACTCATCAAGCCAAGGAGCAATCCGGACGGGCGGATCCTGGGACGGGTTCAGGAAGGGGGTGCAGCAAAATTTACCTACTCACAGGGGCAATGTGTGACTTTGTGGATCCGCGCCTGCACTGCAAGGCGCAAAAGCGCGCAAAAGAAACAGAGCGTCGAAGCGCTGTGTGGAATGACACACTGCTTGCGGGCTGCACCGCTGCGCCTCGCCGACCAATCCGTCACGTTTCGAGCCGCCTTCCCTTTTCGTCGTCACCTTGAGAACGGGACGTGACGAGGTTTGTCGAGGTTTGTCGCCAAATTGAAAAGTGGAGTGAGCCCGTCTGGAGCTCCGTGGAAGCAGTCGGTCGAGGAGCGCGGCGCGGCGACTTGACAGCAGACAATCGAGGTCCTTGAGTGCCTTGAGTCCCTGCCGCCCGCTCCGCCCGCCGCCAGCCACCGCCAGGCACCGCCAGCCGCGACTGCTTCTGCGTCGATCTGGCCGCGGTATTGCGTTATCTCTATCTCGCCGCCATTCTTTGAAAGAACGACTCCAGCCACGCGGGGCTGGCAGCCATGCTGGCGGCGGGGCGGGGCTGCCGGGGCGCCTGGGACTGCACACGCCGAATGATTATTCTCCTTGAATTCGATACAATCTCCGCGTCCGTGTGATGGAGGGCCCTGGGCCCTGCCGGGCCTTGCGGCTTGCCGGGGCTTGCGGCTTGGGCCCGCTGTCGCACTGCTGTCGCCGCCGCTCTGATTCATTGGCCGTTTCTTGCCTTTTTCCAGAACTGCTTAGCATTCAAAAACGAGACGCGGTTGACGGCGGCGGCGTGCGGCGGCGGCACTGCGTCGGCATATAATACCCCCGTGCCCCGCGCGCCCCGGCGCGGCGACGCCCCTTCCTGTGACGTCACCGTCTGCAGTGAGCTTATGGACTTGGGGGCGCCGTCGGCCGCTGTCCGCCGCGCGCGCGGACTGTCTGAGTGTCTCAGTCCAAACAATGGCTCATTGTGGGTGCGGGCCGTGCGGGCCGTGCGGCCAGGAGTGGGCAGGAGTCGCCAACACGCCAGCCGGCCGATTGGTAGATTGGTACCCGTCGCCGCCCTGCGCCGCCCGCCACACAAGCGGCACACGCACAGCGTCGCACGTCGCACACAGACCACCGAGAGGCGATCACGCCCACCTCGGTGTCGCTGGCAATTGTCACCGAGAGCCCCAAGCTTCACCCGAGCTCGCCCCAACCCCAGCCACGTCGGCGACATCGCAGAGCAGCCGAAGTAGAGCACCGCGACGTCCGCCCCCGCGCAGGGCGCGCGTGCTGAAATAGAGTCATTTCCTGGTGGCGTGGCCGGCCAGGGGCCGCCGGGCGTGACAAGCACGCGTGTCGCGTACAGGCGGTGGCTGCTTCAAGTCCAGCCGTCCAGCTGATGGGTGGCTTTGTGGTGAGGCGCGTTCGGGTCGCCGCGGCCACAGTGCCGCGACCCGCGACCCGCGAAGAGGAAGCGAACGGCGAGAGGGGAGGCGGGGCGGACGGAGTATATGGCCGTCTTGTCGTCAGGCCGGTCGTCGGCAGACTTCGGCCGACTTCGGCTCGGCCCGAACGCGCCACGAGTGGCGCACGAGCCGAGCCGAGCGCAGCCGAGCCGGCCAAGCGTGCCGAGCCGAGCACCGGCGGGGGCGCCAGGGGGTCCGGCCGTCGCCGAGCCTGCCCCGCCGAGCCGGTCTCGGAGACCGCGCCAGGGTGGAGGGGCGAGGGAGGGGAGGGAGAGGGAGGGACAGCATTCAGTGAGTCAGTCGCAGAGCCAGAGTGAGGAGCGTCCCGCACTGCTCCGGAGCCGGCACCTCGAATCGCGTATAGCCCAGAGTTCTCCTGGAACTGCCGTCACGTTTCCAGGAACTGCAACCACCCCGGCCACGAGACTGCAGTGGAGGCGCCGAGTGCTCCGAGTGCATCAGTGTCGTGAAGGGGGTTCCCCGGACGCGAGCCACCCTGTGCCGCCAACGGCCGCCAAGTGCGAGTGCGTGTGTGTTAGTGTGGATTTGTGCGAGTGTGAGTGCATCAGTGACCACCGGATTACATTAAGGATGCCCGCTGCCCGCTGGAGAGGCGACACTGGCGAGGCCGCGCCGGCATGAAGTCTCCATCCCAAAGCATGAGGTACTTTATACATATGGCATAGCATCGGGCCTTATCCCGAGTAGAGGCATTTTAAGCAGCTTTGCCAAGGACTGTACTTTCCTCGTTTAGCGCACCCGATCGCTGGGGATCCTTCTTGGGAGTGTTAAGCGCTATTCTTAAGTTTTGTGGCACCATTACCAAACTCTCCAGCGCGTTATCAATAAGCTGCGATGTCGGCATTCCGTTCCAGCGCCAAGCTGTGGCCAAGCCACGCCACCACACCGTGAGTCGGGAGGGCCGCCGCCGCCCTTCTCGGTATCGCCGCCCCAAGTCAACACTTCCAGGCAACAACGCATGCCGGCTGCCGACGGCTGCCAACCCCGTTCCCCGTTCACACGTGTGGTGTCAAATATTTCTCATACCAGCCGTGCCGCTGGCGTTTTGTTGTTTCTCCTGCGGTATTCTTTATTTTTTTCGACACGGATGCTTTGGGTCCAGTCCGGCGCACTGTCGGTCGGTTCGGTCTGCATGTCGGCGTGCCTGTCGGCGTGCTTGCCTGCATGGCTGTCCGAGGCACCGACGGCACCGCGGCGGACGGTCCGCTGCGGGGACGAGCCTTTTTTGGAACGCCTCTTAAACTCGGCTGGAAAACCGCTGGAACGTCTGTTGAACGCCTTCGGAACGTCTGGCGGGACGTCGCCGGAACGCCAGGAGGGGCGGGGCGGGGCGGGGCGGGGCCAGGAGGGCCGGCGAGTCCGTTTGAGTGTCACAGGGAAGCCGCCTCGCCGCCCGGCTCGGCTCATCGCGTGGTCCGGCTGGACCCCGCTCGCTCGGCTCGGCTCGGCACCACACACTGGCTGCCACGGCCTGCGGGTCGGATCACATCCGCATTTATGGTTTTCCTTCGGTCGCTTGCGATGCTTCATGCCTGCTTCGCCGTATATTTGCGACAGGTTGCCTGTAACTTTGGGCGAACCGCAAGTCGCAAACTCAGGGAGGCCAAATCGCGAGGATTTTATTATTTGGACGGCGTTCTCGGCTCCGCCGCACGTTCGTACGTTTGGCAACATTGACGTTGGCAAAAACGCTCCCCTCCTCGGTCCTCGTCCACGTGTTCGCTTCTTCACACCCACACGGCCCCACGTCCACTCTCGCAGGCGGCAGCAGCAGCAGAGGCCTCCCCGCACAGCAGGGCAAAAGCAAAACAATGGTCCGGCGAGGCTGGTGGGGTTGGCAGCATTGGATATTCATTCGGAGCAGGCGGAGGCAGCCAAGAGGTGACAAGAAGAGTGACGGGCCGAACCGGCCGCTGAAATGGAATCGAAACCGAAATCGGCAATTCGTCCAATCAGGTCCGGGCGGCCCGGCCCTCCCGGCCCGCCGGCCACCTGACGCGCGGGGGCACGCGGAAGCGAAGCCAAGCGAGCCGCCAGGACGTTCAGGGCGTTCAGGACCAAGCCGCCGATGCACCCATTCCAGGCCTCCAGACGCGCGCTCTGCGCGAAACGGAAGGAAAACATGGACGGATCCGGAGGCGGGTTCGGGGGCACCAAAAGTTGCCTACTTCCAGGGGCGAAGTGCGAGTTTTGGCCGTCCTCAGCGGGGCGACGCCGTCATCGCCCCCTCCCCTGGATCCGCGCCTGCGAGGAAAAGGAGTACCCGGCAGGCCTGTTGCAGGCCGGCGAATGGCGAATGGCAGTGTTTGTTTTCCCAATAAGCACGGCGGGACGGCGCGACGGCCGGGCGTGCCGAGGCCAGATAGTGAGACTGGCGTTCGTTGCACTTTGGACGACGACGACGGCGGTGACGACTGTCTCGCTCTGCTCGGACCTGGCGGCGGTGGTCTGACTCACGCCGTGACCGCTGCTGCGACTGGACGGCCTGCAGTCCTCCAGCTGTCAAAGGCTGGAGCGCGCTTTTGCGGGGTTACTCAGTTCCGGCGACTCGACTTGACTGCGGCGGAAACAACGAGGGAAAAGAAAAGGCCGCGAGGAATGCGAATGTAATGGCCGAGGATCGCCAATGAGTGGAGCGTTCGCGACACGGGGAGGCTGGCTGCCTGCAGGGCTGGCTGGGCTGGCTGGTTGGCTGCAGGGCTGGCTGCAGGGCTGGCTGCAGGGCTGGCTGCAGGGCTGGCTGCCTGGCTGCCTGGCTGGCTGCATGCTAAGGGCTTGCGACGTCGGCTTATCCGATCGCAGGAAGCCCTTCCTCCCGCGCCGCCATGCGCCGCCATGCGCCGCACGGGACACCACACCGCGGACTCCACGGACACTCCGCACTCCGTGCAGTCACGCGCTGCATGGAGCCGCACCTCCCCGGCCCTTCTGGCCGCCGCGGCTGCTGGGCTGCGGTTCAGGCCGATTCCGAACTCTGTCGCTCTGTCTCTCTCGCACTCGTTGGGGCGTTCCGCTGGGGTGCGAGAGAGACGCAGCGATGAAACAACGGTCCGGAATCAGACTCCAGAGCGGCACGCCCACGGCCCATTTACTTTGCGTCGGAATTCCCTAAAGGCTGCAGGGCGGCGCGGCGCGGGAAAGTCGCTCCGTGGATCGATCGCTCGAACGGCCAATTGCCTATGGCCCTATGGCCCTGGTGCAGCCACGGCCGGCCAAGGCGGCCAAGGGCTGGACTGCCGGCCTGTGTAGCCTGGCGTAGCCTGGCGGACTGCAGCCGCCAAGGCCCATCAGCAGCGGCCAATCCCATCCCATCCGGGGCCCCAAGGGCGGCCGCGCGGCCAGGGCCCCGCCAGGGCCCGGCCAGCCTCCGCATTTCGGTCAGAGGCGGCCAGGGCACACTGTGAGAAGCAACGACGCGCGCTTCGTGAGCGGGCAGTTTAGTTCATGGAATGATTTACAATTTCGGCCCGCCGGGAGGCGTGCTGAGCAGTCAATTTTGGTGCTGCAGTGTTGCGAGGAGTCGTGCCGGCCGCGAAGGTGCGGTGCTGGCGGTGGCCGAGACCTGCGGACTGATTCCGAGAGTCGTTTTCGTCGCAGCGTCTCTCTCGCACCTGTACGGGCCGCCCGACGAGTGCGAGAGAGACGCTGCGACGAAAACGACTCTCGGAATCAGTCTGCTGGGCGGACAGGATGAGTCGTGTAAAAGGGAGCGGGCGGCACCGCGGACTGGCGGAGACGGCAGGATGGGGCAGGATCAGGATGTCGCTCCTTTTGTCTGAGGCACCGCGTCATCCTCGGGGCCCGCCTCTGATGAGCCGGGCGGGGCGGCGCGGGGCGGCGCGGCGCGGCGCTTCGTTTGAGACGAGGTGCCGCGGCGCCCCCCACTGGAGGCTCCAGCGCCCTCGGCGGCCTCGGCGTGACTTACCGCCGCGGGCAGAACAGTGCACTGCCAGCACGGCATCGCGGCAGCGCCGCCATGGCGCCGCCGACCGAGAGCGAGCTTTTTTTAGGGGCGGGGAAATAAACTCAAAAAGAGGCGTTTATTTTTCAAAATTGATCGAAACGTTTTCAAACGGGAATCGTAGTTTAGAGGGCCCTGATGAAAATGGCTATGGAGACTTTCCGCCAACTCGCCGGAACAGGGTGAAAACGGGTTGCCTACCTACAGGCGAAAAATTTAAAATTTTGGGGAACAAGAAGTCGCATCGAACCCGTTAAAGCGGGGGGTTTCGGACACACGGGGAAAAGCTTAAATTAAATTGGCGCGCTTAAATCTTAAATTGTGGGTCCACAGCAAAAAATGTGTTTCTAGTTTCTATAATTGCGGTTTTGAACTTTTTGCTTACACACCGTACAAAATTTTTGTACCACGAGATGCGCTGTTCTCTTGCCCGTCCTGGAGTGTTCCGGATCGCAAATAGGACCCAATGGTTCTCGATCTACAGCGATTTGAGTGCCGCGCGGCGGCATTTTCCGCCGCTCTGCCGACCCTCGCCGGGCCGGCCGCGGCCGGTGGCGGCAGGCGGCTGCAATGGAGGGGACCGGCCACGGGGTTTTTTTCCTCCGGAAAAGCACCCTAAATTTTAAGATATAAATTTTTAAATTTTTGCGGGGGGTCACTCACTGACTCCACCATCGAGTCGCCTATAGAGACTGCTGCCAGGGGGGTTTGCCTACTTCCGGGCACTTGAGGGGAAAATGGGCGTTTTTGACTGCTTTTCCCTCGGAAAACCTTCTACCAAGTGGAATCCCAAAATGTGCGCTGTTTTGTCAGTTTTCCCATCGAGTGGTCTGCGGCATTGCTCGCCCTAGCGAGGCCCACAGCGCAACGTTCAAAGCGCCGCGAGGTGCGGGGTTACGGTCTGGGGGGGTTCGCGCATCCTGAGCCGGAGCGTTCTTTGGCTCCCTCGCAACCGTCGCAACCGTCTGTCCCCGTAGACTTCCCTACACTTAAAAAGGGGAAAAAAGCACCAAATTTCTCTAGATTGTATGCGGGGTATTTGAACCGTATTTCGAACGGTTCGATCATCCACGCCCGGGCCCCAAGCCTTTGAAAAGCTGCTACTCGAGACCGGCCCTGTCTTCTCATAGTCTCTGCGTCGGGAAAATTTTTAAGTCGTGTTCACCACCCCAAAACTATAGCATGGCGGTCAAGAGTGGCCCGTCCTTGCCATAGTACTCGCAAGGCGCTAAAAATTGTGCGCTACACTGGAGTAAAATGTCCCGTGACTTCAACGGCATTGCGCCGTGCAAAACCCCGAAGAAGCCGATTGGGCCCGGGTTCTGTTATACACGTCGCGGACGCAGACGTGTCACGGGGCTGCAGCAGGTGATGGTTCGGACAGTGGGCACCGAAGTCCTTGTGCTGGCAGTTCCCCTTTTCCCTCACATTATATTTGATAGAACTATGAGCATAACTGGGCAAAATCCTGTGTTGGTATCATCTTGTGGCGCTGTCCCGGGTCCCATGGACACCCACAGCTCCTCGATGCCCTGAATGTGACGGAAAGAGGACTGCCAGCACAAGGACCTTGGTGTCCCCCTGTCCGAACCATCACCTTGCTGCAGCCCCGTGACACGTCTGCGTCCGCGACGTGTATAACAGAAGCCGGCCCTCGGCTTCTCGCGGTTGCACGGCGCAATGCCGTTGAAGTCACAGGACATTTTACTCCAGTGTAGCGCACAACTTTTTAGCGCCTTGCGGGTACTATGGCAAGGCGGGCCCTCTTTGACCGCCATGCTATAGTATTTGGGGGGTGAACACGACTAAAAAATTTTTCCCCACGCAGAGACTATGAGAAGAAGGGCCGGTCTCGAGTACAGCGTTTAAAGGCTTGGGGCCCGTGGCGTGGATGATCGAACCGTTCGAAATACGGTTCAAATACACGCATACAATCTAGAGATTAGGTGCTTTTCCCATTTTAAGTGTAGGGATAGTCTACTGTGACAGACGGTTGCGACGGTTGCGAGGGGGCCAAAGAACGCTCCCGGCTCAGGATGCGCGACCCCGCCAGCACCTGTAAACCCCGCACCTCGCGGCGCTTTGGACGTTGCGCTGTTGGGGCCCCGCTAGGGCGAGCAATGCCGCAGACCACTCGATGGAAAGCTGACCAAAAAAGCGCACATTTTGGGATTCCACTTGGTAGAAGGTTTCCGAGGGAAAAGCAGTCAAAATCGCCCATTTCCCGTCAAGTGCCCCTGGAAGTAGGCAACCCGCCTGGCAGCATGTCTCTATAGGCGACTCGATGGTGGAGTCAGTGAGTGACCCCCCTGCCAAATTTCAAATTGAAACTTAAAATTTAGGGTGCTTTTCCGGAGGAAAACCGTCGTGGCCGGTCCGCTCCATTGCAGCCGCCTGCCGCCACCGGGCCCCGGCCGGCCAGGCGAGCGCGTCGGCAGAGCGGCGGAACTGCCGCCGCGCGGCACTCAAATCGCTGTAGATCGAGAACCATTGCTCCTATTTTCGATCCGGAACACTCCCGGACGGGCAAGAGAACAGCGCATCTCGTGGTACAAAAAAATTTGTACGGTGTGTAAGCAAAAAGTTCAAATAACTGCAATTATAGAAACTAGAAACATATTTTTTGCTGTGGACGCCACAATTCTCAAGATTTAAGCGCGCCAATTTAATTGAAGCTTCTCCCTGTGTGTCTGAACACTCCGCCGCTTGAACGGGTTCGATGCGACTTCTTGTTCCCAAATTATAAATTTTTCGCCTGTAGGTAGGGAACCCGTTTTTTCACCCTGTTCCGGGGAGTTGGCGGAATGTCTCCATAGCCAGTTCTCATCAGGGCCGTCTAAACTACCGATTCCCGTTTGAAAATCGTTTCGATCATATTTTGAAGTTAAATGACGTTATTCCCCGCACTATGTTGGCGCGCCGCCCTCGCGGAATGAATCGCTGGCGGTGCGGGGCCGGCCTGTCTCTCTCGCACTCCCTCCGGGCCGCCCCCACAGCCCCCACAGCCCCCACAGCCCCCGCGGGCGCGAGAGAGACAGAGCGACCGCTGACCGCGGAGTGCTGATTGACCAGAATGAGCCGAATGTGCTGGCGGCCCTGACGGCCCTGCGGTGCCGCGGCGCCCTGGCCGAGCTGGCAGCCGGCCGCCCTGGCGGTGCTGGCAACACCGCGGACCGCGGCTTGCCCCGCGCGCTATGCGGCGCTATGGCCCCGAGTAATGACCCCGCCCCCTGGTTCCCCTACGGGCCCCTGGTTCTGGTTCCCTGGGTCCCTGGTTGCCTGGGTCCCTGAGTCCCTGGTTGCCTGGTAATGGTATTCCCTGGGTCGTTGGTCCCTTTGGTTCCTTACATGTTCGCGACCCGTGGTCCATCATTGTGAGATGCAGGACGTGATAGGATGGGCGCGTAGTCGCTGGCACGGCCAGCTCGACGGACGAATCCAATCCAATCCTCCCGGCGCGGCAGTACGGCGCGCGAAACGGAGATGGATTGGCTGCGAATCGGCCGGCACTCTGCGGCGAGCCAGGCCAGCCAGCCAGCCCGCGAGGCCAGGATGGGAGTCTCTCTCTGTCTCTCTCGCACTCCAGGGCGCGCGTTACGTAGAGACGAAAGCACGGACTTTCGAACCAGCCCGCAGCCCGCGGGGTCAGGACGACCAGGCCCCGTATCGATGCACCTATCGACTGTGGCATCGAATCAGTCGAGAGGAAAGAGGGGGGACGATTCTCTTTTGTCTTTGCCGAAGCAGCGAAGGGGGGACCAGGCGGGGGCCCGGGGGAAGGGGGAAGTCGGTGTGTTTGTTTATCGCACACATGGCCGGCCCTGCGAGCCCTGCGAGCCGAGCGGCGGGCCCTGCTCGCCCTGCTGCTGCTGGAGAAGCGGCAGCAAGCGGCAGCAACAACAACAACACGTGCAGTACTTCCGGAAGCACATAATGGAAGACGGACCAAGACGGCGAGGCGGTGCGGAACGCCTGGAAGGCTGCAAGGCCTGCAAGGGAAGGCAGGAACGACGCAACGACGCCGCAGCTGCTGTCAGGCCGCCAGGGGGTGGCACGGCACGGCACGGCACGGCACGGCCTCTTCCTCTCTCGCACTGGTGGGTGCGAGAGAGACAGATTGCACTGCGGCACCGTCGGGGCAGATTCAGAGGCACCTTCTTCCTCCAGGCGTCATCCAGGGTGGTAATGAGTGGCAATGCATGGCAATGAATGACAATGAACTGCAATGAACTGCAATGAATGGCTCGGTGATGCCGCGCGCCTCTCGGGATGCTCATTTTGACGGAGCGTCTCTGGAGTGGCGGACCTGCCGCTGCCGGAGGGCCGGAGGACCCGAAGGTGTGAGTCAGGCTCGCGCAGCCAGCCGGGCGTAGCGTAGGGACCCTCTCTGTGAGAGATGGGTCAAGCTGGTGGCCTCCAGCCAATCACAGACCTCGGGTGTAAACGGGCCCGACGCCGACAAGATCAGCCATGCGCGAGAGTAGCGACTCGCTTTCGGTATGAGAAATCCGACTACTTCTGTTGTTTGCGTGATGTGACGCAGCTCGTGCGTTTGGCTTTGTCCAAGCGGACAGAAAAAACTGTAATTGACGAAAAAAAATAACCTGGTGAGTGTGAAACATATGTATCCTGGTAATATATTTTAACTGGCAACGCTTGAAGGAAGCAATTTCATTGGATACGATATGATCACGCCAGAACGTTACCCGAAAATAAACGGGTTAGGTTATGGTGTCTGCTTTGACAGCTTGTCACCTTGAAATTCGTGTCAAGCCTCATGTTACTCATTGAGTCTCGGAGGTAAATGTAACATTTTCGTTTCTGCTGTTCCAGCGCATCGGCCATGAAGTCGAACAGCAATGGACCTAATTCTCACGACTGCATCAGAGGAGGCTTTGTTGTTGTTGGCTCCTTACTTCATCATGCTCAAAGCCCAAGACTGAAGCTGAAAAGAAAATTAAGCGATAGGAAGCTGAAGTGGCCAGCCATTGTGAAGCCAATCAAGAGTAAATTGAAGCCAGCAATATCATCCTGTGCAGCAAGCTTTAAGAGTGTTTCCAAAGCCGCTTCAGTAACAGCAGACAAGTGTGAAACCTCGAAGACTCTGTGCCCCCTAAAAGCGAATGCACAGTGCGAATGTGGTGTGCCTGACTGCAATTTTATCGCAGTTCATGTCTGTAAGTTGGAAAAGTATCAGAGAGAAGAAGATGAGCATGTAAGGGAGAGGATGGTGGGGGAGGCACTAACGGAGAATGAAATCATGAAAGCAAAAATTAGATTGCTGAAGGCAGCGTTGGGAATAAATTAATTGATTGTTTACATTTTCTTGCTAAATATTTCATCACTGCATGAGTTACCTAGTAATGTATTGCAAGAACAGTTGTTTAGTTTTCAAAGAAAGCGAGCACTGTATTTTAAATGTTGGCGGTTAATGTATTTGTATTTATTGCGGTAAAAGGTTACATGATTGACATGCATATTTACACAAGTCAAAAAATTCTGTAATGAAATGAAATGTTTGTGACACTCCTCTGATAAAAATTGTTGGACTGGAAATAAGATTAATGATGGATGTAACAAGAGATTGAGTGAGTTAAGTTGTAATTTATAAGTTAACTGATTGTTGGCTGAGTGATAGCGAAGCCCGTTACTCCAGTGGGGTTAAAAAACTTTTTTACATTTACTTGCTAAATATTTCATCACTGCATGAGTTACCTAGTAATGTATTGCAGGAACAGTTGTTTAGTTTTCAAAGAAAGCAAGCACTGTATTTTAAATGTTGGGACTGTACAGGTTTCCACCCACCTGGGACAGAGCTGCCGGAAAAGATTCTTATAACTAACTTCAGGTGTTCAACAGCCTCTTCATGCTTCTTCATGTCCTTGAAACCAAAGGCAAGCACCAAAGTACGTGAAGTCATCAGTTGAAACCACCTGATCATCACCTTAATAAACCAGGCAGTTGTTTCAAATTCTTGAGGAACTAAACCTCTCATAACTAGGTACTGAAGAGCACGTCCAGTAGCATGTCCAAGAACCGTATGAGATGACTTGACGTTCATTTTGGAAAAGTGGGAGGTATTCAGATCCTTGATAGTGAGAGCAGGGACTAACTGCAAGTCCTCATCTCTCTGAAACTTTTCCAGCCACTGGATATGCTCCAGAGAGACTTCCCTTGATGGCAACCCATACTCCTTCACTATGTCTTCGGGGAGAGTTAAGAAGCCATTGCAGCACAGCATTTCCTTCAATGACTTGTACAGATGAACCGGGTCTGGCATGCACCACAATTTCTTCTCAGGGTTGACGGGATTCGGAATGCACCACTTCAAGTTGTGCCTTTGGGTGCAAAAACCAAGTGATTTTAATAAACCACGGTTTCCCATATCACAGACAAGGCTAAGAACATTGCATTTACACTTTTCTGCTTGCTTCAGCACTTCTAACACAGTTGCTTTTTTACCTTCATCATTACCATTTTTACAAATTAAGTTATATCCTATGAGCTGCTTCCAGCGCTTCCGGGTACCTCGTAGCATGTAAGCCTCTGCTTTGTGGGCCACAGTCATTTCATCTCCAGGTAAAGTTCCATACCCGAAGAAAGTTTAGTTCCAGCATCATATTCAATTTTGGACTGTGTGGAAATTTCATCAAAAACAAAAGAACAGTCCTTGTCTCGATCATCTTCAAATTCTTGAAATTTCAGTGCCATTGCTTCAAAAATCTCTTCATGAATGCCAGGTAGTAACTTGATATGTTCAGTGCGCCTATTCAAAGTACGCCTTGATGGCAATTTTTCCTTTGGGAAGGTTTCTATCACTTTTTCATATGGAGTGGAGCCACAAGCAAACCTCAACTGCAAACCACGTTGTATGTCTGCAGAAGTGTACTCTTTCTTTACAGGGGTCTTGCCTACATTTTCTATTGATGTTAATATGGTCTTCATTTCTTCTTTACTTTTGTTGCTGTGAGCGAGTTTTGATTGCAGGATGTGAATTTCGGATTCCAGGCTGCAGTTTTCTTTGAAGAGGTCGTCTGTCACTCCAGCTGGTACATGGACGGGGCAGGAAGGAGAACTGAACTGAGTGTAGCAATGGTCATGCTGGACTACGCTCTTGACAGTGGTGTTTTGTTGATGTGGCTTCTTGGCAGCCCGCTTGACAGCTATATCACAAATGCAGAGCTTGCTTGGCACTGCATCAGGACGGAGTCTCAGCTTCCACTTCACCCATTGGCTTTTGGAAAAGTGGACCTGAAATAGGAAGTTACCATGAATCAACACCACCAGCGACATTATAGGCATAAACAACAAAATCCATACGAAACTTACATCACAGACTCTTGCTTCCTTGTACGGATTCCACTGAGGCCTGCCAAGGACCTGCAGCCACTTCTCGCGAAGTTGAGGATCCTTCGGGTATCTGCACATCGTGTACCCTTTTGCACTGCTGTTGTAGCAATTGACAGCCGTGCACCCTGCCCCCATCCTAGTACCTCGTTAATAAATCACTGATGTCCTGCAACAAGGTGGAATTGCAGGTTAAGGTGCTAAATACCTGAAGAAGTAAAGAATGCAGGAAAGCAAAATGAAAAAAATAAAATAAACGCTGAATTCGGTTTGAAAACTGAAACATGGATGAACTTAAAGTCGAACCCGTGCAAATAATCGTGCTTCTCAAAATTAATTCCCAAACGGACGTACCTTTCCACCTGGCGTAAGATCACATAGGCACCACGATGCGACACGAGGATTTCTCATAGCCTAGCCTCTCGAAGGGGGCCTTTTCGCCCGTTTACACCAGAGCGCCTGTGACGTCAGCTCTGACCCATCTCTCACAGAGAGGGTCCCTAGCGTAGCGTTGACGACAACAGCTGGGCCGCCCCGCCCCGCCCCGCCCCGCCCCGCCCCGCCCCGTCCATTCTGTGGGTGGCCCCGGGACGACGGCAGCGGCGGGGCACCTGCGGCTCCAGGTCTCCAGGAGGGACGCGCACCAAGCGCACCCTCCCTAGGGACCCTCCTCCTCCCGCCTCCTCCCCCACCGCGTCTACGACGTCTACGCCGCGCGGAAGCAGCCGGGCCGACGCGGCAAGACGAGGGCGCGGGCTGGCTGCGCTGGGCTGCGCTGGCTGGCCGCTCATTGTTGCGGGACGGCCCCTCCGGTCACGCACGCAGCGAAATTAGCCAGGCCAACACAACAACGTGACTGGCTGGCCAGCCAAGACTGACCAATCAAAGAGGCGGTGGGGCGGGGGAAGAGGCATGGCTGTAGCGGCGTGCATGTACCTATGTGTGCGCGCGCGCGTTTGCGTCTTGTCAGTGTGGGCGCCAGGTGACGGTACCTGTTGCCTGCAACAAGTGCGCCCCCAAGCACCCCCCATCCTCGCCGTCCCCGTCCGCGCGGCCGAGGCCATGGCCGAGGCGGTATCGCTCTCTGGAGCCTCCAGCCTCCAGCCGCCGCGGCGCGCTGCCCTGCTGCCCGGCGCGCTGCCCGCCGCGGCTCGCTGTGTGGTCCTGGAGTCGTGCTGCAGCGCTGCGGCGACGCCGGCCACGCTGGAGCCACGCTGGAGCGAGTCCTGCAGTCCTGGACCGGACTGGCACACGGAACCGGACTGGAACGACGGACGGACGGAATGGATTGAACAAGGGTAACGGAAAGGAATACAACGTCCAGATGCATCGTCGATGCTGACGTCGGCAGACGTCGTCATGGCTGAGGCTGAGGCTGAGGCCAAAGCGGGGGGCGAGGTCGGGTTGGGCTGACCGCTGGCCGAAAATGCACGCGGCCAAAGCACGCCGACGATGGCGAACTGTGGTTTGGAGATGGATGCGGCCGCTGGCGACTGATTCCGCTCAGCGTTTCGTCGGTCTGTCTCTCTCGCACCCCTGCGGGCCTGCGGGACGCCCCGCGAGCGAGACGCGGCGACCTGCTAAGCGCACTGTTCGGAGTCGAGCCTCCCGTCCCGCGCGTCCGAGACCGCGTCACCCATGGGTGCTCAAGCTTGGCGGTGGCCGCGGCGGCTGCGGTGACGAACGGAGGCCGTGGGGCCGCGGACCGAAGCCCGGTACGGCCGAGGGGCCGAGGACCCGCGAGGACCGCGGCGCACAGTGCACCCACCCGCGCAAGCCCTCCGCCCTCCGACTGCACCTGTCCGGATTGAGATGCCTGCCGTGCACTGCCGTGTTGCTGGTACTCTGCACACGCTCCGGCGAGTCCCGGGCGCACCGGCAGCTGCGCGGCGCGGAGGCCCGGAGGCCCGGAGGCCCGGGCAGGGAGGCGGGCAGCCGGAACCGAACCGGGCCGGGCCGAGTCGGCGAGCGGGTGGGGCGCGGAGCTCGCGGAGCTCGACGCGGAGCGGGTTGCCGGCTGGAACCATATTTCACACTCGCGGCGCGGCGCTGCGCCCGGCCGGCCCTCCGCCCCGCCCCGCCTCGCCGCCCTGCCGGCCGCTGGATCGCGGATGCTTTGCTTGTAATCACCATAAAGTTTGGCACTTTCACAATGTCAAGTGAATGGCGCCGCACCGTGTTGTTGTTGTTGTTTTGGGCCAGAACACGCACCGTGATGCCGCGTCTTGCGCCCGCCCTGCCCGCCTCCTCCCCGCATGCGGGCGGCCGAAGGATACTACTTTGTTCGCGAAAATGCTCCGAGAGGCTCCCCGCTGTTTTGAAGCGCGGAGCGTAGCGCGCGGCACGCTCCGAGGCTTTGAGCGAAGCTGACGAAGCTGACGAAGCCCGCATCGCGCGCGTTGCCGCGTCGTCGACAGCGCCGAGGGGCACGGCCGGCGGGCCGGCCAGACCCGGGCTTAATTGACTAGGAAAACAGAGCCGGACGCTCCGAGAGTCCAAGAATTTTGGCGAGTCAACCGGTCAAGCCCGGCCGCCGGCGCCGCTGGCGCAAACACGGACGCCAGCGGGCACCACGAGCTAAAAGCCCGCACGGCGCGCACGGCCGGCACGGCCAATAACCAATAATCGGTCAGAGTAAAGGTTAGCCCGCTGCAAGTCGTCCAGTGCCCCCCCCCCCTTACCTCTCTCCCGTCCCCCGCTCTCGTCAACTTTAATCATCGTCATCAGTAGTAAAGACAAGCCCCTCACCAGCAGCACAGCAGCGGCCTTGGCGCCGCCATTTGCAACAGGAGCCAGCCTTGCAGTGCAGTGCCTTGCCGTGCCTTGCAGTGCCTTGCACGTCCGGGGCTCTGCTGCTTTGCTCGATAGAGAAACCGTGTAATTATTAAATTGGACATTCCAGATTTCGAATTAATTTTCTGAGCGCGCGGCTTACGGCTTTGCCATTGGCCTGTTGATTTTTAATTTTTTTTCTTTCATAATTAAGTTGTCACGGCTGGCGTTATTTCGTTCGACCTTTCTTTTTAGCAGTTGAAGTGCCGCGCTGGCGCGCTGCTGGTGGCTGGGTTGACTCGATAGCGGTCTCATACATTAACGACTACTGGCGGTACCCCCATGCTTTTGGGCACACACTCACACACTGGCGCGCGCTGCCTCACACACACAGGACCCACATGTTATTGAACCGGGCCATGTGGCGTTGGTGTTAAGCGCCTTGGCGGGCGCAGGCCCCCGCAGCAGCCGGCCCAAAATAATTCCTCTTGCGCCGCTAGCTGTCATTATCGGGAAAATCTTTTCTGTTTTTATGGAGCTGGCGAACATGCGGCGCGGCGCGGCCGGGCTCGGCGTCCCCAAGTTGCCATCAGATTATTTTAATTTGGCGTGCCAGGCCAGGCCGGCCGGCCGCGGCGTATCCAGCGTGTGTCGACAGGTGTTAAGTACACGTGTCAAGTATCGCGTACACGTGTCGGCGGCAGTGTCTCTCTCGCACTCGCAGCGCGCCCCGCCAAGCCCGCCAAGCCCGCCAAGCGCACAGCGCCCTGGGGCACGGGTAAATGGGTAAATAGGAGCAGGCTGATAAGTGTCCCCGTCGGTGCCGTCGCCTGGCCGCCGCGGCGTCCGTCACGCACACACACTCACACACACACACACGCACGCACGCACGCACGATGACACTCGACAAGTCACCAGACGAGACGCCATGCTCGACCGATAAATGTAGCGCGCCGGTGCGTGGGAATATGCTGGAGAACAACACACACACACACACACACACACACACACACACACACACACACACTCACACTCACACGCGCACACACTGGCTTGTCCTGTCTAGTCCCGGACGCCTAAGCGGGGGCGTACCCTTCCAGCCGACACACACACTCACACACGCACGCGCCACGCCCATGAACGTCCGCCGGCTGGAAGATGCTGCCTGTACCCCGCGGTACCACGTAGTGGCCGCTCACCCCGCCGGACGTACACTGTTTGTTTTGCCCTTTGAATGGTTTTCCCGCCACCACCAAGCAGAGGCTCTTATTGGAGGTCTAAGCTATTTCAATTCTAGTCGAGATCCCAATGAAGTCTCCCGTGCTGGTCGCCTGCCGTGGCTTGCGGCATTGCCTGCTGGGACCAGCGATGCTGTGCATAACGGACCCCGCTCTCGCCGCTTGGGCAGGTGCTTGTGTGTGTGTATGCGTGTATGCGTGTGTGTGTGTGTGTGTGTGTGTGTGTGTGTGTGTGCGCGCGCGCGCGCGCGTGCAAGTGAGAGGATGGCCAAAGGCGAAAGTATAAACGTGAATACGTTTCGGGTATGGCCTCCCTCTTTGACCCCCCCCCCCCCTTTCCCCCTCGACCCCTGCTGGACCCATTTCGACTCTCTTCACAAATTTCCTCCTCCTCCTCACACACGCGCACACACACGCACACTCGCCCATTCAAATGCGCATTACGTTGTCGTGAAAGTGTTTTGGGGCTGACGCGCACTTTGTTTGTTTGCTTGCAGGTTCTCCTGCGCCTCGTGCCCGCTGCAGGTGAGTCGCGCGTACAGAAGGCCACATTCGCGAATTGGAGCAGTGTAGTGTACCGCAGTGCGCCGAGCGGCGAGGTTTGGCCGCTTGCGCTGCTTGTGCTGCTGGAGCGATGCAATGCAGACCTGGGCAGCGTCTCGGCGTCGAGCAGGGTGCCTGTGGGTGCTGGGTACTGGGTACCTGCACCGCCTGCACCCACAGCGCGGCGAGAGGCTGGCCGGCGAGCTCGTGTCGCGCAGCGCTAGCGTAGCGGTACCGGCCTGTCAGTGCGCTACGCGCGAGGGCGGGGGCGGGGCGGGGCGGGGCGGGGGCGGGCGCGGCGGGGCAGTGGCGGTGCCAGAGGGCAGCTGGGCGGTGGCCGCGCGCGGAGCCCCAGCCCGCCCCGCTGCGCTGTGCTGCGCTCCCATGCGATCAACTCGTCACTCGTGAATCTTTACGAGACAAAAGCTCTCCCCATTCCCCTCCGCCGTGCCCAAGGTACCCAAGGCAGTGCCACGGCCTCCTGGAGGGCAGGGTCGTCGCCGAGGG
Source organism: Thrips palmi (assembly GCF_012932325.1). Taxonomy (NCBI): domain Eukaryota; kingdom Metazoa; phylum Arthropoda; class Insecta; order Thysanoptera; family Thripidae; genus Thrips; species Thrips palmi. The sequence continues at coordinate 12,634,297 of NW_023144624.1, read as the reverse complement.
CGTCGCCACCACGCGCCCGCCCTGGCTGCGCAACAGCTGCTGTTGGCGGCGTTTTTCGTTTTCGGCGGTGTTGGGTCGGTTCGGGTTCGGTGTGCAGGCGATGGCGCCACCGCCTGTACACTGCTATACACTGCACTAGCTGGGGGCAGAACGTACCGACGTTCCCCGCGCGGCTGCAGGCTGCAGTGGCCTGGCCCGGCCCCGCCGCTGCCAACCTTGGCGTGGCTCTGCGGCCGCGCGGCGCGCTGCCTCCAGGCTGCCTCCCCCGTCCACGGCGCCGTCCACGCCGTCCACGCCCAGCGGGTTGCGCAATGGCCGCGGGCCGCGGGTGCGAGGGAGCGAGGGAGAACGAATTGGCGAGAGCGGGACGGAGCGAGTCACGCTCAGTGCTGCCAACTGACAGGCGCCTGAAATGTCACCGTCGCAACGACGACCCCTCGCGAGCCTTGCGAGAGGCCCCTGGGACGCTTGCGGGACGCTTGGCGGCACGGTGACGCCGCTCATTGGCAACCTTTGAAACCGCCCTTCTTCTCCGTAACTGTTATCCCCCTTTGTTTTTCGGCCGCACCGGGCCGCGCCATGGCGGCAATGGAGGGTACGTAGCGGTTCGAGGTGCATTATCCGGGCCGATCTGCGACCAGGCCCCTATCGGCGGGGCCACGGCGGGGCCACGGCGGGGCCGGCCCTCCGCCCCGGGCTGGGAGTGCCACGGAGTGCCACGGAGTGCCCGACCAGAAGACCAGACCAGACCCGCGCCGAGACGCCGCGCTGGCCGCGCTGCCATCAGCCTTCGGCATCAGGCATCGGCCAGCATCGGCGAGGCTGGGCTGCTGGGCGAGGCGAGGCGAGGCGCCGTTCGATGCTCGATAGTTGGGCTCAGCTTATCGCGCCCAATAAGCTCCTCGGGCGGATCGGGCGGATCAGGCAGAGCTCATAGTCACGGACCGTCTAGCGCCGTGCCGCTGACGCGGAGGCTTTTCCGGGAAAGCGGCTGGAAAACCTGGCCAATGGGCTCGTGGGGCTGCACTGCATCGCACTGCATGCGGCCGATCCGGCTGCGTCATAGAGTCCTTGGCGTTCCGCGCGGAATGCGCGCAGGACAAAGACCGCGAGCTCGTTTGGGGCCGGCGCGGGAGGCGCGGGGGCCTGGACGCCAGGGCGTGGACTCCAGGGCCTGGAGCTAGCAGCCTGGAATCTGGAGGCCTCGGAGGTAACTCCCTTTGGTCTGGACACTGGCTGCGGAGCTCTGCGGAGCCAGCAAGTTATTGTGGCTTCGGGACCCGCGCCGCCCCGCCCCACTCCACTGGCCACTCCGCCGCCAGCCCTAGCCCTGCCAGCGCGCCAGCGCACTAGATAGATACGCCTATCGCCGGCGGGGCCTGCGGCTTTGAGAGGCACGCGCGCCGTGTCGTCCTGGAGTCCAGGCCTGGAGTCCAGGCCAGCCTGCCAGGGTTGGCTCACTGCTGGCTCCACTTTCGCTGTCCTCCTCGTTGGCGCCTCCAGCCTTGCAGCCGTCCAGCCTCGCCGCCGTCCGCGCTCCGCCCTTCGGCCTGCCATGGGCCTGCCGTGGGCCTGCCCGCCTGTCTGCCGGCCATCCATCTACGACGCTGTACCGAGAAGTGATGAGGCAGTGGACAGGCAGACAGCGCGCCGGACGGACAGGCAGACGGACGGACAGGCGGACGGACGGGCGGCGCAGAAGATGCCTCGCGGGATTCACCGGGCAACACGCTGGACGCGCCCACGCGAGTCACGAAAGCGCCTCCGTGCCGCAGAGTCTCGGAGTCGCGAGTCGCGGACGGCGTGCAACGCGACGCCTGCCTTGCCGAGGCGACGCCCACGCCGCCGAGCTGCTGACGCTCACGTTGGAGGAAATCTGCGAAACACGGTTTTCTCCCAAAGAGGCTGCGCGGCGCGCGCGCTGCCCACTCGCCATTCGCCCCGCTCTCGTCTTCAGTTTCAAACGCCGAGCCGCCAAGGTGCTCCCAAAACGCAAGCGCGATGATGCCCTCGCTGCCGCCGCGCGTGAACGAGCCTGCCGAGGTTCTTCTCCGCCGGTATAACGTGTCACCCTAGTCAGGACGGCCTTGTCTCGTTTTGCAGTGCAGGCGGGCATGTGTGGGCCCCGAAACGCCATACGTTCAGTTGTGGTCTAGCCAGCCCGTAGTGGTAATGGTAATGGGGCCCCTGCGAGGTAGGCAGCCGCGTCGCTGCCGTGCGTGACGGGCCTGCATCGCGCCGCCTGCGCCGAGGACTTCTCCGCGGCCGCACCAAGTCGTGTTGTTGTTGCTGCGATGCGGCCGCGCCGCAGTCTTGGTACCCTTCTTCATGTTGTTGTTGCTGCTGTTGCAGATGTCGCGGCAGGGCCAGGGCCTCGGCCAGGGCTGGCAAGGGCTAGGCCCAGCCTCCCATTCGCAGGCAGACTCCGGCCGCGACACCGTCTTCTCCTCGGACGGCTCCTACGGCTCGTCCTGCGAGGCCGGCGGGCCCGGTGAGGGCGAGGGCGGAGGCTCGGGGGCGTCATCGGGGTCCTCGTCGTCGGGGGTCGGCTCGGCGCACACCCCCACCCCCAGCACCCCCACCCCGCCGTCGGAGCCGACGCGGCCGCCCAGGATCACTCCGTTCAGCGGCGTGCTGTCACAGGTGGGTGTTGCGTGTTACGTGATTTGCGGACGGGCCCTGCAGTCCGGGGAGCAGCCCGGCGCTGGAGGCAAACGGCCGCCAGGCCGCGGCACGCTGCGCGCGGCGCAGTGGAGGGGTTTAGCTTACAGCTGATCGCTTGGTAAGTAAGAGTAGGAGGGACTTCACGAATATCGGCCTGCCTCTCCCCTTCCCCTCACTCATGCTTCTCCTCGCCCGTTGCCCCCTCCCTCCTCTTCCCTACCTCTCCTTGAATCAGGTCACGCTCTGCGCCAGGGCTATACCACACCGCCAATCCACGTGTGAGTGTGTGTGTGTGTGTCTGTCTGTGAGAGTATGAGGGAGTGGGGACGGCTGCTAAGCGACCTGCCTACGAGCACGGAGTTTGCCCAGAGATAGAGTCGGAGTTTGATGTTGACTTTGTCTGTTTCCAGGGCAAGGCGGTGATCAGGCCCATCGCCTTCAGGCCCTTGCAGGGCACCATGAGCCCCGGCCCCACGGCCACGGCGGGCGGAGGCCGGCAGTCCGGCGGCCGGCACGCCCTGCAGGGTTCGAGGCTGACCAACGCGGGGGAGCGGTACGGCTCCACGCCCGTGCTGGCCAGGCCGGGCACGCGGCTCGCGCTGCACGGCAGTGAGTATCCTTCATCTCGCATTGCTTGCGTTCGCCAACCTGTCTCCGCACTCCGCGCGCTGGTGCAACAGGGGGCTCTGGTTTGGAAAGAGCCGGGACCACCCTGACGAGCTGGCACGGCCGGGCACGCCATGGCGGCCTGACGGTGATCCGAGTCCTTATCAAGGAGCACGGGGCGGTCGGGCGGACGTGGGTTCGACAGCCTGGGCGGCCCGTGGTGGCCCGGGCCTCTTCCTCGTCCAAACAGTCCGAACCAGGACAAGCGGGGCAGGGCGTCCTTATCGCCTGAAAGCGCTCGATCGGACCGATAAGACGGACGGGCCGGCTGGAGCCCCGGAGGGGCCACGGTGCCATGCGCCACGGGGCCGCGTCCGTACCGCTGAGCCTCCGCGCACCCCATTGGTTCTTGTTTTCCCTGTACTGCCCGCACGCGCTCAACCTGTTGGTCCCTGTTGCAGGCACCACGGACCTGCGGTCGCTGCACGCCAGCGGGGCGTCCCACCTCGGCGGCCCCCTCGGGGGCTCCCTGCACGGCGGCCTGGGCCCCCTGGGGGGCTCGGGCTCCCACCTGTCCCTGGACCGAAAGCTGACGCTGTGCTCCTCGCCGCCGCTGTCCTCGCTGTCCTCCCTAAACTCGCTACCGCTGCCCGGGCGCCTGGAAGGGCGCCTGGAAGGGCGCCTGGAGGGGCGTCTGGAGGGGAGATGCGACCCCTTGGCAAACTCCAACGGCCTCACCGTGCCAGTGCCCTCCAGGGCGGGTTCCGTGGACCGCAACATCGGCCACAGTCACCGCTCAGATGCGTGAGTATATGGTCCACGGAAAGCACGGGGAACCCCCTCGCTGGCCTTGCCCGGGCCTTCCCCCTTCCCCCTCTTCCCTCTGCGGTCGCTCACAACCATTTGGCTGCCCGCAGCGCCCTTCGGAGACTGCCCCTCGTGGGGCTGCCGTTGTCCTCCCTGTCGCTGCACCATGGCTCGGCGGACCACGTCGACGGCGACCTGGACGGCAGTGGTCTTCCCCCCGACATGGAGCTGGAGGCGGCCTTGCGGGGAAGGGACTCGGAGCTCGCCGTCCGGCAGGTACGTGTAAACGCGTCGGCGTTCGAATACCAGCGAGTTCCTTCCTTTTTTGTTCCTTCCCGTATTTATTCTGTTTGGTTTTTGCAGCGCGAGGAGCGGGCCGAGCGCGGAGGCTGGGCACGGGAGCTGCGGAGACTGCAGCACGCGGCGGACTCGCGGCAGCGGCAACGACAACAGCAGCAGCAGCTGTCCCTGCAGCAGCAACAGCAGCAGCAGCAACAGCAGCAACAACAGCACCGCGACCGGCAGCGCCACGGACTACAAGGAGTGCACGACGAGGTCCGCCTGCTGCGCTCGCGGCTCGAGGAGACGAGCTGGGCGCTGCACCAGCGCAACGGCGAGCTGTCGCTGCTCAAAGCGCAGCTCAAGGAGGCCCTGTCGCACCAGGAGCAGGCGGCGCGGCTGTCCGGCAGGGCGCAGGAGGCGGTTGCCCTGCGCGCCGAGAACCGCGACCTCCGCGCCCAGCTGGAGCGGGCCGACGCCGACCGCGTCGCGCTCCGACACTCCCTGGCCGAGCGCGACGCCGACCTCCACGGCGCCGCGGACGCGCGAGAAGCCGCACTCCGCGACGCGGCCGAGCTGCGCTCCGTGGCCAGGCACCTGGAGGCCGAGCTGGAGCTGGCGGTGGCCCAGGCCAAGGGCAACCAGGCCGTCAGCAAGCACCACAGCAAGCAGGTGGGTGAGGAGCAGAACGCCGGCCGGAGAGACGCGTCACTTTGTCTTCGTCGATGGTGTTCTGACGTTCCGCTTCCTGGCTTGCCGACGCAGGGACACTCCCAGTCCGACGCGCAGCCCGCCCTGTCCGCCGACGCCCAGAACCAGCTGCGCGCCGAGGTGCTCCGCCTGCGGGAGGAGCTCGCCGCCGAGCGCGCCACCTGGGCCGAGGAGAAGGAGAAGGTGCTGCGCTACCAGCGGCAGCTGCAGCTCAACTACGTGCAGATGTTCCGGCGGACGCGCTCGCTCGAGGCGGAGGTGGAGTCCCTGACCATGGAGCTGGAGCTGGAGACCAAGGCCAGCAAGCACAAGGCCTTCGCCAAGGCCAAGGGCTTGGGTCTGGCCAAGGGCCTGGGCCTGGGCAAGGGCCTGCAGGGGCTGCCCATGCCCGAGCTGCACGCCCAGGCCATCGAGCTGTGATGACGAGTCCCGGACCCGCCCCGTCAGTGAAAGACAGTCATTCGGCGGCGGCAGCTTTGGCCTCCGTCTGGTTCAGCTGCTCGGCCGCCTTCCCCGGGGTGAGGATCGGGAGCTGGAGCAGCATGACCACGAACGTGGCCGTGTTGCCCATTATCTAGAGAGTGTTTTTTAATCAGAGTTATATAAATGTTATTAAAATAAGTGAATAAAAGAGTACGAACGAGCAGAGAATGCGTGTACCGTGAACAGGAGGCCGTGGTCCAAACTGACTATCCCGCACACGCGAAAATGTTTCGTCTCCCGGCTCAGGCGGAGCAGGTGTCGCACCTAAGACACGCCCTCTCGTGTAAGTATCTCGAGTCTGGCGGTACAGCCCCGTGCGCTGCGAGTGTCTGGTGGACTCACGCGGTGGCGCTCCCTGGCCGGCCAGGCCGTGGTGTCCAGCGTGCCGAGGATCGTCTCCGTCTCCTTGGCCTCCCTGTACAGCCAGCCCGCGGTCACGGCGAGGGAGGCCACCCTCGTGAGGTACATGAGGATGTCCATCAGCCTGTACAGGCGGATGCAGGCGAGCGTGTCCTCCTGCACGGCCTGCGCGGTGGACGTCACCAGCCCGATGGACATCTGCAGGAGACTGTACAGCAGCGGCAGGCCCAGCATGTCGTGGCCCAGCAGCGCGGACACCTTCAACAACTCAAAGGGGGTTGCGGTGTGGGGACGCGAACCCGCGACCTTCGCCTTCACGCCGATGCGCAGCGCCCACTTACCTGCTCCATGGTGGCCTCCCAGCGGTTCGCCACGCCCTGCAGCAGTCCGCGCTGCACCGTGGGGTCCAGGGTCGGGGATGCCGCCGTCATGGCCGCCGTTATGTCCGTGGTCGCCGGGCACAGCGAGGACAAGCGCCGGTTCAGGACCTGGGTTTCATCCTGGGTTCAAATACCGACTTCCTTTCCGCACGTAAAGTACCGACTGTGTTCCGAGAGCGTTACGCGTATTTTGAGGGCGGAGAGCGTGAGGGCGATGGAGACGAGGCGGTCCATGACGAGGGCGCAGAAGCCCGACCAGGCGGCGGCCACCGCGAAGCAGGTGAGGTCATCGTCGAATTGAAAGATGACCGTGTACAGCACGGTCTGCAAGTCAAAGTACCGCGGGGTGAGCGTGCATGCCCGCACCGACCGGGGAGCGGGGGCTAGCCAGGGGCTAGCTGGCTACCTGCGAGGCGACGTGCGACAGGAAGAGCAGGGCCGTCACCACCACGAAGGACGGCGCGGGCCGCAGCGGGCCGGCGTGGGCCATGACGGCGGCGAGGACGGGCGCAGCGCGGCCCAGGTTGGCCCAGGACACCAGCAGGATGATGGGGGTCTGCATGGCCACCATCATGTTCTCGGCGATGTACGCGTGCAGCCTGAGCTGGAAGCCCGTCTCTAGCACGTCTTGCAGGTGGTGGATGAACAGCTGCTGCGCCGCGCCGTTGCAGACGCACGCCGCCACGACGATCACCACGGCCTGCAGCCAGCGGAGCCTCCCCGGCGGCGGGGGCAGGATGGCGGCGGCCTGCGCGGCGCGGAACACCGGCACGTACATGCAGCACAGCGACACGCTCCTGCGCGAACGCGGCAACAACGTCAACACGACAGCGTGCCGACCGAGCGGAGGCACTATACACACCTACGCACCGCGTCTCCGAGTACGCCTCCCAGACGGGGTCGCTGGTCTCGCAGTGCAGGGCCACGCAGCGGAGCGCTTTGCACAGCCATCCGCTCCTTCTTCTGCCGCCGCCCTGGCCGCGGTGCGGGAACAACGGCGGCGGCGACATGGCGCCGAGTGCGGGCCAACCCTCTTGCAACCCCTTGGCGCCAGCCCTGCCCGTTCTGCCCCGGTCATGGCTCATCGCCACGGCGCTGTCGCGGCGCCCTTCCCAGAAACGCCAACACCAATACGCTAACCCGCGGAGCCAAGGCGAATCGAACTATAAACAAACAGTCAGCAGGGGAAGTCAGGGACTGACTGGACACGCGTGCCTGATGGGAGGCCTGCCCCGCGGGCGCACGCACACGGACCGCCTGGCAGGTAGGCCACCCATCAGACACGAATGTCGTTAGGGTCTCTGTGACGATTCGACCCTAAGGAGATTTGCGTCCCCAGAGACGTCTACTCTAGAGCATCTGGCACGTCAGGGACACAAGGCCACGCGTGGGAGTCGATTGATTCGTCTCTTTTTCGGCCACAATTTCTTGGGAGAGGTCTTCGTTGATTCAATGATTTGTATTTCACTAATTGCTGGTGTTTCTTGTGTTTGTTTGAGAAGATACCTTACGTAGGAAGAATGATTGCATCACACACTTTTCAGTCCAATTTTCAATTTTATTTTCTCTTTTAAGATTTTGGCAATCACAGAGAAGCCGCAAATTAGCACTTACTTTACTTATTTTTAAAAAGTCGTTCGGATACAATGAATAAATATACATTGCTAATAGTAATATTTACAGTATGAATGTCATACAGACAGATAATCTGCAAATCATCTTTCAAAAGAACTCTCAGAACAGTTCCTTGCTATTTGTGTCAACACACATTCACAGCTCGAGTCTGCACAAGTTAATTATTTGTACTTTGAACATAATTACAGGCTTTCTCATTGAGAGATAGCACAGCAAAGAGAGTTGCATTTCCATCAAGAAAGCTGGCCAACACACTAATCAGTGATCGGTCAAAACAGCAGACACTGCAATAATTAAATTTGTACATCTAAGCTACTTCATCAGTCACAATGTTTATTCACCCCTTAGCGCATTTCCTATCATTTTTGTACATTTATGATTTATTTAACATAGAAAATCGGCTTATCAGTAGTTCAGACAATTAAAACTTAAGGAACATCACATTTTTAACAAGAAATAAACTGATTTAAAAGCATGTCAATAATCTTGTCATAACAAGAACCTTCACAGGCAAAAAAAAAGTGAGATCTTTCAATACATTCTAAAATTATTAACTGGTAACATTTAAAATCCATGTGTATTTTGCCATCATTCAAATACATCACACATAAAATAAAAAAAAATAAGAGGGAGAAGGCCTTGTTCGCGAATAAATTACAAGCGATCAGTATCTTGGTTGATCTGGCCAAACCAGACAGCAGGAAGAAAGGACAAGAATTTTTGAGGATTCTCCCAACACAAATTGAAATCGAGGGCTGACATAGATTAGAAGAATCAAGAAGAATCTAGTGCGTACTCCATCTCCTAAAGTCCGCAGAATTCACACCAGCTCTACCAACAATTTATACCCTTATGACCCTTCAAACCCAAGCAGTTTTATAAAAAAAAAAAAAAAAGTTTGTTCAGGGCTTTGCTGCTACATGCAAAAATGAAATTTAACATTGAAAAAGTCACCTAAAATGCTGTGCTGGTACTTTATCAGAAATATCAACTCATGTACAGGATCAATTGAATAATTTATAGTAAATCCTTTAAACAGATTGAGATTCAATATTAGAGTCATCTTGGAAAGATGACAGTTTAAAGGCAAGCCATGCATGCCTTAATATTATGGGACAGAATAAATTGTGGTCATGATGGGTTCTGAGTGCTCCAAAAATGAACTAAGTGAACAAAGAAATTGCATTCACTGTATTAACTACAGCAAATGATGTTCACCAAACTGTAGTTATTAAACAAAATATCAATTTTCCTCAAAAACTTTAGAATTCAAGACAGGCAAATATATGTTCTATAAAATTCACATTCACAATCAACCAACACAAGTTAATAATTGTATCACAATCGGGACAACGAATGCAAGCACAGCTCGCAAAAGCCTTGTCTTTTAAACTAAGGAAACATTGTATTGATTGAGCACCTTATCTACAACAAATTATAAACAGAAACAAAGTGACAAGAAGAAATAGACATCTTCACAAATTTTAGCAATACGAACTTTGATTCTGACACAAAATTGGGCTCCTGAAAATGAAATTGTTCATAATGCAAAGATAAACCAATGACATAAAACTTGTGTACCAACTAATGATAAGGACTCATTAGCTTTTCTGTTCGAATTTGGAAACAAAGGATTCCCTCACACTCAACCCTCGATCGAACAAACACAAAGAAGTGCAAGTTAACGGAAGTCAAATGATAAAATGCAAGACCTTTTCCAAGTGCACCACCAGCCATTGTTTTAAAAGACACGCCCCTGTTAAAAAATTAGAGAAAGAGCATATATTCATAAGTTTGGCTGGGCACTTCTCTCAAAAAGAAATAACATGAATCATCTGTTTGCAATCCTACTAGTAGTAACTCCACAAACCAATCTACTACAATATCCAAGTCAAGGAAGAAGCCTAGTAGTACACCTAACATGCCAGCTCTCAATAGGAAATAATTGCATACAATTACAAGTCATGGTTAAAAGTTTGTATAGACTGCAAATATGGATTCCTTTCTTTAAAACCCACCCATTAATTTAATTTTTTTTTTCAAAATAATAGCGTGCAGTGTATGTCCTTTGAATAAAAAGAAAGCTACAGAGTATCACAAGGTCCAAATATTACTTCCAAATGGTCCTCTGCAAGAAAATAAAGTGAGAAAAAGAAATTCGTAAAATATTACACAAGACAGAATAGTTGTTATTGAAGCATTTTGGCAAAGACCACAAACGACAATGCAAAATAATGATGTTTGTATACTTTGAAAACAATGGTCCACTTGCACAAAGGCAATAGAGCAGCACAGCTCAATTTCAACATTAAAGAGACAGGAACAAGCAAGTAATTAATCCACTGAAGAATATTCACACTGCAGACTACGAGTCAAGATGAAAGACATTATTTCCTCCTTCACAAAACTGACTATTCAGCAAACTTGGACTGTAGGCCCCTGTCATATGACTCCTCCAATTGAATAGAAAGGAAATGCTCCGTACTGAGCATGAATGGGTGTTCTAGGAGATGCACACTGATAAACAAAATCATCAGATTGAAGAGGCGTTCTGTTGAGGAATGGCTCTGATGTTGACCTGTGAATTTTTGGTAATGTCCTGATCAGGCCTTCAAGTGATGCCAAAATTTGACGGAAGAGAGGTCGGTCCTCTCTGTCTACTTTCAAACAATCTTCCACTAGCCTCCGGAGGACCTTGGGTGTAGTGGTCATTAAATTTGAAAGATCAGGCCTCAAGTAGCCTCTTCCTACCATGAACAAAATTTGATCTTTGTTGTTGATATTTGAGTAAGGCAGCTGTGATGCAAATAACTCATATAGCACTACACCAAAAGCGTACACATCTGATTGAAATGAGTAAGGGTTTTCTTCCTGCATCCGAATCACTTCTGGTGCCATCCACAGTATAGACCCTGATGGCTGTTGGAACTGCTGGCCACCCGACCATCTTGTTTTCACTGTTGCAAGACCGAAATCACCTATTTTCACAGTCAAGTCATGGAGAAAGATGTTATTACTCTTCAGATCTCTGTGGATAATGTTCTTTGCATGAAGGTAGTCCATGCCCTGTGCTGTTTGCCTGCTGATTTCAATCAATGTTAATAATTCAAACTTAGTTTCTAGGACATGAACATGACGATACAGACTTGAACCTTCACACCACTGGGTCACTATAGCCAGCTGGGGTTTACTGACACACCCCATAAAGAGCAATATATTGACGTGTCTTGTCTTACGAAGGACTGCCACTTCATTCTTGAATGCTTGAAGTTGAGCCGGTGTCGGATCCTTTACATTCAAAGTTTTCACAGCAACAGCACCATGCCAGTGGCCCTTGTAAACAGTTCCAAAAGAACCAGAACCAATACGATTTCCTATCAGAATCTCATCTGCAGGAATTTCCCAGTCCTCTATTGATTCGCGAGGAGTATGAATCCTTTTATTGGCACTTTCATCAGCACTTCTGGCGCGAGGCCTCCAAGGCCTGAGTGCATTTGTTGGTGATGCTTGTGCACTCTGGCTGTGAGAAAGTTTATTAGAGTTGGCAGCTGCAGCAACAGAACCTGCTGTCTGTGCATTAACCATATCTTCTAACGATTGCACATCATTACCAACATGCACTAAATTGTAGCTAACATTTGGGGCAGAACTTGACCTTTCTCCGTGTCCAAGGCTTCGGTTAGTTCTTCTTATAGGTGGTTGAACTCGACTAATGTTGTTATAGCCAGCAGGCATATGCAATATGCCAGCTGGTGTTTCTGTATTCTGAGCTAATAGCATTTGATAGTAATTATCTTCCATATGAGACAACTGGCAAATAGCTGGGACGCCAGCAGCACACCGTTGATGAAATCGGTATCCACAGGTTCGACAGCAGAACCCTTGGAACAACAATCTCCTGCAGTACTCACAAAATGCTAATGAAAAGAAGGTCTTACGTTGGAAATTGTGAGATATGCTTGAGGTAACAGGAAACATTTCAAGGATCTCTACACGTATTTCTTCCCCCATGATGGATGAAATTTCCGTGTCCCATGACAGTTGAACGTGATCTGCGACAGTAAACACAGTGCACATTTCGGGCGAGAGATTCCTGCGAGTCAGACCTTTAGTGAGAGCTTCTCTTAATGTTAGGCCAGGCCTTATCGACACAACAGTCCTTTGTTGATTTGGCAGGTATGCTTTAATCATTGGCAGACTCTGGGCAGAAGGACCCTCTCCTGCAGGATCAGACCTATCCTCAAACGCCCCATCTTGTTTCACAAGTTCCTCTTCACGTAGGCTTTTTCTGTCCAGCAATTCTTGCTCTTTCATTTCAAGTTCGTGTAGTTTACCCGTCAGTTCTTCATATTCGTTGACATACATCTGCGGAGGGTTCGGATAATCCGCAAATTTGGCGTTCAGCGCGTCGATGTTCTCCCTTGTTAATTGAATAACGCTCCGCACGTTGCGTATCTCCGCGAGGAGGCTGTCCTCATCCTCAGATGGCGATGAAGACATGGTGCTCTCGTTTCAGCTGATCGCTCCGACGTCTTGTTTTCTCCAGGTGAAATACTCTTGCTCATCAAGAATTTTCAACGACACGATTGACGACTGCCTAGGCCTAAGCTTTCGTTGGCTGGCTGCAGATACAGCCACTGCCCCTCACCCCTCCCCTTACCCTGCCACCCCTCCCCTTATCCCCTCCCTTCCCCTGCCCGCACTGTTTTTGTCAGAGTGTTGACAAAGCAATATCCTGCGAATACCCAATGTTATATGCAGGAGAGTGGAGCGCCAAATATAAATACACGTGACGACGTTTCGCGTGTCGGCGTTTATATCTACTCTCTGTTCTGCTGTTGGCGACTGCTCTTTGATAAGTCTCGTCAGCCTGTTCTGTCGACTGATCTTTCGAAGTTCGTCTACGGTTGATCTCAAACTTATGGTGAGAAATCATTTCCATCTTTAATTGATGTTTTTCTTATTACTTTTTGCTTGGAGGCCGAACTACACTCATCATAACCTATCATTATTTGTTGTAGTTGTGTGCGAGATGTCAGTGAAGATTGAAAATGGGACAGACGCGGCTTACGAAATAACCAATGGATCTCAGAACGAAAGCAGCATGGTGTGCGTTTCTGTTCAATGTGGCACTTTGAAGACGTTCGAAGATTCCAACATAGTGCTTTTAAAAAGTTGGTCCGATGCAGAAGATGACCCTTTGAACAAAGTCGAAGAGCTGTCCAACAGCAAGAAAATTAGGCGCAAAGAAAAAAGGGACCTGAAGAGGAAAGCAGCAGCAGCCTCATCAGAAGAGGTTGAAATTAAACGGGTGAAAACTGAGAAATGTGACTCGCCTGATTTAGACAGTACGAATCAAGACAAATGTGTTATCTTGGATAAAGATACTGTATCATTTTCTAAAGCGTCAAAAGACCTTCAAGCATTAGCTTTCGACTCTAAGAATCAGAAGAGTCCTGCAAATGCCTTGAAGGTCCCCAGGCCAGGTTATTCAGATGATAGATTTAATGAAACATCTTATTACTTTGATGAAGGTTTACGTAAGGTATATCCTTATTACTTTACTTTCACAACTTTCACAAAAGGTAGGTGGGTAGGTGATACTATTCTTGACGTGTTCTCTCGAGAATTTCGGGCTCATCCTTCTGAAGAGTACAAGCGTTGTATTGAGGCTGGGTCACTAACAGTAAATTATGATAAAGTGTCTATAGATTATCAGTTAAAACACAATGACCTGCTTGCTAATATTGTTCACCGTCATGAAGTACCTGTTGTGGCCAGCCCAATTGAAATTGTCCACATTGACAAGGATGTTGTGGTAATCAACAAACCAGCTTCCATTCCTGTTCATCCTTGTGGGAGGTATAGACACAACACTATAGTGTTTATTCTTGCTAAAGAATATAATTTAAAGAATCTGCGGACCATCCACCGGCTTGACAGGTTGACTAGTGGAGTATTAATGTTCGGAAGAACTGTTCGAAAGGCATTAGAATTGGAGGAGCAGATTCGCAATCGCTTAGTGCATAAGGAATATGTTTGTCGTGTTGAAGGAGACTTTCCCTATGATGAAATTGAATGTACTGAGCCAATAGAAGTTGTGAGTTATAAAATAGGTGTGTGTAAAGTATCATCAAAGGGGAAAGACTGCAAGACAACCTTCAAAAAGCTAGGATACAACCCAAACACAAATATCAGTGTTCTGCGATGTATGCCTCATACAGGAAGGATGCATCAGATACGAGTGCATTTACAATATTTAGGGTTCCCGGTCCTTAGAGATCCTCTGTACAACCATCCTGTTTTTGGTCCTGAAAAGGGGAAAGGAGGAAGAATTGGGAAATCAGATGAGCAGCTAATAAATGATTTAGTGCACATTCACAATGCAGAGAATTGGCTTGGCCTTGATGGCAATGAAAGTGTCGCCATGATGTCAGTTCCTTTGAATGAAACATTAGAGGATGAGGTTGAGGAAAGCCCATCTGAGTGCATTTATTCAGACCAGTCAGCAAAGACAGAGGAACCTTCTTGCAAATCAATTTCAACTCAAACAAATTATGAAGAGCCAGATCCCTATTTTCAGAAAGAAAAACTCACTAAAGAGGCCACTTGTTCTGAATGCAAATTAAATTACAGGGACCCTAAGCCCATGGACTTGATAATGTATCTCCATGCCCATCGCTATGAAGGACCTAACTGGTCATATGAAACATCATTGCCACCATGGGCAGATGTCAATTGGGTGGAAGAAAAATGTCCAACCAATGCCTGAGGAGTAGTTTAAAGGAAAAAATTTGTTCCTGAAATACTGTTTTGGTGTTAGATTTGTCTTCTGTTTGTTAATAGTATGTACTTTTATACACATGATTAAAATTTTGCATTAAAGTCCTCTTTTGATTTTATCAGTATAGCTCTTGATTTTATCTTCAACTCCTTATCCGATGTTGCTTGTTTTGAATAATAGGAGAGGAAAGATCCAGATCATTAGTTACCCTGTGACCACGTTATGGGATTATACGGAAGATAAATTTTGTTATCTTTATGAGGGGCTTCATTGAAGTGTCCCTTTGCATGTGTTTCCAAGAGCCAGTGCCTTTCCCTGTGAGCAACAAGGTTGCCTGTCATACCGTATTCACTTTCAATTCTGTTTTCTCAACACAAAAAATGCTTTAGTGCCAAAGGGAATAAAGCTTCCAAAACCAAGTTTCTGCTGCAGGATGGATAATGACTTGCTCTACACTGTTCATGATGTCACTCACTTGTTGCGTTTTTGTGTAGCCACATATCGCTGGTTGCACTTCTGTACCACCACAGATTGGTTGGGACTTCATGCATCTACCAGCTCCCCAAATGTTCTAGCTGGCATTCACCCTAATGTATTATCGTCAGTGTATTTCAACTTAAGGCATAGTTATCTCTCCAAAGAATTGAAAAACAACAACACATGTTTTAAAAGTTTTATTTTTAACATTTTTAAAAAATAAATTATGAGGTGTTTTGTGAGGACTAAAACAAGGCCACCTTTGATCTTTGTCCGTTTATACAGCACATTGTTAATGTCATTTTATCATTGAACAGCAGGTAACAATGGGAATTCAAGACACATAGTTGTTGAACTAGTAAAAAAGAACAGACAACTATCATTTAAAAACTTGTTTGTTGCATGCAGAACAGTTCAAGCTAACATTTAGTTAATAATCAAGACTTTTTTCACCATTTTCTTGACTAGTATCTAAACATGAGCATCCTTTCATTTGTAACTTTGACAAGCATGTACTTTCAAACGTGTACAAAAAATAAAAAAAAATTAGCAACTGCAAGATGAGTTGCTCATTCTAAAATAGCAATTTTAACAACAGTGCTGTCAGATAAGATTTAACAGTTGTTGATCCTACTCAGAGACTATTAACAATATGTACACTCAGTGAAGGAAGCTAAAAACAAGTTAATATCGAAATTTTAGGATGCAACAAATTCCAGAGGTAATGATTCATTACTCTATCTTGGTTTAGGCCAGCTAAACCTTGATGGTTTACTGATGCATTCAGACTTATCTCAGAGATTGGAACTAAGTTGATCATCAATAACCAATTACTGCCTTATCAGGAGATAACATAATAGCATCCAAAAATAAGTTAATCACATTTAACAAATTCATTGTCACTCATCTGCCTTACAACTTAGTGTGACTGTATAAGATAAGATAACAAAATACAAGATAAACAATGACAACAACAGTGTTCAGGGTAAAAATAGGATTGCTATGCCCATGCAAATACAGGAAAGCACCCTGACAATGATAAGACAAATCAAAACAGACTTGAGGAAAAGGGAGAAATTAAAAAGCAAGCTGCTCAGTCAGAAAGAAAAGGTAACAAAACCTCACAGAGTGCTATCTCAGTACTTGATTCACTTTCTACTATTGCCAGTATGTATTCCCATACCTATGGGAAAACAGAGCTTGCATTTGGCAAACTGCTGAAGCATCCAGGTACCTTGTGCATTACCACGATTCACAGCCTGTGGATGAAATGGCAACTAGAAAACAAAGAGACACACATGCCCACGCTCCTGAATCTGAATATTCTCTCTTTGGAATGAAAATGAGGCCTCACAGGCAAAAACCCTAAGATTTTCACACTTTTTCAGACCCTACATTTCAGAGAGCGAAAATAAAGCCATACTGATACCGAAGCATACTACTACATGATAAGACTACTATGATTGTTGGTCCTCGCCTTGTTGGGATAAGGTTTGCAAAATTTGAGCTCTCTGCTGTGCATTCAGACCTCGAACCATTTCAACTACAGCATCTACAGCAGCTTCAGGGCAGCTCTAAAATTAAAACAAAATAAAACACATTAGTTCTTAATCCCTGTGTAATATTCAAAATATTTCAATTTTAATACTTGAAAGAAACTCACATCAACTGAATTTTTGACGCTTTGAACAACAGCATCCTGCTTCACAGCACCAATATTTCTAGCAACAATTGAGTTTGAAGAGTTGAGTTGACCCTCCAACCACCCTGCCATTGCCTCATTGTTCTCCCACTTGTAGCCCTGCAAAACACAGAAGTGAGAAAATACAAAGTTAGAATTTATGTTACACTACAAAATAATGTTTTATTTCTAATAGTATAATTTTGGTTACCTCAGTTGCACCTTGATCTTCCATGAACCACCGTCTGAGCATGGCCTTGGCTTGACCATCACTCAAATCAGACTTGACACTTGTCAATTCCTTCAGAATTTGATTTTCTAGCAAGATTCGTTTCAGCCTCCAGAACAAGATCTTACGAGACTTCCTCCAGGGAACAATTTCCTGTAGCAATTAAAGCAATTCAGTAACCGGTCTTTAACAAGAAAAAAAAAAACAAGATAATTCACTACTTACACTAATACATCCTTTTTCTAACATTCTCTCGGGCGTATCATGTAAGTCTGCAAAGTGAACTGCGACTGGATGGTAAAGTGGCAAAAGGTATGCTTCTCTCTCCTTAATTTGTCTGTCAACTTCTGTCTTTTCCTCAGGAGGTAGGTTGGCTGTTGCCATTTGCTTTGATATCAATTGGCTGTACTTGGAATCCAATCTCTGCATCAGTACTCTCTGGTCTTTGGGCTTAAATTTGATTTCTACAATTCCCTCAGCTTCCAAGACACCTCCTCTGTAAACAAAGGAAAGTAAGAAAATAATGGAATCACTTTCCTTCTGCCAAACAATTTTGCATCACATGTCAATACTAACCTGCTGTCAGGGTCAGCAAACATTTCCAGATGCCTGGGGTTGATGGTTGTGTCAACAACAGCCCATGCACCTCCTCGCAACTCGCCGTTGGGAGGAATGTAAACGAAAATTGGCTGCTTGTAGTCATGAAGTGCGTCGACAATGTAGGCACCGAATTTCATAATCATGTCATACATATCTGAAAACAACAAACCATTAAGACACTGGTAATAATACCAAACCAAGTGATATTTTAAATGATTGCTGTGAGTTATCACAATGCACACCTTTCATGCCAGAAGAAAAACCTCTCCAGTTAGCAAAAATAAGAAGTGGAAGACCTTCATGGCTGAAATCCTGAATTGCTTGTGCTGTTTTGTATGCTGAGTCAGGGAACCACACTTGACCAGCTTGTGACACAGTCTATTGGGAGAGATAAAGACATTAGGTTTATTGGTAAAACACATCTTCTGAAGTGAATGAAAGATTCTATTACACAAATTACCATACCTTTGCTTCACTGTCTAAATTGGCAGGATCTGCGGGTAGAGTAATTTCAACCTTCCTTGTTTCAACAGCAATCACACCCATTGGAATACCACCAAGACGAGCTCGACCAGTAATAACAGTTTGAGCCCATGGACGCATTATTTCCTCCCATGAACCATGGTCAAAGAATCCATGCTCCCATTCTTCCGGGTTCACTACCAAAATAAACAAATGGTAAATAAATTTGCCAAAAAATAAAAATTAGAGACAGTACATGTTTGAAACTTACATGGGTTTTGCCTTCCCCCAAGCATCCAACGGGGATCATAGGGTACCTTCGTGGGCATGTAGCCAACTTCTCGGTCGATAGGATCAGCAGGTGTGACCATTGGAACCATAGAAAGAGTGTCCTTAAAAATAGAACAGAAACACAAATTTAAAATATAATTAAATAATGCTTCCTCTTGCATTTTTTTCACTCATAGGAAAATTTACCTTAGGCATGTAAGAGAGCCATTTAAGCATGGAGTATATACCATCCAGATCATTTGCATCAGTCTTGTGGGAAACACCATTGTTATAAACAACTTGAATGCCTCCCAACTGATTGTTAGATGCATATACTTCACGACCCAGAACTTTGTTCAAAGCTTGGTAACCAGTAAGGATGATAGGAGCGTTTTCAATTTGGATCAATCTCTGGCCCAATCGGACAAGGTAAGATCCAATACCGATTGCTCGACTTGTGACCATAGAAATGGTCACCACTTCCTTGTAAGCTTGGGAAGTTTCACCAGCAATCAAACCAGCATATTTCAAATTTTCAACACCAAGGCCATCATCCTTGCCTGCACAGATTTAAGAATCACATAAAATTGACAGTATATATATATATACCTTGTGTCCATACCAGTGTCAATAATGGGTTTTGAATGGCAAACACTTACCTATAATGTCAGTGATCTTGTACCGAGATTCACCTTCATCATCAATGAGGACAGTTTTCACTGTATTCAGAGGAGCAACTTTGGCATAATCATCAGGAGTAAGATAAATGTACTTGAAACCCTATTTAGCAAAACATACAAGAAAGGGAACCAATTAAATAAAAGGCAACTTAAGAATCAAATAAGTTCAGTTTTATTCGGATTGTGACCAATACCTTATCCTCTTCCTCGGGGTCCTCCCAAGCAATTCTGAAGAGTGACTTGATTTCATTAGCCAGACCAATACGGGCACCACTGTTGGCTGAGATGTAGAGTCTAGGGATCTTTAATTCTCGAGCCCTCTTGGAAGCCAGATTGAAGACCATGTCTTCCCGTGGGCCAAAGGAGCCCACTTGGTAAGTAAGATCATTGGCAATAACAATAACATCCCTGCCCTCAGGATATTCAGGAGTGTTGATTGTCAGGCGCCAAGCAACCATTCCAACCTACAGAAGAAGCAACAACAGAATAAAAATCAACTACACATTAAAAACCAAACAAGCAAAGAAAAACTGAAATACTTACATTATTTTCCCCTGGTATCCTCTTTTGTTCCACAAGGGTTTCTTCATTTTCCATAACCAGCTCTACATAGTCCAAGACCTGATCAGGCATTTTAATGTCCTGGCCTGGCCGCTCCTCAATGAACTCCTTCCATAAACGTTCAGTCATTTGCCGGAACATTTCAGGGAAGTCATAGGCATAGGTTGTTCCAGCTGTTTGAGCTTGGAATCGTTTCAGCTGCAGGTAATCCTTTGTAACGTAAGGAGTGGAAATAGGCAATCCATGTAGAGGGCCTTGTTTGGTGCCAAAAGAGTCAAACTTAATCTGCAAAAATAAACAAAATGGCAACATAAGTTCACATATCTTCTAAAGACAACTGAAAAATTATTTGTACAGCAAACGAAACTTACAATTCCAGTGTTGGGATCAGTAACTTCCTTGTACACACTGATATCAAGGTAATAGCCACTGTCATTGGTGATGCATAGACGAACAACAGAGGTTGGGCTATTAGGAGACTGACGAATCGTCATTTTCAATTCTGCTTGCCTAACCCGGAGTTTCCACAGCCTTGGACCATACCGCATAACCATGTTTGTGACGCTTTCCTCCACCTAGGCAAGAAAAAAATAAAAGGGAATAAGAATTATACAAAATGCTCATCAGACTACTGCACATAAAACATAATATATTTTCAATTTACCTTTGTAGGGTCTAGAATTACAGTTGGCACAAAGTTGAGGAAAATGTGGTTGCAGTCAGTCCTCTTTGAATAGGGGTGTGAGAATGCCACTTCTAATTCATCCATGGCCTCCAGAAGAACCCTCTCAGCCTCATTGTGTAAATATTCAAATGAAGCCTCCTTTGTTATAAGGTCTGAATGCCTGATGATGGAACGAATGAAGAATCGGAAGTCAGTAACTTCCTGTCCCTTAGCAACTTTAGCACGGCCCAGATACAGGTGCATTTTACGATTGGAGACAGGCAGAGCCTCAAGGTCATAAGCCCGCATTCTTGTGAGTTCCAGCTGGAACGCCATGCCAGGCTCTAAGTGACGGTAAATTCGGTCTTCAGCAAAGTTATCACGGAACCGGTAAGTGAAGAACTTGGGGAACTGCCTCTTGTTCAGTGCAAGGAATGTAACACGGCGAATGCAACGACGTTTCAGCTCATCCCTGAATTTATCACACCAATTGCCAAACATGCGGCTAAGCTGGGAGTCTTCCACATCTCCATTGTCTTTCACAGCAACACACAGAATGTGAATGGGTTCCATGCGCTTCTTCAGATCAGAGGGCTGGTCAGTACCAGACACACTGACATTAATAGAGGTACTGTTACGAGATTCACTTCCACTCTCTACTGCCTCAAGCACTTTAGCAGAAACTGAGGCAGGAGATGAAAACTCCTCTAAGAGATCCAACATTTCATCAGCAGAGGATGAGAACGATTCAAAGGAATCAAATGCAGCCATGCAGCCAGTACGTTGGAACGAGTCAAAGACTTCGAAGACTTCTCCATCAGCATTAGGCTCGGTAATAGTTGTTGCAGGCAGTCTGTTTGGATGAGAAGATGGCAACAAGAACTGGAAGTGAACCACGCTGTTTTCACCATCCAGCTCCATATGCTGCAGGCAAGTCAGATCATATGAAATGTATGCTCTCCTCACATACACTTCCAGAGCAGCATTGCAGACAGCTTTGTTGCTGTGGTAGAAGAAGTCGTGAAGAATATCAAAGATAGATGTTTCAGACTGAATAAGCTTCTGGAGGTTCTCAGGGTGGAAGTCATGACCATACATGTCCACAGCTGACAAGAAGATGGATTCCATTTGATTGTGTCGAAGTTCATAAGCAGGCTGGTGGGCTGCAATGAGCACTTGCCTAGCCCGAAGAGCAACCCTAGAGTGCTCAGACCTGTTCAATGTAGTCAGCTCATTCAGTGTAGTTGCCAACTCATCAGTCAAACCAGGCTCATTAGCCCAAAGATGATCAATCAACATGGTTACAAGCATGTTCTTCTTGGAAACTTGACTGTGCGAAAAGATTGTTGCAGTTACAGTTGCCATATTATCCTTGAAGTTTTCTTGCAAAGCAGAAACACATTTATCGTACTGCCCCATTTGGAACTGGCTTTCAACAGCATAGTACTGCCTCAGAAGCTCATGGACAGCTGTCTTCATGCGCCCCCTGATGCCATTTCTGTACCTCTGAACAAGCTGGACAACACCTTGGGTAGCCATGAAGAATACATCACGATCAGCTCGCTTCTGCAGAGTTGCAGCATGGCCATCAATAACACTGGCAATCTGTTGACTTGGGAACTGGGCCAGAACAGAGGTAATGTTCTTCTCATACAGAGACATCAGCTTCCTAATCTTCTTCTCAACAGAGAGAGGAATGCGTCCAGATATGGAAGCAATCACATCCTGCAGCTCGAGCAAGGGTAGGCTGGGGTCCCTCAAAGAGGTCATGAACTTCTCAATGACGTCTCGCAGTCGTGCAAGATGGTACGGTTCAGGTAAGCAGTAACCAGCCAGTATATTATCCAGCATGGTCCTGTACTGGTTGTGAGAGTGGTTGAGTTTCTCGCCAGCAACAGCAGTCAAATCAGACTGGGGGAATTGTCCCTTGTACTCCTGAGCAACAGTGACGAGTGAAGCATCATCCAGCTCCAAGTGTGCGATAAGAGCACCAGCATCCAAGACTGCACCAGGACGTTTGTGGAAATAAATTGTACCAGACTCATTGCAGACCAGAGTCATGACCATTTTCATGACCTAAATACAAAAAGAAAAAAGGAAATATTATCACCATGTTCCTAAAAAAAATTTAAGCATGTTTTTTTTAGAAGATTATTTTACCTCTATTTCAGCATACGCTTGACCAGCCTGAACATGTCCACCATCTTCCAACAGAATGGAAACCAACTTGCCAGTTGAAGGAGAGCGCAGCTGGGATGGATCATTCTCTTTCTCAAAAACACAGGTCTGGTTACCAATAACTACACGGTACCGGTCAACTTCTTCCTTCATGTAAGTAGTGAAACTTGAACCATCTACTGAGAGCAAGATACCACCATCGTTCAGGCGGTGAGTTTCAATCTCCTTGAATGAGCCATTCATAATCAAAAAGTAAGAGTTTGGCCCAGACTTAGTGGTTTGGACCTTGTATTTAAAACCATCGTGAATTAACTCTGCACTGACAATGTGGTCCAACATATTAGCAGCTTGAATTTGACCCCTACAAAAGTTTTTAAAAAATGGTTAAGTCTGGCACACACATTAGAAAAAAGAGACTTGAAAATAAAGAAAGCTACCTTTCAAGGGATGTTTGGAAACCCTGGAAAGCATCCAGTATTTTGGCATCTGCAATGTGCAATGCAGCACACATTACTCCAAGAAGAACATCAGGTTTCTCAGCCTGCATTCTCTCCTGAATTAGCTTGTCCAGCCATGCAGTATCAATGGTGTTATCCTGGAAGCTGGGTGTTTCCAAAAGAGTGATAAGGTATTCAACAGTGGTACGGAAGTCACCACGAATGGACAACTCTTTGAGAGCAATAACTAGGTTTTCTCTGGCTTGCTCTCTGTTTTCTCCCCAGGAGAAGCAGTGACCAAACTGAGAATCAGCAAACTCATGGAGACCACCTGAGGCGGCAACTGAGAAATAACCCCACACATTCTTTGAGGAGCGGAAATTCAACTCCTGAACAGTACCCGAGCTGGGTTTGAAACCTAAAGAAAATTTCAAAATTAGATTCCACAGAGTGCTTCAAGGTAGAAAATTTTATGATGATTGAGTTAATTTCAGTAAATCTACCTTCATCAGGATTTTCACTGGTGATACGGGCTGCAATGACATGACCCCAAGGTTGAGGTCTGTGCCTTGGGTTTTCAAAGTCAATAGGAGTGTCAGTCCATGGTGACTCGCCATAGTAAAGGCGGATATCTTTGATGGCACTAAGAGGAAGGCCCATAGCAATCTATAAGAAGTTTAAATTGTTGGTCATATTTATAAGGCTCAAAACAAAAAACTTAACAGCAATATTTTATTATAAATACCTGGAGCTGGGCAGCAGGGAGATTGACATCAGAGACCATCTCTGTGCAAGGATGTTCTACTTGAAGACGTGGGTTCAACTCCAAGAAGTAAAAGTTGCCGTCAGTGTTGTACAAGTACTCAACAGTACCAGCACTGACATACCCAACCATTTTGGCGAGTCGGACAGCAGCCTAAAAGAGTATTAATATTAGAAGTAGATCTCAAAAGGTTTTGTTCTCAAGGGAAACATTTATCAAGTTTCATACCTTCTCCATTTCCTCAAAAACTTCAGGAATAGCAATAGCTGCAGGGGCTTCTTCAATAATTTTCTGATGACGACGTTGAATTGAACAATCTCGCCCAAACAATGAAATAGCATTGCCATACTGGTCAGCTATCAGTTGGACTTCCAAGTGGCGAGCACATTTGGCCAACTGCATGATGAATATGGGTGAACCAGGAACTTCAGCTTGAACCTTGAGGACAAAGGAAAAAGATTTAGTATTTTGAAAGGTTCACGGGATTGCCACTGCCACTGGAAATTAAGATGAAGTTAAAACATACCTGACGGAAAGCTGCCGCAAAGTCTTCATGATTTTCTACTTTACGAATACCCTTTCCACCACCACCTTCAGATGCTTTGATCATGATAGGATATCCAATTTTGAGTGCTGCAGCAGCACCTTCCTCGGGGGTGGTCACACAACCCTTCCTGTACAGCTCATTGGAAATCTTAATTTTTTTACCATTAAATTGAGCAGTAAGTCCTATTGAAAAGAAATTAAATTGTGATTTAAACACAGTTGAAAGAAATGAGAGATTTTAACTATCAAATGGTATCATGGGCACATACCGGATCCGGACCAAGGAAGAGTTGGAATTTCAGCAGTTTGTGCAACAATGCTGGATGCAATCTTGTCTCCAAGAGACCACATAGCTTTCTCAGGGGGTCCAATGAAGACAATATTATTTTTGTGAAGAAGCTCCGGAAGCTTGGGGTTTTCTGATGCATGACCCCAACCAGCCCAAACAGCCTAAAACATTAATTAAATTGTTAGACTGCAATTTGTACAGAAATACATATTCATTGTAACAAAACACTTACCTGGACTTGGTTTCTGATAGCGATGTTGAGGATAAGTTCAACATTGGCATAATTGTTGTTGTTGCTACCACCAGGGACAGGCACATAGAGATCAGCCATTTTGATAAATTCGGCATTGGCTGAGCAAAAAAAAAAAAAATACGATGACAATAATGAGGACAAAAACCATGTCAACCTTAATTATTAGGTAAATGGGCTATGCTTCTCACCCTTAAGATCTTCAGGAGTGACCATAACAACAAAACGTACAGCACGTTCATTTTTAAACATTTCATACGACCAGCGACGAATTGATCGCATACACTTAACTGCAGCGATTCCATTGTTAGCAATTAAAATCTGCAACAGAATAGTGAGCAAATTTTAATATTTTTGATGTAGCTCCTAACCTACTCGCTCAATGCATGTCAGCATACCTTGTTAATGACTCGAGTACCTCCAAAGCGTCGCACAAATTCTTCAGGAGTGGCAACTGTGAAATCTTTGTCCTGCAACCTTGGGTGCATAACAGTCCCCTGGGACATAGAAGGCCTGTCAACACAGAAATGACAGAGGAAATTAGGTTCCAGTCAAGCAACAACAGGAAAACAAAGCAGCCAGGGGACAGCAGTCGCTTGGCAGACATATCACAGCTACGACTACACTGCATTTGATCGAACGCCAACGCCAACGTCAGTGCGCCCTGCGCTTTGCGCCCTTCGCCTGGAGGTGGACCTGCCGACGGGGTGCCGCTGCGGGTGCCGCGAGGCCCTTCGCAGAAGGTGCCACCAGCGGCCAGGCCGGCCGGGCCCCATGCCCGCGACGTGGAGCACGGCCCTGGGCAAGGGGCAGGGCCACGCCAGCGAGCCCTCGCCCTCGGGGAGGCCGTCCAGGCCGTCGGCCAGGCCGTCGTCCACGTCGCGGCCCTCTTGGGCCGTCCACGCGGAGCCCAGGTCGTCCGGCCCGAAGCGTTCCAACTGCGCGTCGCGTCTGCGCCCGGCGCCACCGGCATGACGCACCTCGCTGCCGGCGATGCAGCACCACGCCGGCGGGCACCGGGACGCTGGGGCACCGCGGCACCGCCACACGCCGGCGAGGGCGAGGGGCGTCGGGCTGCGTCCGGGCGCCGCCTAGCGTCGCGGCAGCCCTACGGCCTCGCGGGGCCCAACGAGACGCCGCCGCGCACGCAGCACCAGGGGGCGAGGCTGCGAGGACGGCGGTGGGGACGGCACCGCGGAAATAGACGCGTCAAAGCCAAGGCAAAGCCAGCAAAGGGACCCGGCGGGTAAGGCCAGTAAGGCTGTGGTGTGCATCGCGCAGCATCGCGCGTGCCGGTGCAGGGAAGTCCACACACCGCGCACGGCGAGCAAGAAGTGGCAACTCGTTCTCCCCTTCCATTCCACCGTCACGACGGTACACGGTACCTCATTCCAGCACCGTCACAGTGGCCACACAGCAGGCTGTCGCTACCGAGCGTCCGGGCGACGACCATGGCGGCGGCCAAGGGACGCGACAGCGACTCTAAAGACTCGACGGGGCGCGGCGATGGGGCGGCGACCGGCCGGCGGAAGGGAAGGATCGGCTTGGACTGGCAATGCCATGGCAATGCCACACCACGACGCGATGGGCCGACCTGGGCCGACCCCATCACGGCATGTCCCAACGCCTAGGTCACTTGGGACGACGTCACAGGCATCGTGGATCAGCAACAACAGGCCCTGATCTCGCGCCAGATAGCGCCAATCAAAACAACGGCCGGCGCCGTCATCTTTGACGCGTTTCTGATCCACCCCGCCCATCGCGGAAACGATCCCCGCTGGAGCCGACCGGCCGAGCGCGTCCGCAGCAAAGCCCGCAAAGCCAGAAGAAGCGGCCATTTAAATCGGAGCGGACACCGTGCGCGGGCTGGTGGTTGCAAAAGGCAACGTGCGGCGAAAAAAGGCAACGAAGGAAAAACACTTTCACAACGCGACGCGCAGACACGCGGCGCAGCGCGCTGCGCGGCACGGCGAGCTTTCAGATTTTTCCGCCGATGCCGCGCGGCGCAAACAAAACAAAGAAGCCTGCTGCTGTTGGCGCATGCTGCCTGACTGCCGCTGCCTCGGTGCGTTTCATTTCTCATTCGTTTCAGGAGTCTCGGCCGTCCTGGTGTCCGGCGGGCAGGGCACTAGGGCCAGCCCGTTTCTCACTCCAGGTCCAGGAGGTCCAAGGGACTCTCCGCACGTCCAGCCGGTCCTGCCGGTCTTGCCCCGCGGCCCAAGGCACTGCAAGGCTTGGAGCACCCGTTCCACATCAGCTAGACAATGCCGCCGCGGCGCTCACAGCGCGCCCTGGTCGTGGTGCCCGAGGGCGAGTGCGACGAGCGGCCAGGGCCGCGATAACTGTTTTCGCGGGTGCAACTGTGCGGACAACGGGATCCCTCCAAGAGTCAGGCGGCGGCGGTGGTGCACGCTCTGGTGTCCAAGACGTCAGACGGGAAGACTGCGACGTCGCCCACCTCGGCATCCGTCAACTGGCGTTTTGGCGGGTCCCCGATGAGGAACGGGAAACGCACGCCGGACTGTACCTCAGCGACGACGGCCCGGACGCCCACATGGTGCTGCTGGGGCTGGCGCAAGCAGCGCAAGCTGGCGTGTCGGTGCGAGAACCCCGGCTGCGGCCGGTACGGCTACGGCCGCGAGGGCCTCCACGGCGTGGAGAACGCCGGCCGCTAGACGCAGTGCGGAACGCGGCAGCGCGGCACCGAGTTGACGACGCAGAGTGCTGAGTGCTGGCGGTCAGGCCAACAGACTGACGCGTCGCCTTCGCGGTGAAACCGGCGGCGGCTCCTTGGCCGGGGCCAGACACGCGAGCCGCAGCGGCGCAGCCCGGCGCAGCCACACCCCTTTCCCTTCACCCACCACTTCCCCGCGAGAACCTGTCGCCGAAGCAGCCCGAGCCGCACCCGCCACGCCGCGGCCCTCCAGCACGGCCATGGCCGGGCCAGCTCAAGTGCACTCGCTCCACGCGGTAGACGGAGCACCGCGTCTGTCTCGGCACAGCATCGCGCCATCGCGCCCGGCTCCAGGTCAGGGAAGTCCCAGTGGAGTGGCCGTGGCCGTGCGGCACCGACCCTGGCCCACTGCTCACACCAATCTTTCCCCTCCTCTCTTCACTGCGTCCTGCCCCCTCTGCCCCCTCGAGAGCGAGCTGAGCACGCGGCTCCCGGCCCTGCAGGCCCTGCATCCACCTGTTGCTCCACCAGGCCCATCCCGCTGTGTTCTCGCCCGATTCTTCGGCCTCGGCGGCTGTAGCGGACGGCCCCGAAGTCCGGCGGCACGCGAAGCCCGTCACGGTGTAGTAGCGCCGGCCCGGCAACGTCGGCCACCTCGGCGGCAGGCAGTACCTGACCAGGATCCTGGCGAGGGCCTTCGGGAGGACGTCGGGAATCACGACGGGGGTGCGGCGTCCCAAGTCGGGCCCCACTGCTGCTGGCGACGGCGCCGACGGCAAGTCATCGCGCGGTGGTCCTGGTGGTGCGCGCGGCAGTGGAGGCGTTGGCTGAGCCGGGGGTTGCCGTTGAAGCGGGACGCCGGGTGGGACGACTTCGGGGCTGGCGTCGTGAGCAGAGGTCGCGCTGGTGGAGCCCACCGCCACCCCCGCGGCGGCGCACAGCAGTCCGGGCAGCCCCTGCAGGCCTTGCAGGCTTAGCAGCAGCATGGCGGCGTCTCAGCGTCTCACTCGGCGGGGCACATGACGTCGTGTCGTGTCGTCTGGCTGGCGGCACGGGATGCAGCCGGAGCGGGGCGTCGAGGGCGTCGTCGGGGCGCGCCGGCACTTACGCCTCCCGGACTAGAAGCTGGGCGATGTGCAGGCCTCCCCCCGCATGGCGCAACAGAGGGGCTTGCCCGCCTGGCTCCGCCTGGCTTGGCGGGAATTTCAAGCGCGCCGGGGAACAGGTTCGGCGCAGTGTGCGAGTGCACGCGCACGTGTGTGTTTGTGTGTGTGTCCGTGTGTGTGCGCGCGCCGAGTCGTTGTGCAACGCCGTGCAACGTGTTGCGCACGCGTGGCGCGGCGAGGCCCCACCACGGCAGCGATCGGTTATGGGACTGGCTTCAAAACCATGTCATGGGGTCGCTCGCGCAAAGTGCCATTCGGTCCGACGGCATGAACGCCGACAAGTTCCAAAAGTCAGGCCTCTGCGCCAGGGCGAAGCGGTTGCAATTATGTTCCAGAGAGATGCAAAACTGAACAGTTCCTCTCGTAGTCGAACCCACGACACTGCACTTCACTGCCACTAGCCCGAACTCAGCACCGGACGACTCCCGCGTTTGGCACGCCTCGCACTCCACGGGCTCCAAGGACTCCTCGGGGAGCGACAGCGACGCGGTCGGTGCCAGTCGGTGCCGGCGAAGCGAAGCGCGAAGCACCTCGCTGAGACTAAAGAGAGCCGCCGAGTCCGGGGCGCCCTACCCTCCAGCAGACACCGCGACGCCGCTCATCGCCGGGGTAGGGGCTGGCAGGGCGATGCCGGCGGTGCCGGCGATGCTGCCCCCTCCGTGCCTCCAGCAACACGCCACCGAGCACGCCACGCACCCCCTCCCTCTGGCCATTCATCGCCCCTTCCAGCGACGCGGCCACGGCGCGGCACAGCCGCCACAGCCGCCACAGCCCAGCCTCCCAGGTGGAGGGGTCCTTGGCCTTGACCCCGCTCTCCCAGCGTTGCAGCCCGGAGGGCCCGGAGGGTCCGGAGGCCGTGTGAGGTGGTCGAACCAAGAGCCGAGGGCCGCCAAGGGCCCGTCCGGAAGGTGGCCGACGTCCCATTCATTATGGGCAGGCTTCAGGCATCCGCCGGTGAACTCGAGGTGAGCCCGTGGCCAGGGACTCCCACACCGTCTCCTTCCGGGCTGCGTGCTCGTCCCCGGAACGTGTTCTCCAGCTCCAGCAGAAGCTGCCTGGGTCCCCGCGCTGGACTCAAGGTCAAGGTCAATGCTTCCGGAAAGGGGGGAGGGGCGTCGGTCATCGTAGAGCCGTGCACGTACCTCCAGCTAGACGCGACGCACGGACGCGCACGTCCACAACCGGGCCGACCCGCTGGCCTCTCCAGGGCCCGCTCGGCCTCGGCCGCGCCACGATCTCAGGTGAGCCCGTGCGCCACGGTGCATCCCACCTCTCCTCGAGGCGCAGTGCTCGGCCCGGAACGCTAGTCTCGTCGCAGCTCGCAGTCCGTGAAGGGCCGCACTGGGGCACGTGCCCCCGGGCGGGTAGGCAGCCCATCGGGCAGGCGCGCTGTCCGTGTCGCGGGGCCGGGCCAGGCCGGGCGCCATCCGCAGTCGTTCCGGCAGGGTCGACATGACCTCCACGATTGAGCCCGGATGACCGGGCCCCGGCCAGAGCCCCGTTTGAGCCCGACTTGAGCCCGACTCGAGCCCGACTCGAGCCCCGACTCGAGCCAACCGATGGCCAGAGCCGACCTGAGCCCGGTTCGAGCCCCGACCTGAGCCCCGTTTGAGCCCCGTTTGAGCCCCACGCCAAAAAATCATTTTTGAACTTTTAGTGAAGATATTGCAACTCTTTGGCGCGGGGCTCAAATGGGGCTCAAACGGGGCTCAGGTCGGGGCTCAAAACGGGCTCAGGTCGGGGCTCTGGCCATCGGGGCTCAGTCGGGGCTCAAGTCGGGGCTCGAGTCGGGCTCGGCCGGGGCTCTGCCGGGGCTCAGGTCATCGGGGCTCAATCGGGACGGGGCTCATGTCGACTCTGCCGTCGTTCCCCGTTTTGGAAACTCGGCCCGCTCCGGGGCGGGTGCACGTGTGGCACCGTGGCGACACTGGGAGAAAGCCGACCGGGCTCGACGCCCAGTAGCCCTTTCTCTCTCTCTCTCTCTCTCTCTCTCTCTCTCTCTCTCTCTTCACGCCACGCACGGGGCGGCGCGCGGGGCCTCCACGGCCACGGCGTCGACGACGTGGGCCGGGAACAGCTGTCAGAAGGACGCGGCAACTCACTTGAGGCCGGGGGTGCCGACGGCGGGGACGGTGAGGCGGTCGCCCAGCGCCCAGGCCGGGATGCCGCTGCTGGGGGACACGGGCCGCGAGGTGGCCGGCGACACGCTGGGCGACGCGCCGGGAGACTCGGGGTGGATGCGCGTCGCCTCGGTGGACGCCGTGCGCCAGGACATGGGCGACGGGGAGCGGTCACCGCCATCGGCGTCACCCTCCGCGTCGCCGCCCACGATGAAGGTAATGCGGTTCATGGCGTGGCCGAGCACGCCGAGCACCTGACCCACTGCGGGGACACGAGGCGGTCAGAGCGAGCCGGCCGCACCGCCATCGCCGCCACAGAGTGCCAACTCACACAGTCTTCACGCATTCATTCGTTCACACACATTCATCGCAATCATCCATTCGTATACATCACATCCATCCATACATTCACTCGTCACATTGGTCCATCAATTCGTCACATTCATCCTTTCATACATCCCAGTCTCGCATTCATTCGTCACAATCGTCCATTCATTTATCTCAATTTTTCATTTAATCGATAATGCATTCATTCAATGATTCCCTTTTTCGGCCGGGGCCCGTCCGACTTTGCTGGTTCATCCACTGATAGATTCCCGAGGAACGCTGCGCCATCTTGCCCTTCGCTAACGGGTTCCCTTCGGTTCCCTTCCCCGCCCGACTGCCGACGCGGCGTGAGCGGCTGTCTGTCTAGTTTGTGTGCGAGTCCTCGTCCCAGCCATTCCCAGCCGGACTGCAGGCGCTGCAGGCGCTGCAGGCATCCATGCCTTTCGAGCTGCACCAGACGCACGGACCAAACCGACTGTACGCGCCGCCAATTACCGCAAGCACGGCGTCAAGCACGGCGTGCGCCATCGCCAAGGCTCCCACGCCGCAGCAACGCGACCCCCGCGCCAAACCGCGGCTGCAGATTGATTCCGAGAGTCCTTTTCGTCGCTCCGTCTCTCTCGCACCCATAAGGGAAGCCCCACAGAGTGTGAGAAAGACAGAGCGATAAAAGCGACTCTCGGAATCAGTCTCTTTGGGTCAACCGCAGCGCGTCTCGTCAGACGCCAGTCCCGCCAGTCAGGCGTCCTGAACGCGAACCCGGCGAACCGCGCTGCGAACCGCATTGCCGCTTGCCGAATCCATTAGCGCGACCCCAGAGCCCCAGAGAGCCTCGCGAGGGCACCGGGCCGGGCGCAGCGGGGCGGGGGCAGCGGCACGGAGGGGGAAAGGATAATAAAAAAGGAAAATACGGGAAAAAAGGCGTACAATTTGATGTTATGTGGTGAGACGTCACTTTGACACGGAAAAGACGTCAACGCGACGTGGAGGCCAGGGTCGGCCGGCCCGCGCGGCAAAACGACAATCAGCACTACACTTTGAAGCAGGTTTAGAGCGATACGTCGCCGGATCAGCGTCGCGAGCCAGACTAATAATTGCCCCAGTCGATAATCTAAAATTAGACCCACGCATTCATTAAGAGCCCAACAATGCCACTTTAACGGGAAATAGTTTGCCAACGAGAAGCGGAGAGCACGGCCGCGCGCGCTCGAAGGGAAGGGGGTGCCGGGAATGTCCCGGCTGGTCCCGGGTAGTCCCGGGTACATGTGTATGCAAATGCGGCTCTACGACGCGACGAACAATGGATGGATGGATGGATGGGCCGCGGCGCCGCGGCGCGTGGCGAGGCGCAAGTGCCCACTTTTTTCCGCCGCCGTTTGTGATAAAAGAAAAGGGACGCCTGTTTGAGGCGCCATGCCGCCCTGGAGCCTGCCGTGCGTACGGTACGGCCTGCACGCCATTGCCTACGATGACTCGCGGGCGGCGCACTTGGTGTTGGCGGCACTTCGCCGGACAGCGCTAAACAATCCGAGTCAATACCCCCCTCCCCTTCCTCTCCTCCCCGGCACCAGCGTGCGCAAGCCACGAGGAGGAAATTGGTGTGGTTCCACCGCCAAATGCTCTCCGCGCCCCGCTTGGAGGGGATGAACTAGTGTTAAGACCGGCCGAAATGGCCGCAATAAGTGTTGCTCGGCCTTTGCGCCATTCAGCCATTCCCACCGCGCAACAATAAAAGTGCCAAGACACGCAAACCGGCCCGGCTTAATAGTGCGGTAACAACCAAATCACTTCCTCACCGCGGCCGCGCAGCCCAGGCAGCCAGAAGCAGCAGCCGACAACACGTCCGACACGTCCGCCCCGCTCCGGGGAGCCGACGAGCCCGACGAGCCGACCTCCGGGTACCTCCGGGTAACTCTCCGCGGGAACCGGCGGGGCGGGTTCGACCGCGCGCCCGTCCTTGAGGGGGGCACTGGGTGACCACGGTGACCACGGTGACCGCGGCGCGGGCGTGGCGCCACCACCGTCCGGGGTCGGACCCGGGTCGGGCACGGTCGTGTGGTCGCCCGGCTCCGCTTCCACAGCGTGAGCAAGCACGAGGAACGCACCAGCAAGGACTGCTGCCTTCAGGGGAACGACCGACAGTTAAATCAAAAGATTCCACCTTCTAGAAGCGCCTGCTTTAAAACGGCCGACTCGGAGGCCAAGTCGCGGGGGCGCCTGCTACCCTAACACGCTTAGCGGGGCGCGCGCGGCGCGCGTCGACGTTTGTTTACAAGCGCAGGCCGGTGTTGGCACGGCGCGCTGTGGCCTGGCTCTGTTACCACTACCACCAACACAGGGGAAGTCCAAACCCCTGACGAATTCGGCGCGTTCACAAACTCACACACAGGCAGAATCACACACACGCACACGAGTAGAATCACACAGACACGCACACACAGTCACACGCACAATCCTTGAAAACACAGCACTGTATCCTGTGGCGGTGATGGCGGTTCGCACCCCGACTCGCACCTGTGCCGCAGTGCCACACCTGGCGGCCGCGCTGGTCGGCCACTGATAAGAAGCGGCAGGGAAGGCAAGGCGGGCGCCTCGCGTCGTCCGCGTCCTCGGCGCGTTTCGGTTCGTTTCGGATTCGGTCGCGAAGCGCGTTGCGGTGTTACGGCGCGGCGCGTGCAATCGGCTCGCCCGAACCGAGCAATCGAGCTCGAGGCGGCGAGGAAGCGCGGCAGGAAGGCGCGCGGCGCGCAGACTGCCGACTGCCGGTGAGCAGACTCGAGTGCGGCACTGCGGCCCGGTCCAGTGGGTGCACTGGCGTAGTTCCGTCTGCCCAGACTGCCCTGCGGCCTGCCTGCCTCTGCCGTAGACCTGGCCGGCTGGGCGGGCTGGGCTGGCGGCGGCGCGGCCTGAGCGCGGAGAACTACACCAGCACCAACCAACCAACAGCCGGCCGTCCGACCGCCACGCTGGGCGGGCCTGGCTCTACGCCGTCCGGCCGGCCGCCCCTCCCCGCCCACCCCGCGCTCCAGCAGACGACATGACGTGCCTCATGACGACGCGGACGCGGACGCAGACGCACTACGAAGCGCGGCGGAACCGGGGAACCGCCCCCCTACCCGCGAGCTCGCCCGGCCCCTCGGAGGTAGGCAACCCAACTGACGCCGCTCACGCCATGCTCACGCCACTCTCACGCACCAAGCCTCGTCCGAGACCGAGGCACCGTCCCGTCCCGTTGGACTTTGGGCCGCACTGGGTGTCCTCTGCGAGTCAGGCCAAACAGCCTGCTCCTCCAGGCCAGAGGCAAGGCGCCCGCGGGGTAGGCCACCCACCGTGCAGCGGCGTGACGCGGCGACGCCCGCCACTGTCTGCGCCTGCACTGTCTGCGCGCACTGCCGACATGCCCGCGGAGCCAGA
Source organism: Thrips palmi (assembly GCF_012932325.1). NCBI lineage: Eukaryota > Metazoa > Arthropoda > Insecta > Thysanoptera > Thripidae > Thrips > Thrips palmi. Next base: position 12,599,800 of record NW_023144624.1, on the reverse strand, counting down.
AGCCCCGCAGTGGCGCCTCGTGTCGGACACACTGTCATTGATTCAACTTGTCGATACGTCGATACAACCGCAGCGATGAAGCCGTTGGCCTGCGTTAGCCATTCAATCTATCCGCCGGCTCGGCGCCGCGTCGTGCTGTGCTGCCCCCTGGCGGGGCGCGCGTCAACCGCGGCCGGGCTTTGGAGCTTGGAGGGGCCTAGGCGGCGCCGGTCCGCCCGGTTCCTGTCCCTGTCCCTGCCCGGCAGCGCGCAGCCGAGGCGCGGCAGCGCGTCGGCATTCGAACCGCGGCGCGCAACCGGCGGCTTGGAGAGGCTGGACTCTGGTCACTTTGGGGCCTCTCTAGGGCGTTTCAAGAACCTGTCTTGGGCCTCCAGTCAATCTGAGGCCTCTCTAGAACGTCTCAAGAACCTCTCTGGGGCCTGCCTCTCCACCGCCAACACACCCTGTCGCGGCCGGCTAACGAGTGCAGAGTGCAGACGGAAAGCGCAACAGTGCGACAGCAAAGCCGAGGGTGAGGCGACACACGCGGTGCGACAACAACAACTAAGTGCACGTCATCGTCGTCGGCCGGGAGGTCCGGGGCCTGGAGCACTCACCAGCCGCCCCTGTTCGATCTGCAGCATCCGCGGGTCCGCGGCCGCCACGCGGCCAAAGGGCAGAGACAACAGGTACTTGGTTGCCAATCGGTACACTCGCACGGGCAGTCGGTCACACATGTAAAGGCCGACGCCAACGAGAAGCGATATCAGCGCGGCCGTCAGCCCGTCACCGGCCGCTGGTACCGTAACTCGATTTGACGAACGCAACGGACGAAACGGAAACGATAAGGGGCTTACGTAACGGCCCGCGTCCCCTTGGGCACCAGGGCACAAGCCAGGGCACAAGCCAGGGCACAAGCCAGGGCACCCCTTACGCCCAAGCTCGCGGGGCTCGCGGGGCTCGCGCAGCCCGAGCGATAACCCCGCTGCGTACTTTGGGTTCGCACAGTCTTCGCCGCTCGGTTCGGCGGAGTGACTGTCCAGGCGCGGATCCAGGGGGTGTGATGGAGTAAGTACCCCTCCTACTAGGTTACTAGGTACACAAAATACTCCTTTTCCCCGATAAAGGCCTCGCAAGATAGCCTTGCATTACGCCCTCGGGAAGGCCATGAACGTTCTGGGTCCGCGCCTGCGACCGTCACCGTCAAGGAGACAGCCTGCCGCCCCTCGCTTACCTGAGTCGTCGGCGCCGCTCGTTCAGCAGGTCCTGCATGTTGTTGATGGAGTTCCTGTTGCTGGACATGCCCGAGTTGGACGCGAAGGAGGACGACGACGGGAAGGTGTCGCCGGCCTCGGTGTGTTCTTCGCCCTCAACCTGCAAAATTGAAACGTGTCGCTAAAAAATGAAGGGCGCGGGCAGATCAGCAGGCAGATTCCACCGAGCACTGCGCTTGCGTCTGCGTCGCTGCCTCTCTCGCACCCTTGCGGGGCGCCCCAAGAGTGCGAGAGAGACAGAGCGACGAGAGCGGTGCGTGGCATGCCATGAGTCCGCGGCGTGGCGGCACTTACATCGTCCTCCTCGCCGACAGTGAAGTTGACGGGGTGCCTGTCGGCCTCGGTCTCGGCCTCCATGATGGTCTCGAAGCTGCTTCCGGCGCTGCTGCCGTCCTCTGCGTCGTCGTCCGCCTCCCGCTGCGCCGAGTCTGCAAACGGGAAACGCTGTAGCAATGCACGGCCTGCACGGCCAGGGCGCCACCTATTCGGGCACTACGTACCACGGAGCGCGTTATCGGTTACATGTAACCCCCCTCCCCCTCCCCCGACCGCCACCGCCACCGCCGCCAATGACCCTGCAGATGGCACCACCCACTCGCCAGATAACCGGGCGACCTTAATCACATTGCAGCCGAATGAGCGGTGGCGTCTCGGAGGCCCGGCTAATTAGCCGCCCAGGACAATGATGCCGGCCAGGGCTGGCCAGGGCGCCGACAGTGACACCCAGGTTCAATCCAGCGACGTGACGTCACGTTCGTTTCGTTGTTGTCACATTGGTACGAATGTGACTCGGCGAGGGCCGCGCCGAAAGACGCCCGAATCCACGTTGAAACGAATGCGACAAATTATTCAGACGAGCGTGACGTCACACTCCTGGGTTCCCAGTGTTGTTGCCCGCGGCCCGCGATCGACGGCACAGTGCGCGGCGCGGCCAGGCCAGCGGGTCGGACGGCTCGCCGGACGGTCGGACTGTCCTGTCGGTCCCCGAAAACGACACGAACCGGACCGGCGCTTCCTCAACGCGTCACAGCACTGGCACGGCGGCACGGCGGCACGGCCCGGGTCGCTCGAATTCATTACGCCGACACAGCTAGCCGCGGCTAGCCGCGCGTCAGATGCACTGGGGGTGCTGTGCGTGGCACGACAACAAGGTCAACCCCCTCGGCCCCCTCGGTCCTTGTCTAGGGCGCCGCGCCCTCCGCCGCCACCTGGGAGAACGAACCCACAAGGCAAGGGAATGCCCACCCGCGTTCCTCGTCCACAAAGCCGACCGAAACGAACACCACACACGCGTTGCGCGCGCACTAGAAGCCCCCGCCCGCGGTGCACGCAGCGCTCAGGGAAGGACCGGAAGGCCCGGCGGACAGCCCTGCTCCTGCTCACCTCGAAGTCGAACTCGAACGCGACGACAGGGAAGCGCGTCCCGTTCTCGAGTGTGCCGGCGCGGCTGCGCGGCTCGGCCTTCGCCTTGTCGTCGGGCTGCTCGCGCTTCGGCTTCGCGCTTCGGCCGCCTCGGCTGCTCGCGAGCGGCTTTGGCTTTCGGGAAGCGACTAAACGGTCACTCGGGCCGCGATTGCGGTTCGCGTCCCGTAGCGGCGCGGAGCCATGCGGAGCGGCCGGCAGATGATGTGATGCTGATACTGCACCTACGCCCCTCGCCCCCTCCCCTCCTCCTTCCTCTCTCTCTCTCTCTCCCTCTCTCTGGCCCGGCTTGGCCCGGCTTGGCTCGGCTCGGCCCGGCTCGGTCCGGCTGGGCCATGCGCACCAGCCGCGAACACACGTGAATGACACACATCAGCTGATCGGACCACACAGCAGCGACAGCAGCGACGCCGCGTCCTTGCTGGCCTTTGCCACGGGCAGTCTCGCGCGGCCGTCCTGGGTTCAAATACTCGCGGAGCCGCTACTTATTTTTTTCTCGCCGGCTCCGCCGCTACGTTTCCAACGTCGTAGTTTCGACGCCATCGGCGATTAAGGCGACCAGCGTCACGGGCGCCCCTCCCCGTCGGCCCGCCCAATCAAAAGGCATTACACAGGTCAATATCATAAATCTGCCGCGTTTTGTTTTTGCTATTAATCAGGCGACGGACGCCATTCGGATGCCCCGTCGCGAACTTCACAAAGATTGGCGAAGACCAAAGACACATTTACCGCAGCGCAAAAGATGCACCGATACGTATCACGGCGGCGGGCCTCGCGCAAAAACGCCCGTGAACGTATACGTCGCACGTTGTGGCGCGCGGAACTTTTCGTCATTTCACACGAACCGGGGCGGCGCATCAACATTTTTGGCCGAGCCGCCGAGCGCGCTGCTGGCCGCGCTGGATATGTGCAAGTAAAGTGCCCGCGTGGGAAGAGGGAAGCCGAGCGACGGACGACCAGAGCGCGTGCCGTTGCCGCCATGCCTTGCCATTCCCACCGATCGGCGGCAGGGGGCCCTACACGTTCTCCCGGAGACGGATTCCGAGAGTCGCTTTCGTCCCTCCTGCCTCGCACTCGTGGCGTGTTCCGTTCAGGCGCGAGAGAGACAGAGCGACGGAAACGATTCGCGGAATCGGTTCCCAGGTGGGCACTTTAGAAAGGCAGTGTCCTCGCAAGTTGCATTGCACGTGCAATGGGTTCAGACACGCCGGTGTTTTCGGAAATCTAGAGCTTGGAGCTTTGAAAAGCTTTGCCAGTGTTTAAGAGGCCCGCGCGTTGTAGCGCCTGGCAGGTAGGCCAGCGACCACTCCCGCAACGCACCGGTGTGAAGACGGTGGCCTACCTTGCCCCTGCCGCCCTGGAGGCGTGTTTTCATTGGGGCAGCCCGGAGCGGCCAGCGGGGCAGGCGAAGCCGAGCCCGTCTCTGTAAACGCCCGCTGCCCGACAGTGGATGCGACAGCGACAGAGCACGGCCGCCGAAACGCTCCGGACGCACGCGCGCTGGAATCCAGCCAGGCGCGAGGTAGGCCGCCGTCTCCACTCCACACCCGTGCGTCGCGGGGCGGACCGCTGGCCTACCTCGCAGGCGCTACATGTACACGCCGTTACAACGGTTCCGGACAGCGGTCGCCTTGAAAACAAAGGTACATCATGCGTCGTTGGCAGCTCCGGTCCGAGGCCCTGCTTCCAAATCGAGGAAGTATATAGAAAAGCTCCGGCATACGGCCCCAAATGCCACTTTTTTTCCAAATGGCAGCTGACCAGCGCTTTGGACGGGGACTAGAGTCCTGCGTGACGGCCCGTGGACAGCTGCGTGACGAGTCCGCGTGGAGCAAGCCCAAAGAGTCCTGCGTGGAGCGAGTCGCGTGGACAGAGTCCTGCGTGGAGCAGAGTCCTGCGTGGAGCAGAGTCCTGCGTGGAGCAGAGTCCTGCGTGGAGCAAGCGAGAAGTCCTGCGTGGAGCAGAGTCCTGCGTGGAGCAGAGTCCTGCGTGGAGCAGAGTCCTGCGTGGAGCAGAGTCCTGCGTGGAGCAGAGTCCTGCGTGGAGCAGAGTCCTGCGTGGAGCAGAGTCCTGCGTGGAGCAGAGTCCTGCGTGGACGGCGGACGCGGCGGACGCCCTGGACCCCCACCGCGCGGACGGCGGACAGCGAGGACCACAAAGCGACGGGCCTTCACCTTGGGTGTGGGTCTGGCCTGGGCCTGCCTTGAGTGCCATGGTCCGGCATCATCTCATTGTGCTCCAATTCCATTGGCCGCGACGCGCCGCGACGCGCCCCGCGACGCCGTGATCCAGGACAGGAATGCGCCGGTGGCGGCACGCCGTCGGCGCCGCGCCGTCGACACCACGCCGCCGCACTCTCCGCGAGGGAAAGGTGGGCCGCGGCGTGGCGGCGTGGCCCCGGCGTGCCCCGCCCCCATAATCTGGCTGCCAGGCCGCCGCGGCCTGCTGGCCACGTGGTGGCCACCAATCCGCCAAATGACTCAAATCAGATAGGCACCCCGCCCCCGCCCCCGCCCCGCCCTACGACGCGCTCCTCGACAGGCGAGAGTCGCCTGTGCGCTGGGCGTCCTGGGCGACGACACGCCCACCTCGAGGGCCTCCTCGAACACCTCGAGCACCTCGGCAACAGTGAGCTTATCAGCTGCGGGGCCCTTTCACTCGGACAAGGACAAGAGTGTACTGAAGTAGCCGGAAAACCTGGAAGTCATCACAGTTTCTCACGAATCTCTGCGTTGGCTATTTGATGAGTCCAATGAGGCGAACACGTTAAAAACTCTACAAAGAACGTTCTTTTGTTATACAAAGAAAACGGCGACTTCGCAGCCTACGAAGGAAATCGTCTGTAATACAATCGGTGAAATACAAATAAATTTAATTTTCTTAATGAGATCCTTTTGCAGGCTGCGAATAAGTTTTTCGTAGGCAACGAAGGATTTTTCCCTTGTTATACAGACAAAATTGTTTGTATTGCGTACAAACGATTTCCTTCGTAATCTGCGAAGCCACTGTTTTCTTCGTAGCTACAAAGAAAGTTCTTCGCAGGGAATTGATCTGTGAAGCACAACGACCAATCATTCCCGCAGAGACTTCCAACGCCCCCGGCCATTTGCACTAATCCATGACGTCGACGG
>NW_023144624.1:11869601-11993494 GCF_012932325.1 Thrips palmi | reverse complement strand
CCACTAAACATGACTTACGTCATATGAGGAATGCGTTAGGTCCGCGTTTATAACGAAGTAGGCAGCCCGCAATACATTTCCTGGCTGAAGACATCGTGCAGCTTCATTTGACGTAAACTGCCAATGTCTTGGGCATTTTGGGTGACCCGATTGACTTCTAAACGCCCTAAGGTCTCGAACACTGAGCCACTAGTCTACCTTCAGTGGCACTCATAGCACGCTCAGCCCGAATCCTTGGGACAAAGGACTACAGCACTTACTCATGCGTAAAGAGATTAATAAAATGCCGGTGTCCACTTTGTTGCTCTCGTGTCTAGTGTTTCAAGGTAATTCACTTGCCTCCATAAATTTTAAGTAGTTCGGCAACTATTCATTCCCTAGATGACTGAACAAGCCGGTCAGGACGATGGGCGACACGGAAACCCATCTCAGGGATACAGCAGGAGCAAAACTGGTTGGGACAGATCACTGAATGCTAGTTGACGAACGGACGCAAATTAGAACCCACTACGCGCCTTGCTGGTAATGGCGAGTTTATTGAGTACTCGAGAGTGTTTACACATGTCTCTTACATTCCAGCCTTTTAAGCACACACTCAATCGAGCACTCAATCCTCCTTACAATGAGCTTCTCCGTTGCTATGAATCCTGGTTTCCGGGCATGCCTTGCAGCTATGCTATGAGGGTTTGGCCAGGTCTTAATGGTCGACGGTTCAGTAATTTTATTAAAAATCACTATCTCGATCACAAGGCGATTAGAATTCTGCCATCTATTATCATCAAAAACGTTTCGGCAACGAGGCACTGTAGAAAACACTAAGAACAGCAAATCATGGTTTGCGGGTTGCCTACCTTGTCCCCTGTGACCCCTGTGCACCAAATTTTATCCTTTGACTTGCTAAGGGTCTACAAATCCGTTTTAGGTTCCCTTTGAGTCAAAATGACGGTTCAAGAGTTGACTTGTACGACGAAAATGCCCTTGGGTCAAATTGGCCCGCTCGGCGCTTTACGGTAATCCGAAAACCCGGCGCTTCTAGTGTTAAAAGTTGTTTAAGTAAACTAGATGCTAAATTATTGGCTGAGCGATAGCGAAGCCTGTTACTCCAGTGGGGTTGAAAAGTTTTTCATGTCTGTCTGTCTGTCTGTGTGTCTGTGTGCGTGCACTACTCCTCCTGAACGGCTCGGCCGATCTCGGTGAGATTTTGCACACTTTTTAGGTATGTCCTTGGCTCGGCACACGCAAAATTTCACTACCCTAGCTCATCTGGTTCAGTTTTTATAGCCGAAAAACACCTAAAAAACGGCCTAAAATCGAGTTGTCTGCAGGCAGATGCCTTCTGTCTTGAGGAAAGGGGGGTCTGGGGGGCAGGGCCCCCAGCCTTGCCAAGTTTAAAAGTTTCAAGGGTCAAGATCGTGTGATCTGAGGGGCGTCTGGGGGGTGGAGCCCCTCAGCATGCAACAAGCTGGAAGAAACCGACGATGGACAAGCCATTGCCTACCGAAGGCAGGCTAGCGCCGCAGGCCAAGGTAGGTGTAAACGCCAGGCGTGGATTGTCGAAACTGGTGCAGCATCGCGAAGCCTGTTACGACAAGACACGGTCTTGCGTACACCTACCTTGTTTTCTTAATAATACTATAAAAATTGACATACTTTTCATTTGCTTTCAGGGAAGTTACAGTGGAAATCGGTCTTGGATTGTGTACAGCAGTATGAGTCAAGATGGCAATTGCCTTTTCTCAGCCATTGCACACCAGTTGTACAAGCACATGGCAGTGCAGTCCACAGAGTTTGAACAAGCTGCTATGGACTTACGATAAAAGGCAGCAGCATTAATAAGAGAGGATCTGTCTACATTTGGTGAAAGTATTGATGAAACAATAGCGGACCTGCAGGACAATAAAAAGTATAGCCCAAAGACAACCAGAGGCAGGCGCCAAGCCTATCTACGTAATCTTGAGCTAGGTGTTGAGTGGGGAGGAGAAGAAAGCCTTTCTGTCTTGCTCGCTCGCTTAATTTGATTTTACTAACTTTTGTTCATCTCTTTCCTAGATTTGGGAAAACTCAGTTGATGGAAACACATCAGTTAGCTGGAAGCAGTGCCGTTCCATCTGCTACTGGTCAAGCTTTTCCTGACAATGAGAGCATTTTGCATGATGGTAGACTTGGCAGCATTCATTCACCGGTTTCTTTGAATAACAGTACGTTGCTTGTCTTTCAATTTTCCTTTCAATATATTTCTGTGTCTCGCTCTATTCCTAAATTTGATAATACAAGGTAGGTTTACGCCAGACCGCGTCTTGTCGTAACAGGCTTCGCGATGTGTCGCTGCCTGTTTCTCCAATCCGCGCCTGGCGTACCTACCTTGGCCTGCGGCGCTAGGCTGCCTTCGGCAGACAATGCTTGTCCATCATCAGTTACTTCAGAACTGTTGCATGCTGGGGGCCCCCAGACCCCCCTTCATTCTAGATAGAGGTGCTTCATCTACAAATTACACGATCTTGACCCTTGTAACTTTTCAACTTGTCGGCCCCCCAGCCCCCTTTCATCCAGACAGGAGAGGTCTACCGACAGAAAACTCGATTTTTCGCCGTTTTTTAGGTGTTTTTCGGCTATAAAAACTGAACCACTTGAGCTAGGATGGTGAAATTTCGCGTGTGCCGAGCCAAGAACATACCTAATATAGTCGAACCCCCGAAAGAATAGTAGACCGTCCCCGGCTGCTGCGGAGCGGTCGTGAGCGGGGAGCGTCCCCACTCCTTCCCGTAGTCCCCCACTCCTCCTAGAGCATATGCGGAGGGGAAGGAACAAAAGAAGTGTGATTCAAAACTGCCAACAGATGACAACTCTTACACATTTTTTTAAAAACTTCCTGTTCATGAGTAAATTGTCATCTGGTCACTTTAAATGTATTATTGTTTTATTTTGTGCGTGTGAGATACTAATTCTCTTAAAATAATGAAAATTATGTTTTGTCGTTGTGGGGACCAACAACAAAAACAAAAGGGAGCAACAAGCAACATGGCGTCTCTGGTGGACGCGGTGGTTTCATGGTGCGGCCTCGCGACAAATTCGATCTGATTTGGAAGAAAAGCATGAAGAAATTAAGTAAACAATGGTCAAGGATGGTGTTTGAGAGTAAGCGAAAGGTTTGGGCTATAATCTAGCCTTCAGCGGACTCTTGGGAAAATATTGTAGCCCTAGTTAGCGTCTGGCTCTTTCCTAACCAAACTAAGCTGTGCAGGTCGTCCCGTGGATTAAGTTGAATATTGTGCAATTTTCGCTTTATCGCCTAGATCCTTTCCATGTATCTAAAGGTTAATAGCGTTCTCGATATGCCATACAGACATAACCTCCTTGTAGCTAAGTCATCATTAAAATACAAGTTAACCTCAAATTTGCTTTGCGCTATGTTCAATATAAGTTAAGGTAGATGCCCTTTCATATTTTTGACCCTTGAATAGAAATCTGTCAAAGAAAGTAATGCTACACTGCATGAATCCGGTTAAATTAGGTGATTGTGTTTGGAGATGTATTGTGCATTTTTCTGGGGTGCAATCTCCTCTCTCGTGACAAAGGGTGACGGGTATGTAGGATAATTAGTGTTGTAAAATCCTTTTCAAAGTATGTGCTAGTTAGTTTATCTGCATCAGTCAGAACAGCAGCCTTCTTATGTTCAGGATTTTGCATCAACTTAGTGGGTGAACCGACATGTTTGCATGTGATCATGTAAAGTCTTTTAATGCTAATTTTGTCGCATCATGTTGCAGTTTTTCTCAACTTTGCATCCTTGATCGGACCGCATTACCAGTTCCAAGGACAGTGTGTTGGAGCATTGAGGGAGGAAGGACATTGTCAGCGTTGAAGATTTGAACCCATTGCCTGCTTTTATTTGCAACAGGAGAGATGCAGGTATGTAAATATAATTAGTTTAGTATCCATTTAGTATTGTCAAATTTGTTTGTATCATTTGAGTCGTAGTTTCTCAAATGAACAAAATGCTAACCCCTTGGCATTTCTGATTTGGCTCAAACTTTGTGGAACGTTCGGAATATGAGTAGTGAGTCCTCCCAAAATTTTTCAGACCTCTAGCCTTTACCTTAGAGCTGCTGTAAAACAAGATTAGTTTGAAGAAATGCTGCAAAGGTTCTTCAAGAACCTTTGCACTCAATTGTTGTGCAGAATCAAAAAATATCATGACAGGTTCAGTCCATAGGAGTACTTAATGTAAAGCGTCTTAATTTGTTGTCTAGTCCGAAAGAAACCTTCCCTCTCAAACACTTCGAGCTTCAACTCAAAGTATTTAATAAAATTAATATGGTAATTCCTGGACTTAACGATACCTTGCATGTCTGTCTCTTTAATATTACTCAGTTGGGTTTGTGGATGGACTCGTTTGCACCAGGAGGAAATGAATGTAATGGTCAGCAAGAAAGCATTTAGCGATTAGCATTTTCATACTTAAAGTTAAAATATTGTTTGACTTTCATGTCCCTTGTCATTTAAAGGTTCCAACTAACAATATCAGATCAGTATTTTATGCTCTTCAATTATAGGGAAAACCCACTTGCTTCAGATTTCAGATTGAATCAATTTTCTTCACTCTACTGACACAAATTTTGAATATCATTAAGCAAATTAGTGTGTATTTCTTGCAATCTATTTTTGCGCAAGCAGCGCACAAAATTTCCCGCACACCAAGATGTAGTTAACATGCATAAAATTGTGCCTTGTCCACTAAAAGATCAGTAAGTGTGTGGAAATTTTGTCTGTACATAAGAAACTCACCTTCAAAATAGTTTCAAGGTGGTGATGTTTCCAGCGTGATAGTGTTTGTGAACTAATGCAGGTTGGTTCCTTCCAGTGAGCTGCCAAGATGGGAAAAGGAGAGTGTGCGTCTCCCTCTCCAAGTCACCGTTGCAGTCGACTGGGGCGCCGTCCTACCGTGCTGTGCCCTGCACTGCTCTCCTCCACGCCTCGCCTCCTCGCCTCGCCTCGCCTCCTCGCCACGCCCTGCCTCGCCTCGCCTCGCCACGCCGTGCCCTACCGCCCTGGCCCGGCGCGGCTGGGGCCGTTGCCATTCTAAGTCATCACTAGAAGTGCGTCCAACGTATGGCCTTTTGTGTTCTTGCCAGTGCGGTTGGCAACTGCGTTTGCTAGTGCGTTTGGCAAATGGGCAATTGTTCCAAGTGTCAGTGCTGCCTCAAAAGGTGTGTGAAGTGCGTGTCGTGACCGTGTCACTCGGCCCGCTACACCAGCTCGCCGTCTCCCTCTGGCCGACTCAAGATTCCATCATCTGGCGTGAGTAAAAGTCGACCCGAAGTCGTGAATGATGTCGTTTTCAGCCGGAAACTTTCAAAGTGGCGTTGCGTCTGGAGGCGCCATTGGGAAAGTACACGGTAAAAACGGTTCATACTTTTGATTTCCAGGGAGTTCGTAGGAAAAACCAGGGACCGTTTTTACCGTGTGGTTTTGTGTATCTGCACACAAAATCTGTGTGTTCTGTACAAAGAAATATTTCGCAATTACAAAGTATTTTTTAAGTAAACTTATGTATGCTCAAAATACTTAATTACAACGAGCTGCTTTTCTTTGATAGGCCTGAAATAGTTTGTGAGGTTGTTACATGAAGAAATAGTTGGTAATTACAAAGTATTTTCTTAGTAAGCCAATGTGTGCTCGAAGTACTTAGTTCTTTCTAACGAACTGCTTTTCTTTGCAAGGCCTCAAATTGTTAGTAAAGTTTTCTCAGTGAGATCACTGTTTGTCCTGGGGCAAACTACAAGTATTTTCCTGTTGGGGCCCCACGCTTCTAGCCTTCGGGCATGCTGTGGTCAACTCTTGCAGGCGTCGGGCATTGTGTGGTCGCAATTCAAAGCGTCAGACACAACTGGTCGACACTTGCAAGCGTAGGACAAACTGGTCCACGCCAACAAGTGTCGTGTTGTCCTATTCTTAGATGTGCTGTGTGCCGGGTATCACGCGAGTGTTAACCCCAACGCGTTTTTGCCGTGTGCACTGTGAAAATCTGTTGTCACTTTATGACGAAAACGTGGATGGTATTTTCATCACGTTCAAATAATGACAGTCTCATTACAAATTGATGACATTTTAATCAAAGCTCCAATACTTATTGCATGGGCGTGACAACAATGTCATCAGCTGTTTAAATGACATCCTTAAAAGAAAAATGGGCCTCGAAATTGTCATTAAGTAACGACTCAAATTTTCACAGCGTGCTTACGACTCAAATCGCGAAAGACTCTTGATTCCTTTTCCATTAAGAAGTGCCGCCTTCACTCTCATTATAGGAACGTGACATTACATTCAAATGAATGTGCCAACATGTCACGTTCCTTTCAGCACTGTGTCGCGTTCGTTTAAATGTGAATTAGCTAGTTTGTGGCCGATTCACATCCAAACGAATGTGACTCAACGCTCAAAGGAACGTCACATTTTGTGACATTGGTTTCAACATGATGTCACGTCGCTCAAACGAGAGTTTTACGTTGCAGTGTTAGATATACTAGACATACATACTCTAGTAAAACTAAAGCGAAACTCTATGCGTGAGTCAAGCATAAAGTTACGCTTGAAGACGTAGTGCTTGAATCGAGGGGTCGGCAACTCATATATTACTTCGTACGCGGTGGCTATATTACCCGTATATTACCTGTACATTACCATATATTACTTGCATATTACCACAATTTCGCTTCTATAATACCCCTATATTACTATATATTACTTCGTATTACTTTATATTACACATATATTACCTATATTACTGGTAATATACGTATACTCCCTCGTACAAGGCCAAGGGAAGTTGCCGACCCCTCGGCTTGAATTGACGCATACTCTGGAAATTCCCCCATGCATTAAGATAGGGGAAATCTTGGCGGATCAGCCTGTTGCGCATCATTTCAAGCGTCAACTGATTACGCTTGAAAACAGAAGCTTATACTACGGTTTAGTTTTACCAGTGTAGCAGATACATAGAAGGCTGCTGCGCGGCGCCCGTCTAGCGTGTCTGTATTTACGAGCAGCCCGATGTTTCTAAATGCTCCGTGCAGTCTGGTCCAAACCAAGTTCCCCTCTTTCCGCGAGCCGTTCCGTTAGCGCGCTCACCAGCCTCGGGTTATAGGGTCCCCCGCTGGCATCCCCCTCTCATTCTCCGCACGCCGTAGGTTGTTCAATTCTCGCCCGCTGCGGCCTCGCAGGGTGGGGTCTCTGTTGATTAACCCGTGCTAAGTGCGGCGAAGACGGCGTGTCAGCTTGGGGGTAGACAATTACCCCCCCCCCCCACACTGCACCCCGTGAGTGTTTGAGTGTGTGTGACAAAGCATGTTTGTGTGGCTGTGCTGTAGCCTGCGACTGAAAGCTTCCTTTGATCTTTGCGGCTGTAGATTTGATTGCAAGTCGACTTCGCGACGACGGGGCGTCCCTCGGCGTCCTTTTTCATTTCGATAAATGATAATTGCTACTAATATTGATGCTTCGATTCCCTGTATTTGCCGCCTGTCGCTTTGGCTGTTCGAGGCCTTCTCGATGCGTACGCGCAGAGAAGGAAATTGCTTGACGGCTCTGTACTGAGCGGCGTAGAAAGGGTGTCGGTGTGGGGGTGGTTCGTGCTCCACTGCACCCCTTTTTTTTGTGCAAGGCTCTTTCTGTCCAATCTGTCCACAGTGTAGGATGCATATTTGGCACGTTCCTTGCTGTCCTGTCCAAATCTAGTTCCCCTTCTGCGACCCGTTCCGTTATTGCGCTCAGCAACCTTGCTTAGTATTACGTTGACTCATTTTTGGGACTTCTCTCAAATCAATCTCCGCCTTGTCCTCTGCCATTTGAGGCCTGCTCGTTGCGTCCGCGCAGGGCAGAGGCTTTCTCGATTGGCTTGGCACTTTGCGGCGTAAAAGGGGTGTCGGTCTTGGGGTGTTTCATACTCCCTGGCCCACCCGTGTTTGTGCGTGTGTGTTTGTGTGTGCGCTTGTCCATCTTTTATCCTTTTTTTTGGGGGGGGGAGTACCTATTTTGTGCTGAGCAGCCGTTCCGTTAGCGCGCTTTGCACCGTCAACTTATTGTTCAAACGCCCCTTACTTCAATTCTAGCTCTCTATCTCCGCCTGTCGGCCGTTCGTGGTCTGCTCGTTGCGTCCGCGCAGGGCAGAGGCTTTCTCGATTGGCTTGGCACTTTGCGGCGTAAAAGGGGTGTCGGTCTTGGGGTGTTTCATACTCCCTGGCCCACCCGTGTTTGTGCGTGTGTGTTTGTGTGTGCGCTTGTCCATCTTTTATCCTTTTTTTTTGGGGGGGGGGAGTACCTATTTTGTGCTGAGCAGCCGTTCCGTTAGCGCGCTTTGCACCGTCAACTTATTGTTCAAACGCCCCTTACTTCAATTCTAGCTCTCTATCTCCGCCTGTCGGCCGTTCGTGGTCTGCTCGTTGCGTCCGCGCAGGGCAGAGGCTTTCTCGATTGGCTTGGCACTTTGCGGCGTAAAAGGGGTGTCGGTCTTGGGGTGTTTCATACTCCCTGGCCCACCCGTCTGTATGTGTGCGTGCGCCTGTGTGCTTGGGGAGGCCTCGTTAACGCCGATGACGGGATTTGTTGCGGACTTTTCGTGACGCAGCCCGCTGATTGCACTGTTAAGGCGATTGCTCTCCTAAATTCAAGTCAACGGATTGGGTCTAAAGTCGATACACGTGTTTGGCATTTGAAGTATAGGTCTGCTCTTGCAACGTTCACGCCCGAATTAAGAGACTTAGACCAAAAGTAACTACAGATTCTGAAAGATAAAATGTGCGCCCATTCAATGGTTTCCAGCCAAAAGCGGTGTGCGGGTGGCGTTTGGGGCAGATAGGCCCCTCCTCGAATGATAAATTATTATCGTACGGGTGACTCTACGGCCCACAGTGAGCCAGAAGAATGTCGCAGGCGGCCAAAACTAGACGCGTTTTGAGTTCTAGAGTCACTAAACTGGACTCGAACCGAACGTGTAATCCCACAAATGGATTGCTCTCCGAGTGAGGCATCCATTGGTTGGGTCACACGTTCGGCTCGAGTCCCATTTAGCGCCTCTGGAGCTCAAAACGCGTCCGGGATTTTGACCGGCCTCCACTTTTTCTAGCCCACTGTGCGCTCCGGCCCGGCCCTTGAAATGCGAACGCTGATCACCTCCTCAAGAACCCTGTCACTTCGCACTTTCACTTTATATCGAATTGTGTTTGCTGCGTAGCACGTGCAGTGCCGTGGGGCCCGAGGGACAGCGTCCTGCGATTCGGGTCCCTAGGGTGATGATGCGGGAGGATCGGAGCGCTTGAGGGCGCCTGTGAGGCTTTCTCGTCTCACCCTGACGGGACGCCGCACAGTGGGCCGTGGTTTGTCCCACTCTTACTGCCTATGGTTCCCTGTGGTTTAATACCACAGGATCCACGCTCGTAAGTTTAAGACAAACCGTGCCTCACGCTTGGAATAGTACGTGGCTCACACTTGTAAGCGTGAGACATCGTGGTTCGCACTAAATAGTGTGAGACTGTCTCACACTTGGATTGGCAGTGCATTGTTGTGTTATCACTGAAAATGGATAGGTCATACTTTTGACCGGTTAAATAGTCTCACTGAAATGTACGACCGAAAAAGGGTCATACTGAAATGTAAGACCGAAAAAAGGTCATACTTCGATGTATGACCGAAAAACGGTCATACTTTATAGTGTATCACAGGTAAACGCTGATATTTCCCTAAGCTAAACAATAGCCAGTCTCGCTGATGTCTGACCTTTTTTTGGTCATACATTTTAGTATGACCGTTTTTCGGTCATACTTTTTGTATCACCGAAAATCGGTCAGATGTCTCACCCTTTGAATTTCAGTGTACACGTTTGGTCCGAGTCGTCATGTTAAGCGACTCTGGAGCTCAATGCGCGTCGAGAGTTTTGTCCGCGGCCCACTGTGCGCCCCATGAGTGCGAGTGAGACCGTGCGACGAAAGCAGAGCTCGGATTGAGTCTGGGCCGCGCGGTACGTAAGGCTATCCCTTGAAGAGTGGCATACCGACACGGTAAAAACGAAACCTGATTTTCCCAGGAAGCCAATGGCGAAGGCATAGGCGATTCCCAGGGAGTTCCTGGGAAAACCAGGAACCGTTTTTACCGTGGAGTGAGTCGGTTGGCCCGGGTTGGCCGCGGCTGGGGCCGCTCCACCGCGCTGCGTTTCGCTTGGGGGAGATTTTACGGCACCGAACCTCTTGTGTTTGGAATGCGGTGCTGTTGATGTTCAGGTCCGTCTTGAGCCGGCGGGGTGTATTGAACGGATATTGCTCATTCGAGTTTAGGGAAGTGGATGTTTTGGAACTGTGTGGTGCTGTTTCGTAATTCGTTTTTCTGTTGCTGATTTCAGGGTTGTTTCTGTTGTTTATTATTGTTGTTTTAGAATGAAAGAGTCATTGACCAGGGCTCAAATTTTTGGTGAGGGACTCTTTATTGCCC
This sequence comes from Thrips palmi, assembly GCF_012932325.1. Classification (NCBI taxonomy): domain Eukaryota; kingdom Metazoa; phylum Arthropoda; class Insecta; order Thysanoptera; family Thripidae; genus Thrips; species Thrips palmi. The sequence goes on along the minus strand of NW_023144624.1, from coordinate 11,983,015 downwards.
AAATTTTGGTGAAAATCATTTAGCTTTCCAAATTTGGGTGATAATAAAGGTTTGTTTCCTCACCCAAATTTGGGGGATGTTACTATCTAGCGGAGAGAGAGAGAGAGAGAGAGAGAGAGAGAGAGAGAGAGAGAGAGAGAGAGAGAGAGAAGTCACTTGAAAATAAAATTGTTTGGAGTTCAGGAAATAGAACAGGAATTCTGGGATTCCTTTGATCTTTGCGGCTGTAGATTTGATTGCAAGTCGACTTCGCGACGACGGGGCGTCCCTCGGCGTCCTTTTTCATTTCGATAAATGATAATTGCTACTAATATTGATGCTTCGATTCCCTGTATTTGCCGCCTGTCGCTTTGGCTGTTCGAGGCCTTCTCGATGCGTACGCGCAGAGAAGGAAATTGCTTGACGGCTCTGTACTGAGCGGCGTAGAAAGGGTGTCGGTGTGGGGGTGGTTCGTGCTCCACTGCACCCCTTTTTTGTGTGCAAGGCTCTTTCTGTCCAATCTGTCCACAGTGTAGGATGCATATTTGGCACGTTCCTTGCTGTCCTGTCCAAATCTAGTTCCCCTTCTGCGACCCGTTCCGTTATTGCGCTCAGCAACCTTGCTTAGTATTACGTTGACTCATTTTTGGGACTTCTCTCAAATCAATCTCCGCCTTGTCCTCTGCCATTTGAGGCCTGCTCGTTGCGTCCGCGCAGGGCAGAGGCTTTCTCGATTGGCTTGGCACTTTGCGGCGTAAAAGGGGTGTCGGTCTTGGGGTGTTTCATACTCCCTGGCCCACCCGTGTTTGTGCGTGTGTGTTTGTGTGTGCGCTTGTCCATCTTTTATCCTTTTTTTTTGGGGGGGGGGGAGTACCTATTTTGTGCTGAGCAGCCGTTCCGTTAGCGCGCTTTGCACCGTCAACTTATTGTTCAAACGCCCCTTACTTCAATTCTAGCTCTCTATCTCCGCCTGTCGGCCGTTCGTGGTCTGCTCGTTGCGTCCGCGCAGGGCAGAGGCTTTCTCGATTGGCTTGGCACTTTGCGGCGTAAAAGGGGTGTCGGTCTTGGGGTGTTTCATACTCCCTGGCCCACCCGTCTGTATGTGTGCGTGCGCCTGTGTGCTTGGGGAGGGCTCGTTAACGCCGATGACGGGATTTGTTGCGGACTTTTCGTGACGCAGCCCGCTGATTGCACTGTTAAGGCGATTGCTCTCCTAAATTCAAGTCAACGGATTGGGTCTAAAGTCGATACACGTGTTTGGCATTTGAAGTATAGGTCTGCTCTTGCAACGTTCACGCCCGAATTAAGAGACTTAGACCAAAAGTAACTACAGATTCTGAAAGATAAAATGTGCGCCCATTCAATGGTTTCCAGCCAAAAGCGGTGTGCGGGTGGCGTTTGGGGCAGATAGGCCCCTCCTCGAATGATAAATTATTATCGTACGGGTGACTCTACGGCCCAGAGTGAGCCAGAAGAATGTCGCAGGCGGCCAAAACTAGACGCGTTTTGAGTTCTAGAGTCACTAAACTGGACTCGAACCGAACGTGTAATCCCACAAATGGATTGCTCTCCGAGTGAGGCATCCATTGGTTGGGTCACACGTTCGGCTCGAGTCCCATTTAGCGCCTCTGGAGCTCAAAACGCGTCCGGGATTTTGACTGGCCTCCACTCTTTCTGGCCCACTGTGCGCTCCGGCCCGGCCCTTGAAATGCGAACGCTCATCACCTCATCAAAGAACCCTCTCACTTCGCCCTCTCACTTGATATACAAAGAAATATTTTGCAATTACAAAGTATTTCTTTAAATAAGCTTATGTGCGCTCAAAATATTTTATTACAACGAGCTGCTTTCCTTTGATAGGCCTGAAATAGTTTGTGAGGTTACACGAGGCAATAGTTGGTAATTACAGAGTGTGTTCTTACTAAGCTAATGTGTGCTCGAAGTACATACTTCTTTCTAACGAACTGCTTCTCGTTGCAAAGTCTAAAATAGTAAGTAAGGTTTTTTTTAGTGGCGGGGCGTCCCTTGGCGTCCTTTCATTTAAATGATTAATAAATGCTACTAATCTTAGTGCTTTAAATCCCTGTACTCGCCGCCTGTCGTTAGCTGTTCGAGGCCTTCTTGATGCGTACGCGCAGAGAAGGAAACTTCTCGATGGCTCTGTACTGAGCGGCGTAGAAAGGGTGCGGGGGCTACGGAGATGAGCTACGGAGAATTACCACAAGCTATTTACAGAATTTTCCGTCAAATTACAAAGTATTTTTTTAAATCCTTTCATTTAAATGATTAATAAATGCTACTAATCTTAGTGCTTTAAATCCCTGTACTCGCCGCCTGTCGTTAGCTGTTTGAGGCCTTCTTGATGCGTACGCGCAGAGAAGGAAACTTCTCGATGGCTCTGTACTGAGCGGCGTAGAAAGGGTGTCGGTGTGGGGGTGGTTCGTACTCCACTGCACCCTTCGTGTGTGTGCGCGCGCATGTGTGTGTGTGCAAGGCTCTTTCTGTCCAACCTGTCCACAGTGTAGGATGCATATTTGGGCGAGGAAAGCTTCCTCGCACAATTTTGGGTGAGGAATGGTGTATCAGCTCCCTATATAGCTCCATAGTATTATGACCCAAATTTGGGCGAGGAAAATTTCCTCACCCAAGTTTGGGTAATAAAGAATTCCTCACCCAAAATTTTAGTCATGATCGTGACTCTTTCATTCTCTGTGTGAATGCGTAGACACGGTTGGCACCGTCTCTATGTCTCTATGTGATACCAAAACTAAGTCTCTAAGTCTCTCTACAAAGTCTCTCTAAGTCTCTCTCATTAAGTCTCTATGTGATACCAAAACTACTGGGAACGTTTGCATTAGTGTTTGAGATCGGCCCGCGGGCGATCACAATGGCGCGCCTGATGTTTTCGCGGGCGGGGCGGCCGCCCGGCCCGAGATTTCAGTCCGGGCGGCCGGGTACCCGTGCGCCCGGCCGGCGTTTTGCCACCTAGATGGCAGCACACTGAGAATCCTAACGCTGCGAGTATAGCGTCAGTTGGTGCAATGCAAAAGCATAGCACAGGAAGTGCACTTTTAAAACCTTACGAAGTATTTTGAGCATACGTATAACAAACTAAAATACTTTGTTATACGAAGTAATAGTTCGTAAATTACGACTCAAAATACTTTGTTATACGAAGTAATAGTTCGTAAATTACGACTCAAAATACTTTGTTATACAAACTACTTTTCTTCGTAAGGCCCAAAATAGTTTGTAAGGTTTTCTTAGTGTGCTATGCCTCCCCATTCCCGTGCATTAGCATAGGACATTTTCGGGACTCATTGCACCTAAGGTGCAATATGGCTTTGGCAATATATTTTAATTGAGGCTGAGGATGTTGTTCCTACACAAATCGTTTATCGTCTATGGTGATAACAAGAATTTTGTTCTTCAATGACAAAGTGTTGCTTACTAGATTTAACGACACTTGTTTCGCTTTGTTTAGTGATGACATTTACATATGTTTTGGAACATATAATTTTTGGCTGAGCGATAGCGAAGCCCGTTACTCCAGTGGGGCTGAAAAGTTTTGTCTGTCTACGTGCGTGTGTGTATGTGCGCACTACTCCTCCTTAACGGCTCGGCCGATCTGACTGAGATTTCGCAGGCTCATTGGGTATGTTCTTGGCTCGGCACACGCGAAATTTCACTATCCTAGCTTAACTGATTCGGTTTACGTTTACGTTTGCTTTCATGTTCGCTGGTTCGAGAGTCCGACTGTCCCGGCCGTCGTCCGTGGAAATGAAACTGGTGCAACCATTCAGCACTGGGATCTGGTTCTCCCGCTTCATCACTCAAGAGAACATCGTCACCGCCAGCATCTATCAATTTTTAATGGCTTCTAACAACTGAGGTATGCTCCTGCCTGACGACAGCACTGTGATTTGTGTAGAAGTAAAGGATGAACAGCTTTAGTCATTTGTCCTGTCCCCCCGATTCCCAATACCTTATCAGTACTAGACCATAGTGGAAACCATTCAAAGTTGAAGATAGGGTCGCAGAGAAATAAGTTTGAAATAAGTGAAATAAGTTTGAAATAAGTGAATTAACTTGAAATAAGTGAAATAAGTTGAAATAAGTTGGAAGTAAGTGAAATAATTTGAATTTGAAATAAAGGTGTACAAAATTTTTCTAAGTTGTTTCCCCCTTGCGGAAGACCTTGAAATCCTTGCACAATTCGGAAAAATTGATTATGCTGAGCAGACTTCTGCAACCGACGCTGGTATCCCCAGCCTGGCGTCCGTCAATCGCTCGGACGCGTTTTCAAACCAGGTGGGTGGCCCCTGAACGATCGTGTCCGCCTCGTGTCCGCCAGCCGTCCGCCGCCGCTCTACGCGTAGCGGATGGGCGGCGGACATGCTGCGGCGGGCTGTCTGACTTCCGCTGCGGCTGCTGTCTGCCGCACCTTGCGATCGGACGCTCGGCGGACGGAAGACGAAACGTCTGTTGCAGGAGTCTAACGCTCAGGGAAAATAGAGAAGACATTGGTAAAATGCTACATAAAGCTGGAAAACGGTGTCTTCAGATAATAGGGCAGGTTTTATGAGCCTTGCGTGCCTGAAAGTAAATGCCATATGTCGCGAAGAATACTGAAGTCTGTCTATCTGAGGGAAAATTGAATTGGAACAGTTTTGGGCCTCCTGGCATGCTTTGCCCCGAGTAATTTGAGTCGTCGCCCTTATCACTTGACTGCTGAATTAAAAGGGAACAGTGGGGGTGGGGGTAAATTTGCTTTACACAGGATACCAGAGTCAAGGGCGCCCGACGTGGAGGGGGGGGGGAGGCGGCTCGCCCCCTTCTTTCAGACTCTAAAGTGTGCTATTTTGAGCTCGAAATAGAGAGAGAAATATAGCAACGTCTCAAATTCTTTTACTTTTGGCATCTACCTCGTTTCAATCGCAGGTTTTCTTCGTTACCTTACCTAGCGTCAGCGTCCTGCGCGGCTGATAACTAAGAAGAAGAAGATAACATTACCACCACGAAAACGAACGACTACACTGTGCGAAAAAAAGTACGAGAAAGGTACGGAACATGTCTGGTCAACAATTTGCCTGGAACGTCCGTACTTGCCTACTACGGAACGTTCCGTACGCGATGAAATTGCTGAATCCCTAGTTTCTTATTTACGTCATAAATGTTGGTTTAGGATGGGGGGAAGCACCAACCGTAAAGATACCGAGACTTTAATACACACTCCGGTACCGTATACAGTTGGGCTACCCCCTCTTCCTCCGGGGGCGAGCCTGCACTCCTCCGCAGTTCACGATTTACATGTGAATCCGTGGAGGAGGCATCTCTACTGCTTGATGAAAGGGCGTCGGTGCTCGGCTGGCGAAGGCAAAGCACCACGCTGCTCCGGCAGAGCGGCTGGTGAAGGCAACTCTGCAGGCCTCTCTAGAGCACGGCCATTTAAGGCAACACTCTAAAGAGCTTTCCGGGAAGTGGCGTGAGCGCGTCGGTGCTCGGCTGGCGAAGGCAAAGCACCACGCTGCTCCGGCAGAGCGGCTGGTGAAGGCAACTCTGCAGGCCTCTCTAGAGCACGGCCATTTAAGGCAACACTCTAAAGAGCTTTCCGGGAAGTGGCGTGAGCGCGTCGGTGCTCGGCTGGCGAAGGCAAAGCACCACGCTGCTCCGGCAGAGCGGCTGGTGAAGGCAACTCTGCAGGCCTCTCTAGAGCACGGCCATTTAAGGCAACACTCTAAAGAGCTTTCCGGGAAGTGGCGTGAGCGCGTCGGTGCTCGGCTGGCGAAGGCAAAGCACCACGCTGCTCCGGCAGAGCGGCTGGTGAAGGCAACTCTGCAGGCCTCTCTAGAGCACGGCCATTTAAGGCAACACTCTAAAGAGCTTTCCGGGAAGTGGCGTGAGCGCGTCGGTGCTCGGCTGGCGAAGGCAAAGCACCACGCTGCTCCGGCAGAGCGGCTGGTGAAGGCAACTCTGCAGGCCTCTCTAGAGCACGGCCATTTAAGGCAACACTCTAAAGAGCTTTCCGGGAAGTGGCGTGAGCGCGTCGGTGCTCGGCTGGCGAAGGCAAAGCACCACGCTGCTCCGGCAGAGCGGCTGGTGAAGGCAACTCTGCAGGCCTCTCTAGAGCACGGCCATTTAAGGCAACACTCTAAAGAGCTTTCCGGGAAGTGGCGTGCCAAGTACTGCGCGACGCACTGTAAAAAAACGATCAGATGGTTACTTTACGGCCGCGACGTCAGGAAAAGCAAGGTTAAGGGGTGGAGTCTCGCGCTGTCCCTGGGATCGGCTCGCTGACCACTCAGGCAGCAAACACCGGCGGAAATAACACTCTCAGCCGTTTACTGACTTTTTCTCATAGCAAACGCATTTCTGTACTTTTTGCAAGTGCAGAGTTTGCAATCTCCACGCTTCAAATGTGGAGTTGTCCACGCTTGCACCATTGCAAAGAGTTTGGCGCTCTGTGAGCTACTCCAATGACTTGAAATGTCGAGATAGTAAATTCTGCACTTCCCGGTGTGGTCAACTCCACACCGGGAAGTGTGAAGTTGACCACACTTCGTTTGACAGTGTAGCAGTGACGGCCATCACCGAGACTTTGTTCCGGACAGCGCCCCGTCGCTCTGTCTCTCTCGCACGCATGCGGCGTCCCGTTGGGGTGCGAGGAGCAGAGACAGAGCGACGGGGCGCCTTTCGGAACGAGACTAAAGGCGCCTTGGCAACTATAGTGTGTACATGGTACACACTTTTTAGAGCGTGCTTCCAAGCAAATACATGCTAGGCGCACGCTAAAATAGAGTTTGCCCGGCATGTACACGCTAAATAACACACTCAAACTGGCCCATGCTTTTAGGTAGGACAAATCGAGTGTATTTTAGCGTGTACATGCCAGGCACACTCGATTTTAGCGTGTGCCTTGCAAGAATGCTGTAAATAAGAGTGCGCTTGGAAGCATGCAGTTTAGTCGTGTGGCCGACCTGTGGGGCCTTCAGCGCAGCGTCCCTTCCTATCGAGGTACTAAGGGCTCGGCAGGCGAGTGATTTCGAGGCCCGCACTCCTCGCTCTGTCTCTCTCGCACTCATGGAGTGTGCCGTAGGGGTGCGAGAGAGACAGCGAGGAGTGCGCCCGGTAGAGTCATGTGCTCGACAGGGCGGACGGTGCCCCGTGACCCTTGCGGATCGCGGAGCCCTGCGCTGCCCGGCAGCCCAGTCTACGGGCCCTGCGGTGGCTTCCATAGGACTTCTCTGGGTGCGTCTACCGATTCGAACGAACCTTGACATGTCGCGTTAACAGGAGACTCCAGGTCAGCCGTCGGCCGTGCCTCCACGCGAGGTCCGGTGCAGATCGAAATTAAAATCGCGATTTCTCAAAAACGGCTGGCACACTAATTTTCATGTACGATTTTGTACGAGACATCATAGTCTTTTTGTGCCCACGAAATTTTCGTACAATTTTCGTACGAAAAACTGCACATTTTCCGCAATTTTTGTTCAAAATTGTGCAAATTTTTTAAAATGTGTACGAAAAGTTCGTGTGCAACAAAAACTGCGATGTCTCGTACAAAATTTGTACAAAAACATTTAGTGTGTGGCCAAAACATTTCAAACTTGGCAGAGAGACTGGTTACTATAGACCCGCCCCCGGTCTGGTCAGACCCGGCCCGACATTGCCTGTTTGCCTACTGGTGTGATCGGCTCGAAAAAGTGAGACTGCCGTAGCTCGGCTCCTTGTATGACCCTTGTTCGGTCATAAATTTCTGTATAGCCCCTTAAAGGGTGAAAAGTCTCACCTTTCTATTTTCAGTGTGTCTGTTCTAAGATTGAAATATCGCAACCCGAGCCGCGGCCGAGGCAAGCAGGAACAGGGAAGTCCGTAGGTGTCTCCCTGATCCAGTCGCCTTATTCCTGCGAGGGTCGTCCTGCGTCTTGGCAGTGTTGGGGTCATCGTAAGAGGGGCACGGCGCCGTTCGGCCACGGCATGGCTGGCCACGCACCCGTCTAACAGGACAGTGACTGTGCGAAACAGCCCCGGATCGCTCGTACTCGTGTGGCCGCCACGTCCACCCTACCGTCGTACGCACGCCGCTGTACAATTAAACCGGTGGCTTGGCGGCCCAGTGGCTGCTATGCCACCGGCCCCGCTTGCTTCAACGGTAACGCAGAAGCGCAGAGCAAGCGTGTTGAGATGCCACTTTCGCCTTCTTCCCGCCGCATCCCGCCAAGGCACCGGTGCAGTAGGTACAGCCGAGCGACCATTGCAATGTGAGTGCTGGGCCAGCGGGGTGAGGGACGGGGCGGTAGGGGCTTTTCGCGGCGGCCGGTCCGCCCACACTAATTTTCTGTCCGATCTATTTTTGAGAGATAGCGGAATTTTTTTAGCAGATGATTGTTAAATCAGCTAGCTTTGACTCTCGATCGCAGCCAACAGTTTTGCAATCAGACGTATACCAAAGCAAGTGCAAATGCAGCAATAGGTTGCTTGTACAAATGCGTAATTAATGCGAAAAAATCAGTGGAGAGCCTCGTCATGTCATGTCGTCGTTTCATGTCATTTCGTGCGAATTTTGGGCCCAGTGTGTCGAATTGCGAGCTGCACATAAATTGTACTCACCAATTAGGTCTTGTGCATCAGGTAGAACAGCAGGTAGCATTTCCGTTTCGCAGAAGTAGCCCGAGGCTCTGTCACCTGTTCCACCTAAAATAAAATATCCCAAATTATTACTAGACTGCAGTCATGAATACACGTTTCAATGATATTGAACTCCACCATCACTTACTTCCGCATCGCTGAATTGGTACCACTGCCGGTCGGCCGCCCTGACAATGGCCGTATAGTGGCCTTCCACCATGGTGGGGCCATCATGTTGGACGACCCCAATCAGGCGGTACAGGCCTGGACTGTCCTTCTCTGTGACATGGGCCTTCACATTGAGCAAGGTGGGGTAGGCCAGCGGCTGGTGCTTTTTATTTAGCTGATTGTCAAACCTGTTAAAAGTGCAGTTATGTTTTAGTTGTTTGTCCTCTCATGAAGCTTAAGTTATGGGCAACGGGGGTGAAAAACGTAAGGTTGGGTAAGATAAAATGAAAGAAAGAAGGGCAATGTTCCGTCCGTAACTGTTTCGCTGGCATGTCGTGAAAGAATTCGACCTGTGGAGACTTACCGGAGAACTTGCAGGACTAAAACCAGCGGAGCCGCCGCGAGCTGCGTCACTTGTAGCGTGTCGCTGCGCGTGGCTCCGCATGACTCGCATTTGTAGCCCTGAAGCCCCCTCCGGAATGAGGCCTGAAGGCCCTCCTCCAGGGTGCCGCCAGCGCCAGTCAGCGGCACTTGCACTGTAGAGAAGTGGGAATACCGCGTACTGCCGCCTGCACACCCTGGCTGCTGACAGATTGCTGCAACAAAATAAATGCGTCCACATGTGAGAGTCTCGCATTTTAGGCTCTTTCGTGTTAAGAAAGTCCTTTGTACAAGTTTTGTACGTGGTCTCTCACAATTCAGCGCATGCGTGATGTTCAGTCAAATTTGTACGAAAGATTCGCCCGAGTTTGTGCGATTCTCCGTGCTCGAAGAATTTCTCATGCATAAAATTGTGTAAGGCCACGCACCAAATAGTACAAATACATTTACTGTGTAAATAATTGTTTTGCACTGTACCTTTTTCCATGAGAATGCCGAAGAAGACGTGGTGCACCGGCGTGGTCCATTTGTAAATCCCGTCTCTTCTGTAATGAGAAACAAATAGAATGTAAGAACTACTTTGCAACTCACTTAATGTTATGTAAAATTTTGTACGAGACATCACAATTTTTTGTGCACACGAACTTTTTGTACAAATTTTGTACGAAAAACTGCACATATTTCACCATTTTCGTTTCAAATTCACGTACGAATTTGTACGAAAATTTCATGTGCACTAAAAACTGTGATGTCTCGTACAAAATTTGTACAAAAATCTCATTCAACGACCGTTAATGAAAGCAGATGGTACTCGTTTGCTTTTCTTCTACGGAGTAGTATGCGCTCATTCCAAAGAAAGCATTTAAAAACTGAGTTCTTAGTGCCGTGGCCTGCACAGCCGCGCCGTGCCCGTTGGCTTGCGAGCACCCGGTGCCTCTGCGCTTTAGCGGGGAGGGATTGTATCGATTGTTTACGCCCGGTGCCGCTGGCGCTGTCGAACTCGGCGCAGGCTGCGCCGCAGGCACAGACGCACCATCCCGCCCCGCCCCAGCAGCAAGCCAACAGCCCCTATTATATTGTTAGGATACACACTTGGTTTTTGGACTCTGGAGTAAAAGCTAGCTGACACCTTTATGTGTCTTGTAGTTGTAGTTTTAGGTATGTTTTTAAATAAAGGTATCTTCTGCTAAAAACATTTAGTGTGAGTGCTCGGAAACGTAAACGGCCGCAAGGCAAACGTTTGGACGCCTCTCATGAGGCGCGGCTGCCAAGCGATTCGGAAGAGTCGTTTCGTTGCTCTGCCTCTCTCGCACTCATGAAGCTCTCCGTAAAGGTGTGAGAGAGACAGAGCGACAAACCGCTCCTCTGAATCGCTCGACCGATCAGGCGCAGATCCACTGGGAGGTGACCCCGCTTCCCCTCTCCCTTCCCTCCCTTCCCCGTGAACCCGTCTCTGGATCCGCGCCTGCGTCTGGTCGGTTTAAGCGCCTAGAAACAACCTGCTCTGCCATGGCCGTGGGCGTCCGACAACACCTACACTGCAAAGAAGAAGTGTGAATACACTCTAAATGTCTTAGAATGAAATTTGACCAATGTTATTCGTATGTTACAGTGAACTCGGCGCAAGCATAATACGAAGCAATACGAATCTTTTTAGATTTTAAATTGTAGGATACAAAGAGAAACCTTCGTAATACGAAGAAAAACCACCTTCGTATTATGCTTGCGCCATTTCCTTTATGGGAAATTTCTTCGTAAGACATTTAGAGTGTAGTACAACTAAAGTACAACAAAAACTGTACAATAAAAGTACAAATGGAATTGTATAAATTACAACGAGAATTGTACCAACCACGAGGCCTAGACTGCTCACCACTCGCCATGCCGGTTCCGTTGTACTTTGTACAACAATTGTTGTACTTTGAAAGTACAATAAATTCCTGACAAAATATTTGCCAGGAATTTGTGTACTTTTGTTGTGGCTTTTTCTTGCAGTGTGGTGGGCGATTGTGTCAGAACGCTTTGTAGTCCCCCAGATTTTCGCAGGAAAGCATCCATCCATTCGTTATCAATTTAGGTCTTACCTTTCGAACGCCTCATCCCTTGCCGTATACTCCTGCGCCATTCTCTGGAGGAGATAGTCCAGGAATGCAGCCGCGTCGTCTTGGACCAACGGGTTCATGCCAGGTGCAAAGGCTGCAATCGAATTCTTAATTAAGGGAAAGAGCGTGACATAGAATTCATTTTGGAAGCAATTAAATTTTACTGCTAGCTCCATAGAAGAATTATTGCATTTTCAGGGCGCAAAAATATTATTTTTTCTTTCAAATATTTCTCAATCATAATTTAAAATTTCGTGATTAAACGTGGGTGCAGTGGGGTCCGTGATCCTACGCATCCCGGCCAAGCACTCTTTCCCACACTGTGGCAAAAAGGTACGGAAAATCCTGTTAATTTTTTTGCCAGGATTCTCCGTAGCCCTCTTATCAATGTTCTCCGTAGGCTCTTACAGTATTCTCCGTAGGGCCGTACAGTAATCTCCGTAGGACCGCACAGTCTTCTCCGTAGGGCCTGGAAGACTGTACAGTCCTACGGAGATCACTGTAAGGTCCTACGGAGAATACTGTGCGGTCCTACGGAAAATACTGTAAGAGCCTACGGAGAATACTGACAAGGGGGCGACGGAGAATTAGCACAAGTTGTTTACAGAATTTTCCGTAGCTTTTTGCCACAGTGCAATGTCGTTAGCAAGGTTCAAACGTTATCGACGACGAGCATTTCGTACAAGTACCTTTTTAAATATAAAGCTAGAGTTAGCGAGAACGAGTTGCGAGGGTTTATCGCCTTGGCCATTCGCAACTGAATTTAACATCCACGTTTGACGTAAACTTAAACTCTTTGTTGTCATTTGACCTACCCTTGATGTTGTCCGTAATGCGGCGGGGGACGAATGGCACTTCCTTCAAATGCTCCAGGAAGGAATCTGCCACTCCACATGTTATACATAGGCTTGGCTGAAAACAAAACCAGTACAATTGCTTTAGTCAATTCGTGCAATGATTTTGCAATGCCTTCTAATTATCATTAGCATATGCCTTCCCATTAGCATAAGGCATTTTCGGGACGCATCGCACGCATGTTGCGATATGTCAGTGCATTACACTGGTAGAACTCAAGCGTACTTTTACGCCTTCCTTCAAGCGTAGTAGAACTACGCTCGGCTTCAAGCGCAGTTCTCCATTTCGCCCCTCTCCCGCCTATCTAAATGCATGGGAGGATTTCTAAGTCTTCAAGCGTAGTTGTATGCTTGAATGAAGCATTCAACTAGGCTCCAGTTTTACCAGTGTACACCACGCGTTCTATGTTCATTGCGTTTGGAATCACAGTTTACTGTAGTTGCACGTACAAGAGCGGGACAATCACACTGAGATTCCAAACGCTGTGTGTATAGCACGTATGGTGCAATGCATTGAGATATTGCACCATACGTGCAATCATCATCATCAACGCTGCTAGGCCTGCCATAGCCATACCTTACGTGCAATGCGTCCCGAAAATGCCCTATGCTAATGCATAGGAAGGCATTGCGCTTCTCGTCACATTCGTTTGAACGTGGATCAACATTCAAACTAATGTGACGTCATATTCAAACGAACCTGTCAAAGTGCACATTCTTTCGAATATTACGTTACATTCGTTAAATAACCGTGATGCGCTTCCACCACACCCGCTCCAACCTACCTCTTTCTTCACCTTGCATGCCGCAAAGTGCTCCGCATCTTGAAAAAAGAGCCATTGGACAAATGGAGGCACATGGAACAAAACCTGCAGAAAGAAAAGAAATTGATTAAAAATGATTATGCCGGTGTTATACTGCAAAATTTGAACGTACAAAACTTTTTGTACCTGGAGAACACTATTGATGTAGCAACTGTTCTTAACATTAATCAGACCAGATCCGGCATTAAAAATCTTCCTGAAATTAATATCAAGGAGATCAATGCCGAATATAGGTTTATAAATAGGTTGGAGGTCAACTGGTTCTGATTTAGGTGGCGCCGGCTCAGAGTCAGGATTTCGTTTTGGCCTAGATTTGGCCTCAGGTCTTGTCTCCTGGAACAGAAAATGTTTTTGTCAGTTAAACCCTTTCAATTTCATCTCTATCAATCCAAGCTCCCAGCGCGTATCCTTTTGTGTCCGCCCCCCCCCCCCCAAAAAAAAAAAGTTCCAACAAAACACTCTTTTGGGTGAAAAAGTTTCAAGGTGACGGTGTTTCCAGCGCGATTGTGTGTTTGTGAACTAATGCAGGTTGGTTCCTTGCAGTGAGCTGTCCAGATGGGAAAAGGAGAGTGTGCGTGTCGCTCTCCAAGTCACCGTTGGAGTCGACTGTGGCGCCGTCGCTGTACCCTGCACTGCCCACGCCCACGCCTCGCCACGCCCTGCCTCGCCTCCTCGCGTCGCCTCCTCGCCACGCCGTGCCCTACCGCCCTGGCCCGGCGCGGCTGGGGCCGTTGCCATTCCAAGTCATCACTAGAAGTGCGTCCAACGTATGGCCTTTTGTGTTCTTGCCAGTGCGGTTGGCAACTGCGTTTGCTAGTGCGTTTGGCAAATGGGCAATTGTTCCAAGTGTCAGTGCTGCCTCAAAAGGTGTGTGAAGTGCGTGTCGTGACCGTGTCACTCGGCCCGCTACACCAGCTCGCCGTCTCCCTCTGGCCGACTCAAGATTCCATCATCTGGCGTGAGTAAAAGTCGACCCGAAGTCGTGAATGATGTCGTTTTCAGCCGGAAACTTTCAAAGTGGCGTTGCGTCTGGAGGCGCCATTGGGAAAGTACACGGTAAAAACGGTTCATACTTTTCCCAGGAAGCCTATTGTAGAGACAAAGGTGATTTCCAGGGAGTTCGAAGGGAAAACCAGGAACCGTTTAGCTTTCAGCAGAGGGTCTTTTTACCAGTGTGGGGGGGATAGGTATTTTACAAAGCGTTTTGGAGAGCCTGCGCGAGGCGGGACGATATGGATGTGGAGTTACCGCCGCCTTAGCGGAGACCAGCAGTGCCGCTCGTGGCGGGCCCCGCTTGGCCGGCGGGGCGGCCACGGCGAACCTGGCTACTCTCTAAATATGGAGTCCCCACAATCTGGGCAGTTTGGTCGCCCTGTAACTAGACACCTGAGCATGCTCTTCCATGGGAGAGGGCCGGTTACTGTGTGATTTGTCCACCCCGAGACTGGGCGACAACACTGTGAAAATTTGAGTCGTCACTTGATGACAATTTCAAAGCTAATTTTCCGTACAAGGATGTCATCAAGTCAATTGATGACGTTGTTGTCACGCCCATGCAATAAGTATAGGAGCTTTGATGAAAATGTCATCAATTTGTGACGAGATTGTCGTCATTTCAAAGTGATGAACATGTCATCCACGTTTTTGTCATAAAGTGACAACAAATTTTCACAGTGAAAGGTGCCCAGAAACTGGTTGAAATTTGGCACCCCTCAAAAGTGGGGCGGGCGACAAAGGCGCCCAGTTTCTGGGCACTCCATATTTAGAGTGTAGCCATTGGACTCTAGGTTCGCCGTGGCCGCTCCGCCGCCGCCTTGCCTGGTGGCCTTGCAGGCGCTGGGGAAGACAGACACGCTCGCAGCACAGCTCCGAGGCCTATAGTCAGCAAACCGACTACGCACAGTGCCTGGTCGCGCTGACTCTCTCGCACAGCAGCGGCGATCAGCCAGTCAAAACTCAGTCGCACACACCGCCACTACGCCACGGCCAAGGCACGGCACTACACGCGGCTTGTTTGGAAGCACGAGACTCCACGCTTGTGCGGCAGAGCCGACCTGGGTGCGAGGGGGGCGAGGCTAGCCAACGGGTGAGTGCGGGCGAGAAACGGGGGCCAGTGCCTGTCTCTGCGCCTTACCGTTTATTTTAGTAAACGCCTGCCATCCGGAGGGTAGGCCGGCCCTCAGCACGCGGCAGCTTGGCGGGCTGGCCTACCCTCCGGATGGCAGGCGCGCAATCCTTTGGACTGTTCACCACTGCGGGTTCCCCATCGTTGAACCACGGCGCTCGTATGCCGCCACGTCGCGCTTTGCCACACACTAGATGTTTTTGTACAAATTTTGTACGAGACATCACAGTTTTTTGTGCACACGAACTTTTCGTACAAATTTGTGCAAAATCTTGTACAATTTTGTACAAAAATTGTAAAAAAATGTGCAGTTTTTCGTACGAAAATTGTACAAAAATTTCGTGTGCACATTAAACTGTGATGTCTCGTACAAAATTGTACATAACATTTAGTGTGCATTGTTCGTTCCTAGTATCCTACCGCTGCTAGAGCCACACACAACCTCATGTTTTCTTACCGGTTGTAGTGCAAATCTTGGACGATCTACAAGTGCTCCTTGGATCAGCTCCCTGGCTATCGTGACTCTCATTCGTGGCAGATCTTCGGAGGTGAAGTCCATTGGTGCCCGGCGAGCTAAGTGCTCTGCGTATGCGCAGACAAACACCCCACAGTTGTTAAAATCGTCTTGATGTGGAATGTCCTGAAACATATTTAAGCAGTGAACACTCTGACAATCCAAACGCTATTAATATAGCGTGAATTGTTACACTGGTAAAACTAAAGCGTAGTTGTACGCTTCATTTAAGCGTACAACTACGCTTCAAGTCTGTACGCCCTTCTTGAAGCGTACAAATACGCTTCAAGGCAATTCCCCCATGCATTTAGATAGGAAGAAAGGAGCGCATGAACTCTAGTGCGCTTGAATAAGGGCGTACTGGCTGTACGCTTCACGAAGGGCGTAATACTACGCCTTAGTTTTACCAGTGTGGGATGCGTCCATAACTGTTTTCATCCCGCCAATTAGTGCAATGCGTTTGCAGCGCACGTGAACTATAATGCCTTCCCATGCATTAGCTGAAGGCATTTTGGGGACGCATCACACTTATACTGTGGCAAAAAGCTACGGAACATTCTGTGAACGGCTTGTGGTAATTCTCCGTAGCCCCCTTGTCAGTATTCTCCGTAGGCCCTTACAGTGATCTCCGTAGGACTATGCAGTCTCCCAGGTCCTACGGATAAGACTACGGCCCTGCGGAGAATATTGATAAGAGGGCTACGGAGAATCCTGACAATTAACAGAATTTTCCGTACTTTTTTGCCACAGTGTAGGGTGTGATGTATCAATGCATTTGCACCAAACGTGCCATATTCATAGCGTTTGGAATCTCCGTGTGATGGACGGCCCTGTTGTAGTTTCTTTTACATACCTCCTGCGTAGACTGAACCCAGTTTGAAGCATCCATATCTGACTTCTTCTTGTCCCTGTGCTCCATGAACAAATAGTCCGACACCAACTGAAACAAGAATTGCACAAATACATTTCCTGTGCAAAGCACCCCGAAACGCTCTTCCTTGACTGCGTTACAGACGTCCGCACTCTCATCCTAGGAACGTGACATCACGTTGAAACGAACGTGACCAAATGTCACGTTCGTTTGAGCATTATGCCACATTCCTTTGGATGTGCACACTAAATGTTTATGTACAATTTTGTACGTGGTGATGCATAATTTTAAACTTGTGTGCCGTCGTGCATAAAATTGTGCGCGAATTTGCATGAATTTATGCATTCTCACGCATAATATTATGCAAATTCCCGGCATGCACAAAATCTTGCAAGTGGCACGTACAAAATTCTACACAAACACTTAGTGTGTGAATCGGCCAAAAATTAGCTGGTTCGCGTGGTCAAACATACTCACCTTGAGGCACTCGTCGTTTCTGCCTTGCATGCTGTCCAAATAAGTAATGGTCCGCTTATCAAAGTCCACACAGCACAAAACCCAGTGCATGCCAAGATGGACTGGGATAAGAAGCATTGATTTAGAAAAGATGTCAACCTGCAAAAATATTGTTGTTTCTTATCAGGTGGCTCTTGAGAGGATATCTTTGTTTCATCTATCGTGTTTCTACAGACTAGATCAATTGGTGATACTTGAAAATCCTTTCTGCGATATAATTGGGAATCGCCAAAAACAAACAAATAAGGGGGCACACATAAAATATTGCCTTAAAAGAGGAAACACCCATAAGTATCGCCGTGACTAATGCAAAGTTATTGCCACATTCTAGCGATGCCAAGTGTTGCCGAGTTATTGGCGATACTTCTGTTTATCGCCTCCTTAAAGGCAAAATTTTCCGTGTGGCCCTTTGCCCTGGAGTCGGGCTGCCCCGCGATGGGAGGCTGGGTCCTGCGGCCTCGCTCAAATCACTTCAGCCGCGACCACGCCCCGCACAGTAAAAAATCTACGAAGCAACGCTTCGCTTAATACGAAGAAAACAAAGGCATTGTAAAATCTACGAAGAAATGTTCGCATTTGTTTCTTCAGAATACGAAGCGATTCCACAATGCCTTCATTTTCTTTGTAGTTACGGAGCAGATTTTTCGCTGACATTTTTGAGTGCGCGTTCGCTAGGTGGAGCCCCTTGGGCTTCTGCCGCCGTCGAGTCTGACTGCCGAGCGATTCAGCAGAGTCGTTTCGTCGCTCTCCGTTTTGGTGCAAGAGAGACAGCGACTTACTGATCTTCTGACAGAGCGACAAAAACGTCTCTCGAAGTCAGTCCACTGCCTGCACGTTGATTCCGCTCTCTCTCTCTCTCTCTCTCTCTCTCTCTCTCTCTCTCTCTCTCTCTCTCTCTCTCTCTCTCTCTCTCCCTCTCCCTCTCCCCCTCCCGCTTTCAAGAAAGGCGTAATACCACGCCTAAGTTTTTCCAGTGAAGAGAGAGAAAGAGCGACGAAGCGCTGTTCGGAATCAGCAGACTGCCTGGGTCCACCAAAGACAGCGGGGCGTGTCGATATACTCGAGGCGCGCTTCGCCACCTCATCACGGAACACGTCTCCAGTTGTCTCGAGCAATGTTTTCTTGATGTGTCGCTTTTGCTCCGCATCGACTGAATTTGCGGGAGACCGGACTAGCGGGGCTATCGTCACGAACTTGACGCGAGAGAGACAGAATGACGCACAGTGGGCCAGAATACCGGCGCGAGTGGCCAAAACCCTACACGCGTTTCGAGCTGTAGAGGCGCTACGCTGAATGAAGCGTAGAACTACGCCTCAGTTTTATCAGTGTACCCAGTGTACCTCCAGCCACGCCGCACAACAGCACGACAACCCCTGCCCGCCGTTACGCTTACCGACCGACACCCTTACCTGCTTTGTCCATCGTTTGACAAACTCGTAACCATCTGGTAGCCTCTTGAAAAAGAATGAGTTCATGGCATGTACGTGTGGACTACTCTGGTTTATAAGCTGCATGTAGAAATTGATAATCTGTGAAGGAAAGGCATTTTTAATCCGCTTATCCCTTTTTAGATAGATAAAACTACACACTAGTTTTTGTGCATACGCACTCAATGTTAATGCAGAATTTTGTACGTCGTGATGCACGATTTCAAACCTGAATGACGTTTTGCATAGAATTGTGCAGAAATTCGCATAAATTTATGCATTTTCAGGCATAATATTAAGTAAAATCCCCGCACAAAATCGTGCAAGTGGCACCTACAAAATTCTACATTAAAATTTAGTGAGTATCTTCGCACAAACACTCACGTTCCAGGAACGTGACATCACGTTGAAACGAACACTGCTAATCCAAGTGTGTCACGCTGAGAGACATGGACCACAGCTTGGTCCACGTCTCCTAGCGTGGACCATTCGTGGTCCACACTTGGATTAGCAGTGAATGTGACAATGTCTCGTTCCTTTGAACATTGTATAACATTCGTTTGAATGTAAATCCGCCAATAATTAGCTTATTTACATTCCAACATGATGTCAGGTTCCTGGAATGCTAGTGAAATTGAGCATACGAACTTCTTCGTAAGTGCTTTGTTATTTAGTGTGAAGTCACTCACATTGTCATTCAGCCATTTATTGTCCCACAGTAAGCGAATCTCCTCGACCTTTAAGGCAATACCAAACTTCGTGATGACGTCGGCGTCGTCGTTTTTCTCTAACAAAGCCTGAAATGTCACGAAAAAAATATTAAATTTTTTGCCAAGTTTGCATTTAAAATAAAGCCACGCTTCTCGGTATGTAGTACCACAATTGGGTCTGGAGGTGGAGGGGGGGTGTAGTCTGTGAGCACCGCCAGCGCCGCGGCAGCCGCCTCTGTCTCGGTCCGGGTGATATCCCTTGATGGTATCACTCCCCACAGCGCCGGATTGGATTCGATATTCTGTAGACACCAATCAGACATTTTGATGAGAATGAGTTTGACCCTAGCTTTTAAATGTCGAAGTGATTATAGACACGCAGCGTTTATATAATAAAAAGCAACTTAAATACACGCGGCGTGCAAATAACGCCATTTTCATTATATACACGCAGGAAAAGCTTTTCCAGCGTGTATATAATAAAAACAGCCGTTTTTTGCACGCAGCGTGTCTGCAAGCCCCCTAAAATTATTTGCACGCTGGAAAAGCTTTTCCGGCGTGTGTATAATAAAGGAGTGTGTTATTTTTACGCAGCGTGTTTGCAACTCCCTATTTTATTATTTGCACTCTTGTTTTGAGGCCAGCTAGGAGATAGAGATGCCTAGGAGGAAGCCGACCGGGTGTGTCGCCTCGTGGTCGAGTGGGTGCGTGCCTGCATGCCACTTTTTTGGCCCGGGTTCGAAACTTGGATAATTTTTTCAAAGGATGCGTGCACATAATTTTTCGGCGACACGCGACACGCAGCGTCTGCACAACCGACGATCTATTATTCATACGCCGCGTGTCCCTTGAATGCCGAAAAATTATGTGCACGCATCTTTTGAAAAAATTCTCCAAGTTTCGAACCCTTGCCAAAAGAGTGGCATGCAGGCACGTATCCACTGGACCACGAGGCGACACACCCAGTCGGCTTCCTCCTAGGCATCTCTATCTCCTGGCTGGCCTCAAAACAGGAGTGCAAATAATAATATAGGGAGTTGCAAACACGCTGCGTAAAAATAACACCCTCCTTTATTATTGACACACCGGAAAAGCTTTTCCAGCGTTGGAAGAGATTTTCCAGCGTGCAAATAATTTAAGAGCGCTTGCAGACACGCTGCGTGATGGAAACAGCTGCTTTTATTATGTACACGCTGGAAAAGCCTTTCCGGCGTGGAAAGGCCCTTCCGGCGTGTACATAATACTTTTGTGATTTCAGACACGCTGCGTGTGTTGTTCTAATGTATATATTATTGCCACGCGGCGTTTAAATAATTTTTACCATTGTTGCGTACACGCTGCGTGTATATAATATCGGCCTTTAAATGTTGGGTGTGGTTTTGCTTGATTGAAATACGAAAAAAGTAATCTGCGCCTCGAGCAAGTTCCTTGGAAATCAATTGATGGTTAACCATTGCTTATTCAGGGTCAGGGCGCACTCTGGGAAAAAATCACAGTAAATCCTGTAGTGATAAGTACAGCTGTCACTGTTGTTCAGAGTACAGGATTTACTGTACTTTTTTGACAAGATCTACTGTACTTTGTATGGGATTTACTGTACCACAGGAGTGGAGTACGGAATATCCTGTACCAGGTACAGTAAATACTGTAGCCAGGCACAGTAGATCCTGTGTTCTAAACTACAGTAAATCCCGGCAAAAAAATTAACAGGATTCACTGTGGTTTTTTCGCACAGTGCGGGGAAGAACTGAACGCCCCGCCCCATATTATACTTCAAATACAATAAGCATAAGCATAACAACAATCAAAAGTTGTTCCGTGGCATCAGCGGTTCATTACATGATACAAGTTGCATACGGCATTTGAAGTAAAATAAGTGGTGTTCAGTTCTTCCCCTGTCCAGTTTCTCCCCGCACTGACCCTAATGACCCTATTTGCGTTGTCAAAATTTTAATTTCTCTATTATTTTTAAACTGAATAGTGCACATTGCACACTCCACCTGGAGCGTACGTGAATGCTCACCGTTCCTATGAGTGCGCCTCGCAGAATGTCCCGGTCACAGCGATGCCGCGCGGCCCGCACCCCTCGCTCTGTCTCTCGCGCCCTCATGGAGTGTGCCGTAGGGGTGTGAGAGAGACAGAGCGAGGATTGCAGGCGCTTCAATGAACGCACACTTAATATTTTTGTACAAATTTTGTACGAGACAATCACAGTTTTTTCTGCGCACGAAATTTTCGTACAAACATGTACCTAGTTTTGCACAAAATTGGTGAAAACGTGCAGTTTTTCGTACAAAATTTTTACGAAAAGTTCGTGTGCACAAAAAACTTTGATGTCTCGTACAAAATTGTACATAACATTTAGTGTGCATGCACACTGTTCAGTTTATGGAGTTGTGAGACGGAAACTTACCTGGCTGTCAATATTTGGTGTGGGAACCAGGGGCTCGACCCCAGCAAATTTCTTTGGGGGTGCCTGAAACAATGATACATGGCAATTAACATTTTATCCGATTTTATCTGGTGGCTAGCCGCCCGAATCGCAAGCCCTGCTCCTTATTGATTCCAACTTCCTAGGCCACGTTTCACTCGAAAGACTCAAAAGTCCCAAATTTACGACTCTTGTTAAAAGATTGGAATCTCGGTCGCCGCATTCAGCGGCTCGACATCGAGATTTCGAGTTGGCATCGTCGATGCGCGTCGCCACCGTTTCCACACACTAAATGGTATATACAATTTTGTACGAGACATCACAGTTTTTTGTGCACACGAACTTTTCGTACAAATTTTGTCGCAAAAACTGCACCTATTTACCCATCTTTGTGCAAAATCGCATAGAAATATGTAGGAAAATTTCGTGTGCTCAAAAAAACTGTGATGACTCGTAGAAAAAAGGATTTAGTGTGCAGTACTGTATGTGCATTCCCTCGATCGCTGGCGGCCCCGCGGGTTGGAGTCTCTACGCATGCAGGCGTCCCCAGCATAGTAGACTAATTCAGAGAGTCGTTTCCGTTGCTCTGCTTCTCTCGCACTCATATGGGAAGTTCGTTATGCGTGTGACAAAGACAGCGACGAAAACCACTCTCGGAATCAGTCTGCTGACTGCCTCAGCGCGATTCAATCCCTTTCTTGCCCCGGGTCGGTTCACTAGGTTCAAATCGGATTCATCCCTACCGTCGCTCTGTCTCTCTCGCCCTTCTTGGGCGCTGCATGGCTCCGTAAGGTGCGAGAGGGACACCGCAAACGCTGTGTGAATAATCAGTCTGCTACCGAGTGTGTTTGGCCGCATTCTGTCTCTCTCGCACTTGTGGGGCGTCCCGCACAACAACAAGAGAGACAGGGCGGTGAAGTGCTGTTCGTAACCAGCCTAAGTTATAAAGTCGGGCGCTATGGCAGGCCACGCCAGGCGAGTGCCTTCAGTCTCTAGATAGCCAAGCATAACACGGTAAAAACTCTACAAAGAATCGCTTCGTAATACTACGAAGAAAATGAAGGCATTGTAAAAACTACGTGGAAATGCTTCGTGTTATGAAGCAAAATCCCTCGTAATACGAAGCATTTCTTCATAATACGAAGCAATTCTACAATGCCTTCAGTTTCTTTGTAGTTTTGAAGCAAATGCTTCGGAGGCGTTTAAGAGTGCACAGTATAACACACACAGATTTTGTGTGCAGGAATGCGTAGGAATGAGTATGTCAACAGTTACCTCTTCTGGATCATCCTCGTCCTCTGATCCCTCCTCCCCGGCGTCGTCCTGAAATTGCATCGGGCCGGCCCCGGAGCGTACCAGCTCCTCGTAGGCCGCCAGAACCAAGTCGTCGGTGTGGCGGCAGCAGTTCCCCCACACCTCCGGCGTAATGGAATCGCAGGCCTCCCGCCACGCTTTCTCAGCGATCGCCGCTCGGCCTGGAGGGTCAAAGTCATAGTAAGAATTAAAGCAGAGTTGACACTGGGAATCCGGGAATGTGACGTCACGTTCGTTTAAACGTGAATCGTGTCACGTTGGTTTGAATATTGTGTCACATGTCACATACGTTTGAACGTGAATCCAGCCTCGTCTAGGCTCGGGACCAGCCGAATCGCGTTCAAACGAATGTGACACAGTATTCAAACGAACGTGACACGATTCACGTCTGAACGAACGTGACGTCACATTCTCTGCTTCTCAGTGGATTTATTGCATGTTTGACTACAAGTTGACTGCGGAGGAACAATGACGCGCATGCCTACCTGCCCTATCACTAGGTAGAGTTACTGCCATTATCCGCTTCTCATACTCATTTTTGACAACCTTCCACACCAGCTCGATAGGGTTCCATATGGAATGGTAGGGTGGTAGAAACAACAAACGATGTCCTGTGCCATCCATTAGAGCCCTCAGCATGTAACGGGGAGCTGTTTTGTGCATTTTGCAGAGGTCATACAACTTGGCATTGGTCATGCCTTCTGCAAAATGCACTCCTTGAGTTCTTAGCCAATCTTGTAGTTGATCTTTGTTCCAGCCGGACGTTGGCTGTTTCTCTTCCTGTAATAAATGTTGGAACTAAATTAAATATCCAGATTTACTCTGAAATTCCAAACGCTATGAATATAGCACGTATGGTGCACTGTAAAAAATTCCGTACTTTTGTACGGAAGTGGTACAGAAAAATGTAGTACGGAGGTACGGAACGTTCCGTACCTGCTCCATATGAACCCATGTAAATGGGTACGGAAAAAAAGTACGGAACGGAACGGACGGTTCAGGCAAATTATTGACCAGACATGTTCCGTACTTTTTCCGTACCTTTTTCTCACAGTGTGCGGTTCAGTGAGATATCGCATCATACTTACGCACTGGTAGCGCGTACGACCGGCGAGGTGTATGTTGCTGTGTGTGTGTGAGTGACCATGACTCTGTGTGTGTGGTGTGTGTGTGTGTGTGTGTGTGTGTGGTAGAGAGAGAGAGAGAAGAGAGAGAACACAGTGTGTGTCAAACATTTCAGTTTTTTACCTGCATGCGGTGATATGACGCGTTATCCATGATGAGGAGAGACGGCTCAGTCATATTTGGTAATATATCTTCCCGGAAGTGTCTGAGGAACTCGTCTCTGTTCATAGACTTATGATAGTCCTCCTAAATTAACAGTAAGAATCAAAGTTACGCAAATCAGTTAACGAAGGCATTTTACGATTTAAGGGATTCGCATCCCTGGAGTGCTCCCACTGCAAATGCAAAGGCGAGACTTGAGTACTTTGGCGATACAATTGAGTATCGCCAATAAATGGCCTTACGGAAAAGTATTGCTTTCAGAACAGCGACACACAGAAGTATCGCCAAATTTTGGTAATACTTTTGTGTTTTGCCGTTCTGAAGGCAATACTTTTCCGTAAGGACGTTTTCTGGCGATACTCAATTGTATCGCCAAAAAAGGTACTAAAAGTATTGCCTTTGTATTTACAGTGCCAAAACCATTACTTTCCAGCCCTTGTTTTGTGCTCACTAAATGTTATGTGCAATTTTGTACGAGACATTCAGCTTTTTTTGCATACGAAATTTTCGTACAATTTTCGTACAAAAACGGCAAATTTTCTGCCAATTTTGTACAAAAACGTACAAAATTCTGTACAAATTTTTACCAAAAGTTCGTGTGCACTAAAAACTGTGATGTCTCGTACAAAATATGTACCAAAAAAAAATTAGTGTGTAGTTACTTTTAAGGTTTTTTTAAGTACTATCGCCCTTATTGCTATAATTCATTAGAAAAAATATTTTGGGAGTAAAATAACTACAAAACAAGGGTTGTTAAATAATGGTTTTGGAGCCCTCCAGGGTTGCAACCCCCTTTAACTTAGTTCGAAAATCCTACCTTGCTGTCCTTGTGAGGCGCAAGAAACATCAGGGCCCCTTCGACCCAGCCCTTCCGGCCTCCCACATGACTTATAGTGGAGCGGTCTCCCAGGCTGGTGGTGCGGCGGCTAAAACTCCGAACATCTTTATTGATCCAGCCGCGCACCCGCTGCCCGGTGCCGCCCATATATACCCAGGTCTCATCCTGGTATTTCTCATCAAGTTTGTCCGGTGATATATAGTTTGCATGAAATCTTAGTAGGTATTGCGTCCTAAGTAGTTGTATCCTGGGGTTCTCTCGTATATAGTATGTGCCATTGTCGAGCACATAATTGAAACCAAGTTTATAGAGTAGGCGGCGCAAGGACTCGGTACCTCCTTTGAACAGAACATCTCCCGTTCTCCTGTGCGTCACAGTCCTGTAAAAAAAAATACGATTTCAAGAAATCCTAGGAGAGCTGGCTGCACTGTGAGATTGGTTGCCTATGGCGGCGCTCGACGCTCGACGAGCGAGCACATCTTGCATCTCTCTCGCACTCAAGGCGGCTAAAATGGGTTAGACGAGGATGGCTGCCCCAGGCATGGGCGGTAAAGTAAAGTAAAGTACCGCGGTACTGGTACCGCGGTACTTTTTTGGGTAAAGTACCGGTACCGCGGTACCAATGTCGCGAAAAGGACCGGTAAAGTACCGCGGTACCGATTCCCGAGTAAAGTAACGCACAGTACCGAGTCGGTCCTTTTCCCTTTGGAGAGTAGAGAAAAGAGCGAGAAAAATGGATTAGCCGTGGCCGTCGCCTTGTCCTATCTCGCCTGCATACTTGTTTGTCCGTCTGTCTTTATTGTTTCTTTGAGTTCCCGCAGTCCTCCTCGGGGTCCCGGAAAGGGCCGGTGCAGAGAAGGGGGGAGGGGAGGAGTGGTGCGGGGAGCCGATGGCCACCACGTGCGGATTCCGAAAGGGTCTCCTCGTTGCCCTGTCTCTCTCGCACCCCCCATGTGACGCCCCGTGAGCGCGAGAGAGACAGGGAGACAAAACAGACCCTCGGAATCAGGTAGCAGGCCTGTGCAGGTCACCGGCCCTGCCGGCGGCCGCCGGGGTGCGCTATGAATGACGCGCAATAAACATGCCCTTCGTCGCCGCTCAGAAAGAACTGGAGACCAATAAATGGCAATGTTGGCGTTCGCGTGGCGGACACTTCTGTTGCCGTTCCGGCACTTTTACTTGATCTGAAATTTATCTTCGATTTTCTAATTATTTTTTTTAAAGTACCGCGTCAAGTACCGTCGGTACTTTTGAAAGTACCGGTAAAGTACCGCGGTACTGAAAATTTCCATAGTACCGGTTAAGTACCGCGGTACCGTGCTTATCGATAGTACCGGTAAAGTACCGCGGTACCAATTTCAGAGTACCGTGCCCATGTCTGGGCTGCCCAAGCCATCCTATGGGGTTGCACCAGGACATGCAACCGCCTTGTGTTTCGGAAAACATTGGTTAACCGCCGTCTTGCACCCTTTGGAACGGCCCCGCCCCACCCCACCCCACCCACCCCGCCCCCACCCACCCCGCCCCACCCCACCCCACCCCACCCCACCCCGCCCCACCCCACCCCACCCCAGGTTGGGAACCGCTGGAGTAGGCACACTGTAGAGTTTGCAGAGTAGAGCGTTTGGATTCTCAGTACTTATTGCATCCCCATTTACCTCAAGTGTTCCTTCAAAACTCGGAGGGTCAAATGTTTCTCTGCAAACATTAGAACATGAATTAAAGATTCAGTTATAAATATCATATTTAATATGCATCGGAAACTTGTCATACTCACTGGATCTCTTGAAGTCGTAGATCACTTCCATGATCTGATTTTTTGCCTCATCGTCGGGCTCTGTAATGAGACTCCTCCTTGGCCTCGACTTCCCTGGCGTCTCAAAACTGACTTGCTGGTTGGACAGTCTGATGTATTTTTGCAGCGACGCATGTGAAATTCGAAGAGCCTCTGTCGTACGTAAACTGTAACAAAGAAGGTCGAACATTACATTTCTGCACTCTTAAAACCTTACGAAGTATTTTGAGCATACATATAACAAACTAAAATACTTTGTTATACGAAGAAATAGTTCGTAAATTACAAAGTATTTTCTTTGTAAGCTTATGTATGCTCAAAATACTTTGTTATACAAACTACTTTTCTTTGTAAGGCCCAGAATAGTTTGTAAGGTTTTCTCAGTGTGAACAGTGAGTGCCATGCGCGCGGGGAAAATTCCCCCTCATATGCCCCCGTCCCGGACGGCACGCCGTGCGGCACATCAAGTCCATCGCGCGGTACAACTACAACACGGACCACGCGCCAGTGTCGGCCCAGGTCACCTTCCGAGCGAGACGTGGGTGCTGAACGCCAAACACCACACACTAAATGTTATGTACAATTTTGTACGAGACATCACAGTTTTTTGTGCACACGAAATTTTCGTACAATTTTCGTACGAAAAACTGCACATTTTTCGCCAGTTTTGTACAAAATTGTACAAAATTTTGTACAAATTTGTACGAAAAGTTCGTGTGCACAAAAAACTGTGATGTCTCGTACAAAATTTGTACAAAAATATTTAGTGTGTTCAGATTCGCGAGCTGTTTGCCGTTGCTCATAACGGCGGGCCGCACGTCGTGCAGCGCGGGAGCAGGAAGTGAGGCTTACCCTCCACCGGACTCTTTGCCCCGCCCCGTCCCGCCCCGCCACGTCGACACAAGGCCGGCCGCGCGCCATCGATGAGGCGGCGAGTCCAGCCGCCCCCGCGCGGAGGGGCCGGCACACCACTGGGTAAATTGATCTGTCTCCGGCCCGCCACGCCCCCCCCCCCTTTTATCTCCAGTGGCTCCCAAGGGCCCAAGTAAGAATGAGTCTGAAAGACCCCACTAGACTAGCGGCGCGGCGTGAATGGGAACCGCCTGACCTGCATCCTGCATCACGTGAGCCGCCAAGGCTGGAATGGGGCGGCGAGACTCCACGCCCATTGGCTGGCGACCTGGCACAGTGTCGCCAGGGCGAAAATTCCTACGATGCATCAGTGCCAAAAGGGTTGCCAAGCTCTGCCTGCCCACTAGGAAATACTTTGGCCCTGCCCTCGAGGAGTTGGCAGGCTGAGGTTGGCGACCCTTTCATAACTGCACTGTAAAAAATTCCGTACTTTTGTACGGAAATGGTACAGAAAAATATAGTACGGAGGTACGGAGAAAAGTACGGAACGTTCCGTACTAGCTCCATATAAACCCATGTAAATAGGTACGGAAAATAGGTACGGAACGTTCCGTAGTTTGGAAGTACGGACGGTCCAGGCAAATTATTGACCAGACATGTTCCGTACTTTTTCCGTACTTTTTTCTCACAGTGTGTTCAATGTGCGAGTATTTTTTTCCCTTCCTATGTGACAACCCTGCCTGCCGTGCCTTGCGTAAGGATGGTCTCTTGCGCGTGACGTAGTCCGCAGGCTCAATCCGACCAGACCAGGGGGGCGTCGCTCTGTCTTCGTCGCGCCCTGATGGGGCTGACGGGGCGCCGCGTGAGAGCGAGAGAGACAGAGCGATGACAGCACTCGGCGGCCAGGCGACGAGACTGCCGCGTCGGTGAGAAAAGTACACGGAGATAAGTGCCGTCTGTTCGGAAATAGGAAAAACAGGAAAAATAGGGAAAACAAACCACCCCGCCGCAGTCCTAATTTACCATCTCGCGAGAAGTTTGCGGACTCGATCGTCCCGGTCGCAAAGAAACTAAAACGAAAACCGTTTCCTGTCTCCGTTTCCCAGCGTGCGTTCGCTGCAGAGAGAGCAGGCGGAAAAGGCACTGTGAGCGACATGAAGTTGCAGCGGCGGCGGTGTGTTCCTTCCCGCGACACCGCGGCACTGTGCGAAAAAACCACAGTGAATCCCGTTAATTTTTTGCCGGGATTTACTGTAGTTCAGAACACAGGATTTACCGTGCCTGGCTACAGTATCTACTGTACCTGGTACAGGATATTCCGTACTCCACTCCTGTGGTACAGTAAATCCCGTACAACGTACAGTAGATCCTGTTAAAAAAGTACAGTAAATCCTGTACTCTGAGCTACAGTGATAGCTGTACTAATCACTACAGGATTTACTGTGATTTTTCCCACAGTGGGGGCGATCTAAGGTGAGCCACAACGTTTCGCCGGTCGAGTCGCGCAAGTGGCGCGTAACGGCGCCTGATTTATGGGCTGCCCTCGCTACTTACACCGTAATGCGCGGTGTCCGGCGAGTCCGATGACGAGTGTGATGCGAATGGAAAGCGCCAGCAGTCTGATTCCGAGAGTCGTTTTCGTCGCTCTGTCTCTCTCCCACCTATACGGGACGCCCCATAAGTGCGAGAGAGACAGCGCGACGAAAACGACTCTCGGAATCAGTCCACAGCGGCTCGGATCAACGTCGCCGTGGGCACGCGTGCGGGCGGGTTTCGAGCTGTACTCTGGTTGAACAACAGTCCAACGAAGGAGTTCTCTCCAAGCGCGTTGCCTACGCGTCTCCTAGCAGCCCTATCCTTCCGTTCTAAATGCTTGGTGGACTTCCCTCAGTACGCTGCAGGCGTGAGGGTGGAGTGAAGCGTGACGTGTGTCAGACCGCCTGCGAGACAGAGGGTAGGCAACCCCGAACGGCCTCGCGTTTGGCGGGCTGGCCTACCCTGCACTTCACAGGCGCTCCACCGAGTCGTTGTGTCGCTGTCTCTGTCGCACTCACATAAGTGCGAGGGGGCAGCGCCACGAACCGACTCTTTCGAACGGCGGTAGGCAACAGTGCGGGCTTTGGCCGCTTGAGCCGCTTGGGCGGTGGCGGCCGGCCAGGTGTCGGGTGTCTCCTTGCCGTGTGTACTGCGTCCTGGCCGGCGCGCTGCCCGCGGCAAGTCGCGGGGACCGAAAACAACGTGCTTCGAAGGGTCGCCAAGTCGGTCTACAAGCGGCGGATCGGCAAGAAGGTGTGGCGTACCAACAAGGAGGTCCGCGACATCACCGAGGTGCCACCCATCCTCAACTTCCATCGCTACCGGCGCGCCCAGTACGCCATGCACCGAGGGGGTAAACACTTCAAGAAATCGTGTACAGACTACTCGGTATTACGCTGTATTACGGGTGTATTACACGTGTATTACGGCCCTAAAATGCCCAAATTTGGCACATTTGACCCAAAAATGTTATTACGATCACGTGTATTACGCGTAATACACGGTTTTTGTGTACAGGGTATTACGCGAGTGGTTACCCCCTCGCCATGCACGTGGAGCGTGGCTCCGCGCCGCTGGCTACCCGGGCTGCCCAGCGCGCGTCGTCTCCGCGGAGGAGGCCCCGTGGCCGCACGAGGGATCGCCGCATGGACGCCGTCGTCAACGACATCGCAACTCTCGGCGTCCACAACTGGAGGGACGCCGCGATGGACCGGGACGCCTGGGCAGCTGCCTCCGTCGCCATCCTGAGGCAGCCGGACCCCCACGAGGAGCGCCGCGACGAGGCGAAAGCGAGGAAGCGCCGACGGACGGGTCAGCCGGACGCAGCGTAATGGTGAGCCGAACTGTTTCCAGCCTCACCTCGAGTCTGCCTGCACTGAAAATCTATCGGCGTGACTTCGTGCCGCTGCAGGGGCGTGAATTAAGTGTCACGCCATTAAACGGCATGACAGAAAAGTCACGCCAAAAATCGGCGTGACTGAAAAATTCACGCCCTTTGAAATATTTGGAGGGGGCACCGCGTTATGTTTCGGCTCCGGCTACGAACATAGGGAAGGAGCGTGTTTAAAATCCTGGTTTTAAAACGATTTTTAATATTAATTAAATGTGACTGGCACAGCACTGCACTGATCGCATGGTCGCCGCGGTGCTTCGCGCATCGCAGGTTGATGGCATCACCGCAGAGGTGCGCGGCAAGCGGCGCAAGCGGCAACGGCAAGCACCCACAATATGCCCGTACGGGTGCGAGAGAGACAGACCGACGAGAGCATTGCTCGGAATCAGTCTGCTGCTGCACTGAGACACACCCCTAAATCAAGGCAAGCCTGGTGGGCAAGCCTTGCAAGGACGCCCTGCCGCCCTGCCAGTGTACCGGAGTCTCCAGGCTGACGTCCCACGGTGGGCTAGAAAAGTGGCGCTGGCGGCCAAAACTCTAGACGCGTTTTGACCTCCAGAGTCGCTAAATGGGTCTCGAACCGAGCGTGTGACCCCACCAATGGATTGCTCTCCGAACGAAGAATCGATATTGGTGGGGTCACACGTTCGGTTCCAGTCGTATTCAGGGACTCTGGAGCTCAAAACGCGTCTTGAGTTTTGGCCGCTTGCACCGCTATTCTGGCCCACTGTGCGTCCCAGGGCTGTGGAGTCTCCTGAACGCCCGGAGGCGTGGCCGTCATTTCCATAGGGATACGCCGCCGCCGCGCAGAGTGGATCTCGGCCCCGACGAGAGCCCCGCCATGGCAGCGAGAGCCTCTGAGAGGTTCGCAACTCGGCGGTCGGCCGTGCGTTGTGGCCTTGCCTATGTCAGTGTCGCAGGCGCTCCAGCCAGGCGCCCAGGGTAGGCAACGCGCCGCGACCGCGAGCGTTGCGGGCTTGCCTACGCCAGTGTCGCAGGCGCTCTAGAGGCCGCAGGGCTCTAGTGTAGCGTTTCTGTGCAGTGGTGCCGTTTAGGGTATACGCGGTCATACGCCGTATGACCTATAAATGAAATCAAGGGTATCGTATAACCTATAATTTTTTGGAGGTCATACGCAGGTATACGCGTATAACCTCGCTGAAATGGCGATATTTGCCCGGCGGACCAGCCGAAAAGTGCCATTGTCGGGGTTTCCCAGGGTGCGGGGCCAGCTGGGGCGACGCAGGGCGACGCGGGAAACTCCCGGGCGGCCCGGCATTATTGGAGTCTATGTAGCTTGACCCACCCCAAAGTTGACCTACCTATATATTAATTAATAAAAATATTAATATAAATATTAGAATATAAATATGGGAATATAAATAGGAGTAATATAAATATTACCAAAAAAAGTTGACCCACCCCACAGTTGACCTACCCTATATTTTTGACTTGACCGACGAAGCGCGACGGCCTCGCGGCAGGGGAAGCGCGACAGTGTCGCGGCAGGGGAAGCGCGAAAGTGTCGCGGCAGGGGAAGCGCGACGGCATCGCAGCAGGGGAAGCGCGACGGCCTCGCGGCAAGGGAAGCGCGACAGTGTCGCGGCAGGGGAAGCGCGACAGTGTCGCGGCAGGGGAAGCGCGACAGTGTCGCGACAAAGGAAGCGCGACAGTGTCGCGGCAGGGGAAGCGCGACAGTGTCGCGGCAGGGGAAGCGCGACAGTGTCGCGGCAAAGGAAGCGCGACAGTGTCGCGGCAGGGGAAGCGCGCCAGTGTCGCGGCAGGGGAAGCACGACAGTGTCGCGGCAGGGGAAGCGCGACAGTGTCGCGGCAGGGGAAGCGCGACGGCCTCGCAGCAGGGGAAGCGCGACAATGTCGCGGCAAAGGAAGCGCGACAGTGTCGCGGCAGGGGAAGCGCGACAGTGTCGCGGCAGGGGAAGCGCGACGGCCTCGCGGCCAGGGCCCCCGGAAGTACTTTCTGGTGGGGGGGGGGCGAAATTTTTATGAAAAATGGTTGGGTTGCCTACCGTTAAGGGGCAACACCCAATACGGTTTAGACTTCTCTAATAGTGTTCCAAATCCAGCAAACGAAGCGAGCTTAAAGCGAAAATTCACACAATACTAGACTTCAACACAACTTTTGCCATTTTTAGAGCTTAATCACACGCTTTATTGGTGGGCGAAGCGAGCCAAACGGCAAAATAATGGAGGAAAACTAAGAAAACCTGCGAGCGAAGCGAGCAAGAAGCCAAAAATCAAAGAATTTGCGACTTTGCTATATTTTTCCCTCTATTTTGAGCTCAAAATGGCACTTTAGTGTCTGAAAGTGGGGGGGGGGCCGCGCTGCCAAACAGCGAGGCTGTGCCAGCGTCAAACAGCGAGGCTGTGCCAGCGTCAAACAGCGAGGCCGTGCCAGCGTCAAACAGCGAGGCTGTGCCAGCGTCAAACAGCGAGGCTGTGCCAGCGTCAAACAGCGAGGCTGTGCCAGCGTCAAACAGCGAGGCTGTGCCAGCCTCACACAGCGAGCCTGTGCCAGCGTCAAACAGCGAGGCTGTGCCAGCGTCAAACAGCGAGGCTGTGCCAGCGTCAAACAGCGAGGCTGTGCCAGCGTCAAACAGCGAGGCTGTGCCAGCGTCAAACAGCGAGGCTGTGCCAGCGTCAAACAGCGAGGCTGTGCCAGCGTCAAACAGCGAGGCTGTGCCAGCGTCAAACAGCGAGGCTGTGCCAGCCTCACACTGCGAGGCTGTGCCAGCCCAACACAGCGAGGCTGTGCCAGCGTCAAACAGCGAGGCTGTGCCAGCGTCAAACAGCGAGGCTGTGCCAGCGTCAAACAGCGAGGCTGTGCCAGCGTCAAACAGCGAGGCTGTGCCAGCGTCAAACAGCGAGGCTGTGCCAGCCTCAAACAGCGAGGCTGTGCCAGCGTCAAACAGCGAGGCTGTGCCAGCGTCAAACAGCGAGGCTGTGCCAGCCTCACACAGCGAGGCTGTGCCAGCGTCAAACAGCGAGGCTGTGCCAGCGTCAAACTGCGAGCCTGTGCCAGCCTCACACAGCGAGGCTGTGCCAGCGTTAAACAGCGAGGCTGTGCCAGCCTCACACAGCGAGGCTCTGCCAGCGTCAAACAGCGAGGCTGTGCCAGCGTCAAACAGCGAGGCTGTGCCGGCGTCAAACAGCGAGGCTGTGCCAGCCTCACACAGCGAGGCTGTGCCGGCGTCAAACAGCGAGGCTGTGCCTGCCTCACACAGCGAGGCTGTGCCAGCGTCAAACAGCGAGGCTGTGCCAGCGTCAAACAGCGAGGCTGTGCCAGCGTCAAATAGCGAGGCTGTGCCAGCCTCACACAGCGAGGCTGTGCCAGCGTCAAACAGCGAGGCTGTGCCAGCGTCAAACAGCGAGGCTGTGCCAGCCTCACACAGCGAGGCTGTGCCGGCGTCAAACAGCGAGGCTGTGCCAGCGTCAAACAGCGAGGCTGTGCCAGCCTCACACAGCGAGGCTGTGCCAGCGTTAAACAGCGAGGCTGTGCCAGCCTCACACAGCGAGGCTCTGCCAGCGTCAAACAGCGAGGCTGTGCCAGCGTCAAACAGCGAGGCTGTGCCGGCGTCAAACAGCGAGGCTGTGCCAGCCTCACACAGCGAGGCTGTGCCGGCGTCAAACAGCGAGGCTGTGCCTGCCTCACACAGCGAGGCTGTGCCAGCGTCAAACAGCGAGGCTGTGCCAGCGTCAAACAGCGAGGCTGTGCCAGCGTCAAATAGCGAGGCTGTGCCAGCCTCACACTGCAAGGCTGTGCCTGCGTCAAACAGCGAGGCTGTGCCAGCGTCAAACAGCGAGGCTGTGCCAGCGTCAAACAGCGAGGCTGTGCCAACCTCACACTGCAAGGCTGTGCCAGCCTCACACTGCGAGGCTGTGCCAGCCTCACACAGCGAGGTTGTGCCAGCCTCACTCAGCGAGGCTGTGCCAGCGTAAAACAGCGAGGCTGTGCCAGCCTCACACAGCGAGGCTGTGCCAGCGTCAAACAGCGAGGCTGTGCCAGCCTAACACAGCGAGGCTGTGCCAGCCTCACACTGCGAGGCTGTGCCAGCCTAACACAGCGAGGCTGTGCCAGCCTCACACTGCGAGGCTGTGCCAGCCTCACACAGCGAGGCTGTGCCAGCCTCACACAGCGAGGCTGTGCCAGCCTCACACAGCGAGGCTCTGCCAGCCTCACACAGCGAGGCTGTGCCAGCGTCAAACAGCGAGGCTGTGCCAGCGTCAAACAGCGAGGCTGTGCCAGCGTCAAACAGCGAGGCTGTGCCAGCCTCACACAGCGAGGCTGTGCCAGCGTCAAACAGCGAGGCTGTGCCAGCGTCAAACAGCGAGGCTGTGCCAGCGTCAAACACACTGAAAAAAAATTTCAGTATATCCAACAGACATAACATTTTTTCTTACTGAACCGTACAGTAGAATATCGTTAGCTGGGAATTCAAGTAGATTTTACGGAACGGCAATTCCGTAGACGCTACTACAAAATTGTTGTGGATGCTACTGGTCGCGTACAGTAAATGGGACTGCTGGCCAAAAGGAGTCGGGGGAGGGGGCGCACCCAGCCTCACCCCACCCCCAATCCCCTTCCCCTTCCACACTCGTCAATCCTAGCTTTCGACTTGGCTCGCTGCGACGAACTGCGACGGCCACGACTCGGAGTTGAACCCGGGCCGCCCGATCACAGAGCCATGACTGTACCACTCAGTCATGCCTGCGCGTTGGAGGCAGTGCATCCGGAGATGGTACACAAGCACGTCTGTGTCGGTGCGGCCCGGACAAAAGCGCGCCAGTGCGTCTCCAAAGGAGCGAGGGAGGGGGTAGCGCGCGGGTGGAGCCGAGGGCTCCGGCGGGGGTGAGGAGGTGTAGGGTGGGGGGCCCGACGACTAAGGTGCAGTAGCATCCACCGGACTGAAGTAGCATTTACTGTACGGCGCGCACTGAACTGTTCAGTAGAATCTACTGCCACTCAAACAGTAGCTTGTATTGCGCGCTCCATACAACATACTGCTGAGGGGTCTACTGAACGCGTTCAGTAGAATCTACTGAAACAGTTTTTTCAGTGCAGCGAGGCTGTGCCAGCGTCAAACAGCGAGGCTGTGCCAGCTTCGAACAGCGAGGCTGTGCCAGCCTCACACAGCGAGGCTGTGCCAGCTTCGAACAGCGAGGCTGTGCCAGCGTCAAACAGCGAGGCCGTGCCAGCGTCAAACAGCGAGGCCGTGCCAGCGTCAAACAGCGAGGCTGTGCCAGCGTCAAACAGCGAGGCTGTGCCAGCGTCAAACAGCGAGGCTGTGCCAGCGTCAAACAGCGAGGCTGCGCCAGCGTCAAACAGCGAGGCTGTGCCAGCGTCAAACAGTGAGGCTGTGCCAGCGTCCGCGGCAAGGGAAGCGCGACGGCCTCGCGGCAAGGGAAGCGCGACGGCCTCGCGGCAGGGAAAGCGCGACAGTGTCGCGGCAGGGGAAGCGCGACAGTGTCGCGGCAGGGGAAGTGCGACAGTGTCGCGGCAAAGGCAGCGCGACAGTGTCGCGGCAGGGGAAGCGCGACAGTGTCGCGGCAAATGAAGCGCGACGGCCTCGCAGCAGGGGAAGCGCGACAGTGTCGCGGCAGGAGAAGCGCGACAGTGTCGCGGCAGGGGAAGCGCGACGGCCTCGCAGCAGGGGAAGCGCGACGGCCTCGCGGCAGGGGAAGCGCGACAGTGTCGCGGCAGGGGGAAGCGCGATGACGTCGCGGCAGGTGAAGCGTGACAGTGTCCCAGTGACAGTAGACGATACTTCAAAAAAAATTATAATAAAAATATAGGGTAGGTCAACTGTGGGGTAGGTCAACCTTTTTTGTTAATATTTATAACACTATTATTTATAGTCCCATATTTTTATTCAAATATTTATATTTATATTTTTATTAATAAATATATTGGTATGTCAACTGTGAGGTAGGTCGAATGAACAGCCCCGCATTATTGTGCTGATGCTCTGGCAGCATGTGAAAGAGGAGAGTTCAAAGGAACGAAACTGTCAGACAGGCCACAGCAATCTTGTGTTGATAGGTCAGCTTTTATTGACCGCCTCTCAGAATGTATGACAGCCAGGCTTTCCGAAAGTGGGGTAGACCCAACGCCTGAAGACGTTCCAATCTCTCTTTGAGAAACTGTAAACCTTGCAGATTTCACCTATATCCGCGTATCCCTTTTTCGATCGATAAAACAACACACTAGGTGAAATCTGCAAGGTTTACAGTTTCTCAAAGAGAGATTGGAACGTCTTCAGGCGTTGGGTCTACCCCACTTTCGGAAAGCCTGGCTGTCATACATTCTGAGAGGCGGTCAATAAAAGCTGACCTATCAACACAAGATTGCTGTGGCCTGTCTGACAGTTTCGTTCCTTTGAACTCTCCTCTTTCACATGCTGCCAGAGCATCAGCACAATAATGCCGGGCCGCCCGGGAGTTTCCCGCGTCGCCCTGCGTCGCCCCAGCTGGCCCCGCACCCTGGGAAACCCCGACAATGGCACTTTTCGGCTGGTCCGCCGGGCAAATATCGCCATTTCAGCGAGGTTATACGCGTATACCTGCGTATGACCTCCAAAAAATTATAGGTTATACGATACCCTTGATTTCATTTATAGGTCATACGGCGTATGACCGCGTATACCCTAAACGGCACCACTGCACAGAAACGCTACACTAGAGCCCTGCGGCCTCTAGAGCGCCTGCGACACTGGCGTAGGCAAGCCCGCAACGCTCGCGGTCGCGGCGCGTTGCCTACCCTGGGCGCCTGGCTGGAGCGCCTGCGACACTGACATAGGCAAGGCCACAACGCACGGCCGACCGCCGAGTTGCGAACCTCTCAGAGGCTCTCGCTGCCATGGCGGGGCTCTCGTCGGGGCCGAGATCCACTCTGCGCGGCGGCGGCGTATCCCTATGGAAATGACGGCCACGCCTCCGGGCGTTCAGGAGACTCCACAGCCCTGGGACGCACAGTGGGCCAGAATAGCGGTGCAAGCGGCCAAAACTCAAGATGCGTTTTGAGCTCCAGAGTCCCTGAATACGACTGGAACCGAACGTGTGACCCCACCAATATCGATTCTTCGTTCGGAGAGCAATCCATTGGTGGGGTCACACGCTCGGTTCGAGACCCATTTAGCGACTCTGGAGGTCAAAACGCGTCTAGAGTTTTGGCCGCCAGCGCCACTTTTCTAGCCCACCGTGGGACGTCAGCCTGGAGACTCCGGTACACTGGCAGGGCGGCAGGGCGTCCTTGCAAGGCTTGCCCACCAGGCTTGCCTTGATTTAGGGGTGTGTCTCAGTGCAGCAGCAGACTGATTCCGAGCAATGCTCTCGTCGGTCTGTCTCTCTCGCACCCGTACGGGCATATTGTGGGTGCTTGCCGTTGCCGCTTGCGCCGCTTGCCGCGCACCTCTGCGGTGATGCCATCAACCTGCGATGCGCGAAGCACCGCGGCGACCATGCGATCAGTGCAGTGCTGTGCCAGTCACATTTAATTAATATTAAAAATCGTTTTAAAACCAGGATTTTAAACACGCTCCTTCCCTATGTTCGTAGCCGGAGCCGAAACATGCGCCGCCGGAGGCAAACAACTCGTTCGTCCACGATGTCCCTGTGCTGCAGCCAAACAGTCCTTCTCGACGTGCGGAGCGCTCGTGCGCGCCCTCTTTGCGCGCTGCGCGCCGCCGGAGAGATTCCCTGCATCGTGGGCTTATCCTCCACGGACGCGGTCTCCATGGGCTAGTCCATCTCCTACGACAAGCGGGCCGGGCCTCCAGAGGGAACGCGTCATAGGCGAGCTCATTGTTGCCGGAAAAGTACGCCGAGATCGAAAGTGTGCAGCCGGGCAATGTCACAATGCAAGTGTGCCGTCTCGCGCTGATCACGTAGGACGCAAAGAAGTGGGCCACCAAGGCACGGTCCTCACGGGGGGAAGTGGGGAGGGGAAGGGGAATTGATCTACTGGGCAGTGACGGAGAGGTTGGAAAATACAGCGACATTTAATCACGCATTGATCGGTCATTCGGCCTCCGTAGGGGGCGCGCGCGCTTAGCTTGAGGCTCGGCCGCTGTGTCGGTGGGGGTCTCCACCCACTCCTCAGCGTCGGCCAGCGTGCTGAAGCGCTGTCGAAGTGCATCGCGTCGCAGGGCGACGTCGCGGAGGCCCTGCACGAAGAATGGGATAAGGAGATGGGTTTGCAGATTGGCGCGACCCGCTGCTGCCTGAAGTCGCAGCCGGAAGGAGCGCGTGGTCTCCGTCCGGCCCTGTGTACATGAGCGGACGGACGCGGCGATCGTGTGCCACGACGGGCGCCGCCCGAAAGCGTCCATGAAGGCGTCGTCCAGTTCTGCGAACGATTGACGCCGCTCCTCAGGCAGCGTCGTGAAGAACGTTCGCGCAGCGCCGCTCAGGCAGGAAGCACGGGCGATGGCCGCCGTGGTGGCGTCCTGCTCTCCTAGCACAATGGTGGCTTGCGCCCGAAGCTCGGCGTAGTCCCAACTACCTTCATAAGGTAAAAAATCAATTGTGGGTCACATTTTTGAAAATTCCAAATTGAGGCCTCTAGTTCTGACCTGGTGACAAAAGTGCATGTGCGGCCTTTAACTATGGTCCTTGGACTGTTTTGCATCATAGTAGCCCCGTCTATCATCCTTATTTACTAAGCTGTGGCTGTTTTAAAAATAGTCTGTTTTGGCCCACAATTGATTTTTGGAACCAGTTGTGGGTCAGCGTTGTAGGAAGATCAAATTTGGATATGCTTTGCTTAAATACGTGAGGAATTCACTTTTGAATTTATTTTTCGGAATCCTGAAAACTGCAGAATCTGTAGCACAATGAATCAATTGTGGGTCATATCAATTGTGGGTCATTTCGTCTTTTTGCTTGTAAATTGACCACTTTTGCAAGATATTTCCTTATTTTCATTAATGAAAGGTCCCTGGTTCTCAATAAACCAAGCACGCCCGTTTTTCACTCAACGAGGAAAATTACTTAAACAGGCTAATTTCACTGTGAGACAGATGTGAGTTAAACGTCCTGGAACGTCCTGGACACCAAACTTCTATAGCACTTGCAAGGCCGCCGGTGAGGTAGCAGCTGGAGAAAGGCCACCTTCCGGGCGCTATGTAAGCCCCGCAATGCCCCCCCCCCTCCCCAACAAAAAAAGCCTTTTGGCAGACTGGAAGTAAGAGCTAGCGTTGTCATTCAGGGCTGAAGCCTAAGCTTAACATAACCTTCGCATCGTAGTACTAAATGTGACAGAGCAGAAAAATGGACTCTACTGTGATACATCAGTCATTCAGAAGCGCAGAAAACAAATAAAATATCAGAAAACTACCGTAAAATTCGTCTAAAATACTGGGTCTGACTTGGTAGCGAACGCTACTTTGCCATCACCCGCGCACCATGGCATCGAATAATTTCGACTGTATAATGGTAAATTTATGTTCCCTGACCTATTATGAACCTAAATCAGCAAGGGCGTCCCGTTTCACCTCGTAATAGCTTCACGGTGGCAATTTGAAAAACACACGATTTTTCGTCTCGTTGGATGGGCGCCATTTTCACAACTTTTGGAAGGGCCTTCCTTTGAAGCCTCATAGGAGCCGTTACAGACGTCGCTCGGACATACACGCTATTTGGGGAGACAAAGAAAGGTTGGAGGAAGGTCTGCCGCGAAGTTCAAATCGATTCAGTCTCCGTCGTGTCTGCGGTGACCCGTCGAAAAAAATGACCCACAATTGATTCGTGACCCACAATTGATTTTTTACCTTACTGCGGGAGGCGAGGGACGGGACCGCGCGACGGGCCGGCCACTCCGCCGTGGTGGCGAGCCGCGGGCTGCACGGCTGGAGCATTCGGCGCCGGCTGGACCGGGGCGGCCAGTGGCGCGGCGCGCGGCGGGGCGGGGGGCGGCAAGTTGGCACGGCATGCCCCTGCGGCGGCCTGTGCTTGGGCCAGGGCGGCCTCGACCTCGCGACGCAGCTCCGTGAGCCGCTGCATTACGACGGCCTCCAGTGCAGCCTGGTCCTGCATGGCTACGACGGGAACCTGCGGGTCAGGTAAAGCGACGGCAGCAGGCGGCGTCTGGGGGCGCAGCACTGGGGGCGTCGCTGGACGACGGGGCTGCTGGGCGGCGGGCGGCCTGACGGTGGACGGCCCGACGGCGACGACTGGCTCAGTGACGGCGGACGCTCCGGTCGGCACAGCAGCGGGGGCAGTCGTCACGGGTGCGTCTGCGGTCTGCCCTGGTTGTCGCCGGGTTGCCCTCGTACCAACAATCGGTACCCGCGAGAGGGGGTGAGAGAAGGGGGGGGGGGTTATAATTGCACTTGCTCGAATGGCTTTAGCTGTCCCCGAGGGACCGTCGTGAAATCCCCTCACTAGTGCCCTCATGCCGAGGAACGGCGAGATAATTTGATGGCCCCGCGCTAAAGGCCCGTTGAGACCTAACAGCGCTGATGATGATGGTCTTACTTGTAGTGTGTGAAGTGCGTGGTTCGTAGGCGGCTGGAAAAAGTAAACGCGCGGCGGACGCCTGCAGCATGACTGCAGTCGAACTTGAACCAGATGCCTGTCTCTTTGTCTACCAACTCACGTGCTTGTTTTTGTCATGCAGGAAGGAATGCCAGGAGGGTGGCCGTGACCAAGGAGTAGGTTCACTCCACCTTGACCAACTGCAGGCCGCCGAAATAAAGGACCTGGGAGAGGACATCGCGGAGAGCAGCTGACCCAACTGAGCAGCGCGTCCGGGAGATCCTAACTGAAGCCGAGCTGGCCGACCGCCGGTCTTCGCAGTTTCTATGGCACCTGAAGGCCCTTCGCGGGACGTCTTTTCCAGTCCAACCTACTCCTCCCCCAGCTGTGGCTTCGTCGCTCGCCCGTCCAAGCGCAGGACACCATGGCCGTGCAGAGGTGTGTGCTCTTGGGCAAGCTCGCCGAGCTGGTTGACAAGGTCGACAAGGTGACCCGGCCACGCGGCCCGTGGAGTGGCTTCACTGGTAAAACTAAAGCGTAGTATTACCCTCTGCTTTCAAGCGTAATCAGTTTACGCTTGAAATCAAGCGTAACAGGCTCTCTGCCAACATGTCGCCTATCTTAGTGCATGGGTGAATTTCTAGTCTAAGCTTCATTTCAAGCGTAACGCCTTCAAGCGTAACTTTGTGCTTGACTCAAGCATAGAGTTACGCTTTGGTTTTACCAGTGTTCTGGCCGCTCTCGCCCTGTTCAAGGAGTCGCGGTCGCGGTCTAAGTCGCGGTCGGAGTCTGCGCCGTGATTTCACCTGGCGTTTCGCCATTGCCGACGTCAGCCTGCCAATCCTAAGCTCAGATTTCCTGGCGCACTTCCACCATGTGCCGGACCACCGTGAGCATCGCCTCCTGGAGTTAACGACCGGCCTGAGCACGCCACCGCGCTCTTGCCCGCCGCGCCCTCGTTCGCGGACGCCGTCATGGACACCACACTCCCGGCCCCGCCGTCGACGCCGAGCTCCAGGCCCTGCTCGTGGACCCCTCATCATTTTCCCTGAGCATGTTTGCCGATTTTGCGATTGCCCCAACAGCTCGCAGCGCCCGGACGACCGTCATCGGTCGGGCAACCGCACTGGTAACCGGCACCAATGGCCGCCGTTCGGAAAACGACAAATAGCCGCGTCGACGGGCGCCACACCGGTTACCATCGCCTCCACCGCCCCCCCCCCACGCAGCACCTCAACGCGGCCCTGCGGCGCCCGGCCCCGGAACGCCCCTCCGTGTCACGTGGTTCGCTGACGAGCTCCTCGACGCCCGGAAGTGCCACTTCCTGCTGGACACCGGCTCCGAGTTTACGGTAGTACGGCATGGCCTGTTGCCCCCGTGCCTGCCCCCAGCATGCAGGTGCAGGGCGCGTTCGAGAAGGGCCCTTCCGCCGCGCTCCGCGGCCCCCGCTGCGTCTCTACCGCTGTGTGACGGCTGTCGTCACGGGCGTCGAACTGGCCGTCACCTGCTTCGAGGGCGCCATTTACGAGCAGTGCCTTCTCGGGGGCGACTTCTTGGTCGCTCACGTGGCCAATCTAGACGCCGATGGGGAACGCCTGCTGCTGCGCGACGGCCGCGTCGTCCCACCGCACGGTGCTGCCGCCTCGCTCCAGCGCCACCGTCTACGTGTCGGCCAGTGGTGGAGACTTGCTTGAAGTACCCGCTGCCGACGGCTACCCTCAACTGCCGCGGGCGCCTCCCAACCCCTTGGCCGACGGTGGCGGCCGTGTCCTGGTGGTGACCGTGTGCAGCGACGCCGACCGGCCGCTGACGCTCCGCCGCGGTACCCACATCGGCAACCTGCACGTGTCGGCACTACTCCCGGCCCACATCCGCGCGATAATGGCTGAGGACGCCGGCGCTACCCCGGCTGCGGAACTCCCCGCACCCCTGCTGGCCCTGCTGGACTCCTGCACCGCCGCTCTCTCCGAGGGCGGTGAGATCGGGCACTGCACACTCGTCGAGCACGACATCGACACCGTAGATTCGGTACCCATGAAGCAGGCACCGAGGCGGCTTGGCTTCCACCAGCAACAGACGGCGGACAACAGCATCCGAGAGATGACGGAGCAGGACGTCATGGAGCAGTCGCACTCGCCCTGGGCCTCGCTGATTGCCACGCCGCGGGACAAGACGCAGATCCGCAGGTTTGTCTGCCTTGCGCAGTAGCAAGCCCGGTTTGTGACCAACTTCGCCGGCATCGCCGCGCCATCCACGCGATGCTCTCGCAGGACGTGCCCTTCACCTGGATAACCGAGGCGCCTGGTGGACGCTGACACACCGACGGCCGTGGACTTCCGTGCGGCCCAGGTCGCGGACCCGGACATCGGCCCCATCCTGCGCGCCGTGGAGGACGGCATTCACTGGGAATCCGGAAATGTGGCGTCACGTTCGTTTGAATTTTCTGTCACATTCATTTGAATTTTCTGTCTCATTCGTTTGAATGTGAATCCAGCCTCGTCC
Source organism: Thrips palmi (assembly GCF_012932325.1). Classification (NCBI taxonomy): domain Eukaryota; kingdom Metazoa; phylum Arthropoda; class Insecta; order Thysanoptera; family Thripidae; genus Thrips; species Thrips palmi. The sequence continues at coordinate 11,939,477 of NW_023144624.1, read as the reverse complement.
AGGCCCGGAACCAGCCGATTCGCCTTCAAACGAATGTGACACAGTATTGAAACGAGCGTGACACGATTCACGTTTAAACGAACGTGACGTCACATTCCTGGATTCCCAGTGTTCGGCCCAGCAAAGAGTCGGTCAGTAACGCCGGTGTACCCACGAAGGCCCTGTGGTTACAGTGGCAGTCGCTGGAGCTCCGCGACAACCTGCTGTGGCGCCGCTTCGTGGACGACCGAGACCGCGTCACCCACCAGCTCGTCCCCGCTGTACTCCGCACGCTGCACGACGCCCCTGGCACCGGCGGCCACCTTGACCACGACAAGACGATCGCCAAGGTGCGGGCCCACTTCTACTGGCCAGCCCTCTACCAGGAGGTCAAGCTGTGGTGCCTGTCCTGTCCTGCGCGTTGTGCCGCGTCAAGAAGGGTCCTCCCCGCCGCACCCGGGCCGTCACTACAGGACGTATGTGAATAACTCCAGGCCAAAGTGGACCGAAATCTATTTGGTTCTGGTTCAAACTTTGTGGGTTCAAAGGGTACCACTAGGACCTATCATCCCTGAAAGGAAAGTTGACTAGCTCAATCAACACCAGAGATATTGACAATTTTCTAAATTTGACAAATTTAGCGGAAAAATGTCGCTTTCTGCATTTATGATAGTAAAAACTGTTTGCACATTCCTGTCTTGTGTTTCTTCTTTCTAGTCATATTAAAGAGAGTGAAAATGACTAGAGACAATTGTAAGTACTTTGCTTTGTCTGGCGTACACGAGCAATTTTTTCCAAAAGTATCGCAACTGTTATCCCCAAAGTACTCCACCTTGGATTTGACCCAAATATGTCTCATTTCACTCCTTTTATTTGCTCGTGTAGGCCAAACCAAGCAAAGCACACAAAATTGTATCTAGTCATTTTTACTCTCTTTAATATGACTAGAAAGAAGAAACACAAGACAGGAATGTGCAAACAGTTTTTACTATCAAAAATGCACAAAGCGACATTTTTCCGCTAAATTTGTCAAATTTAGAAAATTGTCAATATCTCTGGTGTTGATTAAGTTAGCCAACTTTCCATTCAGGGTTGATAGGTCCTAGTGGTACCCTTTGAACTGGTCCCGTTTCCTCTCGCCCTCCGCGGAAAGGGCCCGCTTGCCTCCAAGGAGCGGTGCGACGTGCGCGCCAAGCGCCCGTCCTTCGCCGTCGGGGACTCCGTGTGGCTCTACGACCCAAGCGTCGTATGGGCCTCAACCCCAAACTACAGTGCTGGTGGTCCGGACCGTACCGGATCGTCGAGTAACGTTTGCCCGTTCTGTGTGTTGCAGCATCCTGGCCGTCGAGGCGGACGTGCCCTAGCTCGCCATCAAGTCCGGCAGCTCGGCCCAAAGCGCTCTCCTAGCGCTTCGCCGTCCTGGGCACCATGCTCTACTTGAGCACCACCGGCGACGTGCACTACGACATCGACGACGAGCACATACGTTCTGTAGTGACGGTGCGAAACAATTCTCGGCGCAGCGTGGCGAGCAACTGTTACACCGAGCCGACTTACCAGGGCGACCCCACCCCTCATCCACTCGAACAGCTCTGAGTATTGGGTGTCGAGCGCGGATACGGCATTTTTACGCTGCAGTGAGTTACGTTAGTATTATCGTTTGCATGGCACCTGCAGTGCATTCCCATCACAATTGCCGTCACAAGATCCCATCTTCCCTTCCCCTTTCACACGCACACACATTCATTCATTCACTCACTCACTCACTCATTCTTTCGCTCACATACTGCCAACATACCTGTATGCTGACACTGGGTGTAATGGTCCACCATTGAGCTCCTCCACCTGGAAATAGTTGTACACATTCACTATGTCCTGCTGCCTTTGGCTGTTAAAAGATCTCCCTCTATTGTTCGTATAGCCCTGGGTGGAGATGGGCTTGTTCACTCGCGCAGCCTTTTTGCGATGAAGCACGTTTCTTCGAGCCCTTAGCCCCATTATGACACTCCAGTCACTCACTAAGCACTCACTAATCACTCGACGTCAACTCCCTTTCCCTTCACTTCACTTCACCTCACTTCAGTTCACTTCACTTCACCTCACTTCAGTTCACTTCACTTCACCTCACTTCACTTCAGTTCACTTCTCTATATACGCTCACTTCTCACTCTTTCTTAATCAATTGCTGTGTCAAATGGACCAACAAGCAACAACTGGCTGGAAGGGCGTGCCAACATTACACTTTTGCAATTAACGTTGATTCCGTATCGTAAACGGCTAGAGATAGAAAAGTTATGCATAAGGATGACTCCATCTAAAATTTAATTTAAGATGGGTTCATCCCCATGTATAACTTTTCTATCTCTAGCCGTTTACAAGATACAGAATTAACGTTAATTGCAAAAGCGTAATGTTTGTACGCCCTGCAAGTGACGTCCTACCAAATTTCCTGCCCCCTCCCCTCCCCCCGCCCCTCCTCCTCTTTTCTTCTTCTCTCTCCAATCGCGGTCCTTATCCAGAGCTCGAGTTGTGTTGATCAGTAAAATTGATGCAATCAATTGACGTGTTCCAGGGGCATTGCTGCTACAATTTCTACGAGACTGTCTTCACGGCGGTACCGAACTGCGTGTTCCATCGGCTCCATCTTCAACGAGTACAACAATCTGGACGTGGAGATACGTGAGAGCTGCCTTCCCCCAGGACGCCCCTTCAAGATAAAAGCCGTGTTCGTCACTTGTCAGTTCTTCACCGAAGCATTTGCCACATGCCACGCACCCACCCACCGAACTACTACAGTATGGGATGCCAACGCCGCCCCCCGCTGTATGATTTCAGAAGTTTTCCCCTGTCTGCGACTACTTGGACCGCGCGGTGTGACATTCCCCGGGCAGACAAGTGTTGCTGCGCGGCAGTATAGGCAAATCTTTGAGACAGTATGCAGTCAGAATGTAATTGTTTTCAAATCACTTACTTCCCAGCTCATGACTTTATCATGTCTGTTATGTATCTATTTTAACATGTATGGATTCCAAGAGTTCTTTTCTAAAGTTCTGTTTGGGACTGTCAGGAGGTGTGTAATGCTAGCTAATGTATAGTAAGCAAGAAATGATCAGGTATCCTGTAAACTGCACAAACTAATGTTTGATTTCATTTTTTACTTTATCAAAAACCATGGAACAGTAATAATAACAAATATTTACAATACAACTGATATAACAAAACGTATCATGAAATGATGAATGCAGATGCAAAGCAGCAGCAACGAAATGGCTCAGTAGAAATGTCTGTCTAGAGGAGTGGGTCTTCTAGTAGATGGTTTTAAAGGGGGTAGCAAAAAAAAATTCTTTTAGGTGAAACTTCAAAAATGTTCAATAAAAATTTTACTTAAAAGAATTTTTTTTTCCAAAATGGATCCAGATATCGAATATCCCCTCCATAGGTGCTCAGGCAATACTATTTACTTCCTTCAGAAATTATTTTACCCCAATCAACAACTAAACCGTCTCCCCAAAAAATTACGCACATCAAAATAACTTGGTTTGTTCCTGAACATTCTTGGTCTATCTGTTATCTCTTTTATCTCATTTGGTAAACCTTTCAACAGAAGCGTTCCAATTTAGGAAGGATTAAGTTTAGCGAACCTGCCTCTAATTGCTATGTGATAGTAATTGTCCTCATTCCTGGTATTTTAATCATGCACATCACTGTTTAATGGGTTAGCAGTTTTATCGACTATGTACTAGATTGCTTGCATAATATACAGGCCAGGCTGAGTCAGTAGATCATTCTCCTTGAAGGCTGATCTACATGACTCACCATATGGACTATTTTAGTGCTATTCTCAGAGCTAATTTCTGCAGTCTAAACAATCTCATTTTGGAACCTTGGCTGGCAGAACCTCAAAGAAGCAGTCTATAACTTAAGTGGCTAAGAACAAGACATGGATCCCAAGGAATTTTGTATTATGTGCTTTTTCAACTACTTCTAGAGTGACACTAATGTTCAAGGCATCATCCTCTTTTTTGATTGAGAAGCACATATAGTTTGTCTTAGAAACGTTACTTACTAAATTGATTTCATTAAGAAAATCTGTTACTTTTTGAGCTATGGCTTCCATTTGCACATTCAGGCTTTTAGAATGACACTTTTTTTTCTCTTGAATAGATAAGACGATATCCAGGCACTTGCAATTCCTCTTATACCATCGTGATTTAACAGTACTATAAGTTTCTTGTGGTCTACACAATCAAATGCTCTAGACATGTCCAGGAACAAGCCTGCTATCTCGTCTTTTCTGTTTATGGCATTTGTTATTGTTTATAAGGCCAGGGCTTACAGCATCGCTACTAGATTTACTTTTCAGGAACCCAAATTGCTCACTACCTATTATGCAATTTTTATTGAGGAATTTTGTAAGAAGCCTTATGTAGAAAGCTGTTTCAAAGACTTAAGCAATCAGCGATAGTGGTCTATAATTATCAGGCATTGTTTTCTCCCCTTTTTTATAAATTGGCATAAGTTTGCTTTCTTTAAGTTTTGTTGGAAAAGTATCCTTCACAAATGACAGATTAATTAGATGAGCAAGTGGGTGTGCAACCTCATTTGCTATTTGTTGTAGGACGTTTGCAGATATTTTGTCCAGACCAATAGATTTTTTGTTTTTAACTGCACTATGATGGCAGTCACCTCCTCTGCTGTTACTAGTTCAAGATAAATTGTACAAGGATTTTGCTTGGAAATATTGTGGAATAGATTGGAATGTTAATAGTTTCATCACCAATTTTCACGTGATTTGACATCTTGATTCTTTCCTCCTTTGCGTAAAGGTATTTAACTATCTAACCATTTCTGGCCATGATATGTATGCTGCAGGTTGTGGGTGATGGGTAAACTGTTCCTGGCGATGGCCTGGTCTTGATAAGACAGGCTTGGTGGGTTCGATTCCCACTGACGGCCTCCTCTGCTCACAGCCTTCAGCAAACTATCAATCACTTAAAATCTAAAGTCGGTGCCCGTAGTTCATGAACGAGCCTCTACTCCGTTGTCTTACTTGACTATTACAAAACTCTCATGTCGAAATCATTTCTGTAAACACGATCCAAATGCAAGTTGAGCATCACAATCGATCAAATAAATAAATTCTCAACTATTCTTGTATTTAGTGTTTGTTTGTGCCTGCCTATCCTATCCTATCATCTTTTGCATCCTCTCACTATTCGCCACAGTCATATTATTCTGTGCTAAAATGAATGATGAAGGTGAATGCTGTGATTTATTGGAAAACAGGTCAATTCCAACATTTTCTTTATTTTCTAAAGTCAAGTAACATTTCAGTATTCCAGAGGTGATTCAATGTACACTACAGAGTTTCGACAAGGTGGTTTGATTATCACAATTTAAGAATAGAAGCTAAACAATATTGAGATTAAGATCTAAACAAGACCTCTAGTAATAACTGTTTAATGAATGGGCGTTGTCTGTATTCTTCACTTTCACTCACGTTCTATGGATGACAAGCTGATGAGCCCTTTTCCGAAATCACTTCAGAGCAAGAATCATAGCCAAGGCACGAGTATCGCTGGAGCAACTGTTTTCTTCAACGAATCAAGATTACCCTTAGGCAAATATTGATCACAACGCATACAAGAATGGAGCAGTAGAGAACATTTCAATTTTACAATCATTAGGGTTTTTTTAAAATCTTGAATAGTTCAGAAGTCCAAAGGTTTAGAATTATAATTGAAAAAGATATGAACTATTTTGCCACATAACTACAAACATAATTGTCAGTCATCCCTGGGATAAGTCAGGATCTTAAACGAAGGACATCTGTGTTTACCTTCGTCAACCACATCAACATGCAGTTTCTGTTTACTACGGTTTACTATAGCATTTTGCAAACAAACAACAACAAGAAAGGGGCCGTGGGGGCAGGACGGGGACGATACTTTGCCTTTCTTTTTGCCAAGTTGGCATTGCTTTCACAGCTCAACTTTTCCGAGAGGGCTGTGCCTTTCCCCTCTAGCTCTGGTCCAAATGGGCAGGTAGTGGGGGCGAAAGGCGCTGGAGGGACAGGAGGGGAAAGCGGCCACAGCCACGCCGAGGTTCATTCGGCCCCGTAAACTTTCGGTAGAACGACTATAACCCTGCGAAATCTCAGCCAGATCGGCCGAGCTGTTCAGGAGGAGTAGTGTACACACACAGACAGACAAAACTTTTCAACCGCACTGGAGTAACAGGCTTCGCTATCGCTCAGCCAACTAACAATTGTTACTCTCTTTTCTAGGTTTGGAAAAATCTCAGTCAATGGAAACATCCCAGTTAATAGCTGGAAGCAGTGTCTCTCCTTCTAGGTTTGGAAAAATCTCAGTCAATGGAAACATCCCAGTTAATAGCTGGAAGCAGTGTCTCTCCATCTGCTGCTGGTCAAGGTTCTCTTGACAATAACAACGTATCACCTGATGCAAGTTTACTTGGCAGTAATATACCAGTATCTACAAAGGCATTTGGAAAGAACTGATGAAACATCTTACCATATCTGATCTTGCTGCAACATGATTGGCTGAGCGGTAGCGAAGCCCGTTACTCCAGTGCGGTTGAAAAGTTTTGTCTGTCTGTCTGTGTGTGTGTCTGTGTGTGTGTGTTTGTGTGTACACTACTCCTGAACGGCTCGGCTGATCTGGCTGAGATTTTGCAGGCTTATAAGGTATGTTCTTGGCTCGGCACACGCGAAATTTCACTATCCTAGCTCAACTGGTTCAGTTTTTATAGCCGAAAAACACCTAAAAAACGGCAAAAAATCGAGTTGTCTGCAGGTAGATCACCTCTGTCTTTTAGAAAGGGGGGTCTGGGGGGCGGAGCCCCCCAGCCCCGACAAGTTAAAAAGCGACAAGGGTCAAGATCGTGTTGTCTGTAGATGAAGCAACTCTAACCAGAATTAAGGGGGGTCTGGGGGGCCAGCATGCAACAGACCGACGATGGACAAGCCAATGCCTGCCGAAGGCAGGCTAGCGCCGCAGGCCAAGGTAGGTACGCCAGGCGCGGATTGGAGGAACAGGCCGCGAGACATCGCGAAGCCTGTTACGACAAGACGCGGTCTGGCGTAAACCTACCTTGTATAGACACATACAGGGAGATTCATCATCTTGCCCATCACCTCTTGCATATTCACAAGAGAATTCTCAGTTACCCAAGTTCAAATCCAGGGTGTGGAAATCACAAGCACATAAGCACATTCATCTCCACCATGATAAGTACAAGTGCAGGAAGGGCCTTCTTCGCGATTCCTTCTCCACTTGATGGATCGACTGTCTTTCATGTACGGCCCCCGCTCTGTAGGCATCTTAATTCAGGTGTCTCAGAGTGAGCATGGCTTGCGGGCCGCATAGAGAGAGAGAGAAAGGCAAAGAGGAGAGATAGGAGATGAAATGAGTGAGGCGGCGAAGGTGTGACACGCCGGACTCGACCCAGCCGCACGGCAGCGGCGACGGCGGCGACTTAGGCTCTAGGCGCTACCTCCGCCGCACGGGCTGACTGTCTGTCCTTGTTCCTCCCATATTCCTCCTATGTTCGTGCCGCACGGTGGCCTAAGACTGATTCTGATGGTTCCTTTGCTGTCCTAACTTCAGGAGACTTCTGACAAGTGCGCGTACGCCGCCATTTCCGGCATGATCGAAGCCACGCTGCACGAGCCCTACGCCAACGCCAACAGCGACCGCCGCAAGACCGTTCGCTTTGTCAGCCAATGCCTCAGGAGCGCCTCAGTGAACGAAGCGCGCCTCACTGTAAAGTCCGAGGGGTGGCCGACTTCGATGTTCCTCGTACATCGGTCAAATGTTCCGAAAAATGTTCCCTGATGTTCCCAATGTTCTCATGTTCCCAGTATTTCTCGATGTTCCCAAATGTTCCAAAATGTTCCTTAATGTTCCAAAATGTTCCTTGTGTTCCTCTGGTTTATTATATCTTTTTTAGCCTGTCCCGTGTCAGGATGGTCGGATGCACACTCTCATTCGTAGTGCGAGACATCCGGTTGAAACTATGTCACGGTCGTTTGAGCATTGAGTCACATTCGTTTGGATGTGAATCGGCCAAAAATTACCTTGTTCACATCCAAACGAATGTGACAATGCCACATTTTGTCACGTTCGTTTCAACGTGATGTCACGTACTTGGAACGAGAGTGCATGGTGTGTGTGTGTGTGTGTGTGTGTTTGCGCGCGCGCGTACGTACGTAAAAGGGGGAAGGGGGGAATTGCCGCCGTCCGATCTACTCCAAATTTGGTGTTTGGACGACCAAATGAACTACCCTGAGTCGGCTTTTTCGATCCGAGGCCCAGGGGCACTGCTGCAGGTCCGTCATGGTCTACGGGGCAAAGTAGGATCCCCTTACAAAGCTAGAATAGCAAAAGAGGGGTGTTTTTGGAAACAGGGCAAGGTCAATCGGTCCATTTTGAGTCAATCGAAGAAGTTTGGACCCAGGTTCGACTTTAGGTGTGGTCAGACTATCCGACACTCAGATTTGCAGTTTGGCTTAGAAGACAGAATTCGATAGCGATATCAAGTAGAATCTATTCTTTGCATTGCATTCGACAGCAATGGAGGTACTCTGGAGATGTTCCCTTAATATTCTCAGATGTTCCCAGATGTTCCTTGATGTTCCCGAATGTTCCCAAATGTTCCAACATATTTCCAGATAATTCCAAATGTTCCCCGATGTTCCTGATGATTCCGATGTTCCCTCTATTCCGAGATGTTCCGAAATGTTCCCAAAATTGGAACATGTTCCAACATGTTCCGTCCGGAACATGTTTCTCATACAGAAATTTCTGGAGTCGGCCACCCCTCGGTAAAGTCCGAGCCTACATCAGCCCCTGATGTACAGAAACCGAAGTACGATGAACGTTCTTCTCGAGATGTTGGGGCAGTTCAAGTGCTCCTCCATGTAGCACCTTCGTACTTGGGGTATGCCATGTACCGTACATGTCATTTACTTAACATCCCTGCACCGGACAGGGGTTGCGCTCCGCGGGCTGCGGCCCGCCGCGGACGGAGTGGGGGACGTCCCCCGTCCTCCCCGCGCCCCGCCGCCACCGACGGCCAATGAGGACCTCGCGCGGACAGCCGTTCAAATAAACCGCCTTGGTTAGGTTGGCAGCATTCTAGTCTTGTTAAGTTGGCCACTCTTACCGACTGTCTTCTGTCTGTCTTTCTGTCTGTTGCGCGCGCTCTCGGCGCTCTTGTCTTTGTTTATATTTTCCTTTAGCTCAAACTTTGTTGTGTATCTGTGCCTGGTCACGAGAATAATAGATGGAAGTGCAACACAGTTTAAACTCCAGTGATCTCTTCAACACGGAATAAAGAGGTTAGTAATATTTCTACTTTCTAACGGCGGCCGGGCGCTGCGGCCCGTAACTTAGCAAGGTCCGCCCTGAAAGCGAACTTTTGTTTTTGCCGATAACCTGTAGTTGTAAACTCGAAGAGTTTTCCGAGCCTTATCGTGTTCGGCACTCACACAGGGATATCTTAAGCTTCCGCAAGATTTTCCGATGAAAATTGCAAGTTTGGTAATACTTTGCCATACCACTTGTGAGGTTATGAACTCTTAGGTGCTAATCTCTTTTTCGCATGTTTCAGAGAAACTCGGCCTCCAATTCCAATTCCACTTCTTGTTAAAACTAAGGCGCATCAGCTACAGTACATTTTAATATGATTCCTCTGGGCTCTTATTTGTTCTCAAAGTCTGCAACGCAATATAATGTAAGTAGATATTATCTCATCACACCTTCGTTGGTTTGTGTGTTTGTTGATAGTTTTTATTTTCTTTGTTCCAGGCGAGTGATCTAGATGTGGGATGAAACTTGGACTACGATTGAGACTCTTGAACTCCAGATTTCCTTTTTAGTTGCTCGTCTCAGCTCCTGCACACTATTTTTGTTTTGTACTCTGACATTGTCCACGAGTCTGAAACTTTTGAACATCTTAAGTGATCCATATTATTATGATGTAAGTACACTCTCTCATTTTATCATATTTTAGTTAGATTGTGTATTTTTTGTTAGGTGTTTATTTTATTTTATATCTTTCAGTCAAGGGACCAAGATGTGGGATGAAACTTGGACTTCGATAGAGATTCTGAACTCCAGATTTTACTTTTAGGGGCTCGTCACAACTAATGCTGTTTGTTTGAACTCTGACGCTGTCCAAGAATCTACAACTCCAGTACATCTTCTTCAGTGGGCCATTTTAATATGATGTAAGTACACTCTACTCTCATTTTAGCTTAGCTTGTGTCTTTGTTGTTAGTTTTTATTTCATTTTCCTTGTTCCAGACAAGTGATGAAGATGTGGTATGAAACTTGGACCTGGCTCAGTTCTTGGTAAATTGAGGCACCTACTGAGTGTTATGTCTATTTGTTATTGACGACACCTTTTACTTTCTTATTTAACAAGGTAGGTTTACGCCAGACCGCGTCTTGTCGTAACAGGCTTCGCGATGTCTCGCGGCCTGTTCCTTCAATCCGCGCCTGACGTACCTACCTTGGCCTGCGGCGCTAGCCTGCCTTCGGCAGGCATTGGCTTGTCCGTCATCGGTTACTTCTTACTTGTTGCATGCTGGGGGGCGGAGCCCCCCAGCCACCCCCTTCATTCTAAAGTTGCTTCATCCACATAACACGATCTTGACCCTTGTTACCTTTTAACTTTTCGACGCTGGGGGGCTCCGCCCCCCAGATCCCCCTTTCTTCAAGACAGAAGTGATCTGCCCGCTGAAAACTGGATTTTTCGCCGTTTTTTAGGTGTTTTTCGCCTATAAAAACTGAACCACGTGAGCTAGGATAGTGAGATTTCGCGTGTGCCGAGCCAAGAACATACCTAATGAGCCTGCAAAATCTCAGCCAGATCGGCCGAGCCGTTCAGGAGGAGTAGTGTACACACACAGACAGACAGACAGACAGAAAAAGTTTTTCAACCCCACTAGAGTAACGGGCTTCGCTATCGCTCAGCCAATTACCATTGGAAAGAGATTATGGTTATTTTTACACTTTTCCTGTCTGCAAGAACAAACGTATTCAATTAATGGTCTATTTATGCACGTAACCAATTTTCATTTATTGGGTGATTTGTGAATACTTTTGTTGGCTGAGCGATAGCGAAGCCTGTTAATCCAGTGCGGTTGAAAAGTTTTTTCTGTGTGTGTGTGTGTGTGTGTACACTACTCCTCCTGAACGGCTTGGCCGATCTGGCTGAGATTTTGCAGGCTTATTAGGTATGTTCTTGGCTCGGCACACGCGAAATTTCACTATCCTAGCTCAACTGGTTCAGTTTTTATAGCCGAAAAACACCTAAAAAACGGCGAAAAATCGAGATTTCTGCAGGTAGATCACCTCTGTCTTGAAGAAAGGGGGGCCTGGGGGGCTCGACAAGTTAAAAAGTTACAAGGGTCAAGATCGTGTTATCTGTAGATGAAGCAACTCTTTCTAGAAAAAGGGGGGTCTAGCCCCCCAGCATGCAACACGTAAGAAGGAACCGACGATGGACAAGCCAATGCCTACCGAAGGCAGGCTAGCGCCGTAGGCCAAGGTAGGTACGCCAGGCGCGGATTGGAGGAACAGGCCGCGAGATATCGCGAAGCCTGTTACGACAAGACGCGGTCTGGCATAAACCTACCTTGTTACTTTATCTGTGCATTAGAACAATAGAGAGATTGTTTTATCATTTTTGTTCCCAATTTTCTTCAGGTCTCTTCCAATAGCATTCCATTTTTGTGGGTGTTCATTTCTGAATCAATTAGTATTGGAAAGAGATCATGGTTATTTTTACATTTTCAGCTAGGACAATCAATTTGCAATAAAATCACTTCCAGCATTTCCAGCTTTTCATTCCCCACCCCCCAAACCCGACCCCGGTTGAACAGATACCATACAAGCGAGACGTACATCCACTGTACTTCTGAGACGCACACGACGTGCAATCCACAAGTACATTCAACGTCCTACTTGGTTAGTACGGCGCATTCAGGGATGTAGCGGAAAGGGAGCGGAGGGCGGGGCCGTCCGGCGCGGCTAGAAGTGGTGGGGGGACGGCCCCGGCGTGTGCCACTATGTACGCACTCCTGTACCTGACTACCCTCTTGCTACTCCATCGTACTTCTAACTTGAATATCGTCCGTACTTCTGGGCATGGATGATGTTTGTACAACTATGTAGGGCCGGCCCTAACAGTGAGCTCACCAAAGCTGAGGAGTGCCTAGTCAACATGAGCTTTTGATGACTTCACTCACTCTATAAATCGAAGAGCATACATTGTATGCTCTAACTGCAGCATGCCCGCAAGCACGCTCTCTAGCGCATGCCTGCCAAGCATGGACTTACTAGTGCATGGAAGCCATGTACACGCTAACTGAAGCATGCATCTAGTGCATAGGGGATAGGGAGTTGCCCGCATCAGGAAGCGTGTAGGAAGCATGCGCTAGCTAGAGCGTGCTTGCAGGCATGCTCCAGTTAGAGCATACAATGTACGCTCTCCGATTTGTAGAGCAGAATTGGCATAGATAGTTCTACTGATCGAAAAACTCGCGTCATTAATTGACCAGGAGTTCTGCACCCTGTTCTGACCAATAAATCATTGAAAAAACAAAAGCTCGACCACTTCAAATCAGGGGGTCTTTCACATATTTGACAACTGCTTTCATAACGCTTCAAAAGACAATGTTCAGTAATGGTATGGACTGTTGCAAGTAGCTTCCGAGTACAAATTCGAGAAGCTGGATAAATAACTAAACCGTTTTAAAAGAAGTCATCAGTTACGGGTTATAACTTTCACTTTAAAAAAGTATCTCGATGAATTTTGATCATCTCGTGTAGACATTGTCGTCAAGTGAAATTTCGATTTAAACGAACAGGAAAGGATTAGCTATACAAGGTAGGTTTACGCCAGACCGCGTCTTGTCGTAACAGGCTTCGCGATGTCTCGCTGCCTGTTTCTCCAATCCGCGCCTGGCGTACCTACCTTGGCCTGCGGCGCTAGCCTGCCTTCGGCAGGCAATGGCTTCTCCATCGTCGATTTTCCTAACTTGTTGCATGCTGGGGGGCAGAGCCCCCCAGACCCCCCCTCATTCTAGATGGAGTTGCTTCATCTGCAGATAACGCGATCTTTACCCTTGTAGCTTTTTCACTTGTCCTGGCTGGGGGGCCCCCAGACCCCCCCTTTCTTCAAGGCAGAAGTGATCTGTCTGCAGAGAACTCGATTTTTCGCCGTTTTTTAGGTGTTTTTCGGCTATAAAAGCTGAACCAGTTGAGCTAGGATAGTGAAATTTCGCGTGTGCCGAGCCAAGAACATACCTAATAAGCCTGCAAAATCTCAGCCAGATCGGCCGAGCCGTTCAGGAGGAGTAGTGTACACACACACGCAGACAAACAGACAGACAGACAGGAAAAAAATTTCAACCCCACTGGAGTAACAGGCTTCGCTATCGCTCAGCCAAAAACTGGGTAGGACCTATTGCTCAAACCCGCAAGAAGACTCTTTTATTTCGCAGCCTCGTAAACCCATTGGACTACTCGCAGACTTATAGTCTTTCTTGGGTCTGATGAAGTTGCCTCCCTCTCAGTTGTCTCGGTGGCTCAGTTGGTTGCGTGCCGGGAGGCTTGATAGTAAGCCGGGTCCGACAGAACGAGGGTTCGACTCCCGGTCGGAGCGTAACCAGTTTTCCCATGCGCGGTGTCTTCTGATACCGTTCAAAGAATTGAAATAGCAGGGAATGAACTGTAGTTAACCAGCCCTACGGAGAAGACAAAACCAGCCGACCAGAGAAATTTGTTCGTTTCAATTACATTTATGAATTTCGGTCAGCATAACTTAGTTTGTGAATTACCGTCGCCTGTAGACTGTGCTGAGATGGACAATTTCGTCGCTGGGCTAGCGAATTCACTTTGACCTTGACTTTTGTGAAGAATGGACAATTTAGATTAGTTGTCACAGCCAATATTTTGGCTGGCCACTAGTTAGCCAACAAATTAGCTGATTCAGCTCACGTTATTTTTTTCCGTGCGGTTTTGCATTGTAAATTTAGCGCGCGTTCTTTTTTGGCGAGCGATAGCGAGCCCTTGCCGTGTTTGGGCGCTCCAAAAAGTGACTGGTCGTGCGTCTGTCTGTCTGTAGCGTACACGCTCACGTTTCTCAGCAACTACAACACGAATAGTTCCCAAATTTTGCACCGAACATCCCCTAAAGGTCCCACAGGGGGAGTTTATCTTATATTCACGATTACTACCGTTTGAAATATTCAAAACATCTTTTTGAATTAGGTTCTTAGCATGGTTAGGTTGGCAGCATATATAGCAATTTTTCATACTTGCGGCCGCGGCTCTCAAATACGGGACTGGCAAAACATTGGCAAATAAAACAAAATAGAGAGGAAAAGGGCTTAGAAGTGAGTTCGGTCTTAGTTTTTCGATATTCTAGAATGATTGAAACCCCTCCGGAGTGTCAACACAGTGAAATACGGAAAATGAAAGTGACAATTATTACGCGTTTCGTCCGTCCGTCCGCCCCCTCCCCTCCCCCGCCACAGGGGAAATGTTTTAGTCAGTGGAGTGTGTTTGATTGTTTGATAATTGCAAGAATGATTTGGTCTTTTTAAGTTTTGAGAGTGTATTTCCATTTTTATTCTCAGACATTATACTTTTTAGTTTTTTGCTTTGCTCAATAACAGTTAGAAAATAGATCAATACAATCTAAAAGTACAAACCAGACACTAATCTTGCCAAAATAAATAGTCTTTACTGACTCTTGGCACTGACTCTGGGGAAAGGCTTCATTGCAATGCTGTAAGTTTACTATAGTACTAACCTTAAAGATAACTATATGGTGAGTGAGATTAGCGCATACATGGTTTGACATTGACATCTGATTCAATGAGACGATTCAGTGACTTGGTCACATGATTTCATGAGACGATTCTTTTAACTTCATCTTACATTGTCTGCGACAACTGGTAATTTGTGTCAGTCATGGTTTGAGTTGGCTGTCTTTTTAATTTATTCAGAATGTTAGGTAAATACTTATGCTATACTGTTTTAAAGATTAAATATCACATCATGACTATCATTATGAATAAGATTAACTTGCGTTTAGCAATAAGTGGGCTCGACATTGAATTCAATGGAACGATTCATTGGATCTGACAGAAGAAGGTGTTCTCCGTAATGAAGTTGCAATCAGCCTGCCTGTAAATGTGTCTCTTTTTAATTAATTGAGATAAATCAATGTAGTTTTATCCACTAGTTTAAAATAAAAGGGAGATAAAAGGCTTTGTAGGTATTACTTATAACATTGTGTATTCATGAGTTCAATAACAAGGAGATATCGAATGGTAATTGAAGCATTTGTGAATCGTATTAAGTAATTCAATGCTGGCTGTTGAATGTTACTCGACTGAGTAACAGTGTCAGGGTTCATGTTACGACACAATGAACAGGAAACACACTTAGAAATTGCGAAAATGACTTCCAATTTCATCCCAGACCATTTACTTTTCCCAAAATTTACCAATTTCTGACCAAAATTTTGAAGTCGAGTTTTACATAGTTTCCTGCAGTTTTGGGTGTGCTGATCACGAAAATGACTTCCAATTTCATCTCAGACCTTTACTTTTCCAAATATTTACCAATTTTGGACCAAAATTTTTGAGTCGAGTTTTACATAGTTTCCTGCAGTTTTAGGTGTGCTGATCACGAAAATGACTTCCAATTCCATCCCAGACCTTTACTTTTCCCAAAATTAACCAATTTGTGACCAAAATTTCAAAGTTGAGTTTCCCATTGTTTCCTGCAGTTTTCAGTAAGATAATCACGAAAATGACATGAATTCCGGCCCTTTCGTGACGGAAGACACTGTATTGGCCTTATTCTGCACATATTCTTCGCCATCTCCTATAAGAATGTGTTCAGACGCATCGCTCGCCTACTACGTGCCCAAACTAAACGGCGCGTACCCCTAGTAAACACTTCCTGTAACTTTCCTGCGTTGGTCAATCTGCTTGTTTTCTTCTTGTCGCTCCTGTTTCTCACGCCATCTTGCTCTCTCTTGTTCTCTCGCTATTTTCACCAACTCAGCTCTAAGCTTTTATTGTTTGATTTATTATTCCTTATTGCTTTACACTCCCTATAATGGGTGTCTTTAATTGGCTGAGCGATAGCGAAGCCTGTTACTCCAGTGGGGTTGAAAAATTTTTCCTGTCTGTCTGTCTGTCTGCGTGTGTGTGTACACTACTCCTCCTGAACGGCTCGGCCGATCTGGCTGAGATTTTGCAGGCTTATTAGGTATGTTTTTGGCTCGGCACACGCGAAATTTCACCATCCTAGCTCAAGTGGTTCAGTTTTTATAGCCGAAAAACACCTAAAAAACGGCGAAAAATCGAGTTTTCTGCAGGTAGATCACCTCTGTCTTAAAAGGGGGGTCTGGGGGGCGGAGCCCCCCAGCTTCGTCAAGTTAAAAAGTGACAAGCGTCAAGATCGTGTTATCTGTAGATGAAGCAACTCTATCTAGAATGAAGGGCGGTCTGGAGCCCCCAGCATGCAACACGTAGGAAGTAACCGACGATGGACAAGCCAATGCCTGCCGAAGGCAGGCTAGCGCCGCAGGCCAAGGTAGGTACGCCAGGCGCGGATTGGAGGAACAGGCCGCGAGACATCGCGAAGCCTGTTACGACAAGACGCGGTCTGGCGTAAACCTACCTTGTATCTTACGGTCCAAGCGCACCGCGTACCCCTGTAGGTCAGTTGATCAAGTTCAGCGCTCCTGGTGGAATTGCAGCGTCTGTAAGTTTTCCTCTTGTTTCTTCACTTCTTTCATTGTCTGTTTATTTATTTATTTATCTATTAATTTATTTATGTTTTTCCTTTTAGATTCACGTCCACTGTGGATTATGGTTCCAAGATTTAAAAGTTGGTCCTGTTGGTTTTGAAACTCATCAGTTCTGGCCCAATGACTCGCCCTTCTTGTTCATTTCAATCAAAACAAAAGTTCCTTCAGGTGACATTTCGGGTTATTACTTTGAGACTTTGTGAAACACATTCTTCTTCTCTTCCCCCTTCAAACGAAAAGACCAAAGGTAAGTAGTCTGAGCCTTCGGTCACTTCGCCTCTTGTTGGACTCAACATGAACCTGAGAGAGAAAGAAAACAATGAAAATGTGAAAGAGAACAGTGACAAAGTGAAAGAGAGCAGTGAAAGAGTGAAAGTCGACACAAAGAAACAGCCAAATATGAGAATCCAGCCAGAGGAGGTTTTGAACCTCGAGTCTAATTTTTTAATTTTCGCTTCAACTGTAACTAGTTTTAACTTCCCAAGCTTCACTTAAGATGTAATTTTTATTTCTATCCTTTTACTGATTATCAACCTAATGTCTTTTAAGTTAAATTCTAAATAGCACTGACACAAGAACGTGCTACATCATACGTTTTCTCTACAATCACTATTTCTTTTGTACTATTTATGTTCAATAAACAAGATATCTGGACATCTGAAAACAAATTGTTTTGTTTCCAGTTAGCCTTCCCAAATTAGTTACGGGCGAACAGGAAGACGCCTATGAGTTCTTCTATCGTTTACTAGACCTCATTGATGCTGAATTCCTTGCAGGCTTTCGTACCAAGTAATATTTCAAAGTGTTTGTTTACTGTTCAAATAGTAGAAGTAGATTGTAGATTTTTCTTGATATGTTGTTTAATGTTCCCTACAGGCTCGAATATCTGAGGAGCCTTACAACCCCTAATGGAAGGATCTTCACAGGCTGGCTGAAGACCACATGTATGAATCCCTTTGGAGTCAATGTTGGTGTAATGATTTAGGTTTCATGGTAGAGGGTAAAGTCAATGTTTTAATTCTGTCGCAGGCATTTGCTCAAATCCTTTGTGCAATTTCCAAAGTGAGACCTACTCTGCATTTAGAGAAATTGAAAGAATTCCGTCTAGATCTGCATCCTCTGCACAAGATCTCATTAATATGCTGTATTTGCCTGAGTCTAATGTCCCAATCAAATGCAGGGCCTGCAGCACAAATGTGTTGTGTACACGGCAGTACTTAATTCACAAATGTCCACCTGCTCTTGCTTGTGATTGTAAACAGGTAAGTTCTGTGTTGGAAATGTGAAACCGAAATAAGTGCAGTGTAGTCTCATGAAGTCTTTTATTCTTACGTGCTGCAGGTTTCGTTTTGGCAGCCATGTGAAAGACCTAAGGACTGTCAATATTAATGCGACTATTCAGTTGCCTGGAGGCGGTGATTATGATCTAAGCAGTCTAAGCCGAGCTTGGCGGCCCTGCCGTCCAACCAGAAGAGCCCGGACAAACCGGACCGTCCGGGTCGCGTGGGGCTGGCCTCCGTGATGCGTGCCGTGCGTTCGTACGTTGACATTTGTCACCGGGGGGTATCAGGGGGATCATAAGTGTAGTGGATCTGTATCACAATTGTTTTTTAATTTTTTGCAGAGTTAGATGCCATTACGCCGGCATTAGGGTGTTAAAAAAAAAAATACGATTTCACGAAATCCTAGGAGTCACGAAGTTAATTTTATTTTTGTTGGGTTGGAGTGCGTGTTTCGTGATGCTATTTGAATCAGTGTTGGCAATGGTGGAGTTGAATGACCTCAGTGATGAGATTTTGCTAACAAGGTAGGTATACGCCAGACCGCGTCTTGTCGTAACAGGCTTCGCGATATCTCGCGGCCTGCCCCAGACCAACTTTTCGTAGGCAACATCGGGCAGGCATTGGTCAAGTACCGAGCAACTATGCGCAACCAATGGGTAACTACCGGGCAACTACGGGCAACTGCCGGGCAACTACGAGCAACTGCCGAGCAACTCGGGGCAACTGCCGGGCAACCACCGGGCAACTCCGAGCAACTTCGAGCAACTGCCGGGTAACCACGGGCAACGACCGGGCAACTGCCGGGCAACTGCCGGGCAACTGTTTGCCCGTGCACAGCTCGCGGGCAACTAAAAATGTGGGGAAATAATCAGTTTCAGCGGCACCGCGGCGTGCGCCAAGTGCTGATTATGCACTGTTTTGGGAGCTTGTGACTGCTTGTGACCTGCAGAGCGGTAGCGCAGTGTCTCGAACCTGTGCGACATTCTGTGGGAGGTGCGAGAGAGACAGAGTGTCGAAAAAGCTGTGCATAATCATGCCGGCGTGCGTGCGGAGACGCAGCGCGCGTAGTAATACGGTTCTCTTTACTCTGTACACGCTGCATTACCCGGCCCCGGCCGCCCCAGCCGCCTGCCACCACTGGCATAGGCAACCATACCAACAGCGGTCCCAATTTGTTGCCTACCCTTGGCCCGTCAGGCGCCTCCACAGCGCGGACTGGTTAGTCGGTGCGGTCGGAGCAGGTGGGCAGAGGAGAGGAGGCAGCAAGATTTTTCTCTCCCTTTCCCCCCCTTCCCCTCCCCTGCCAAATGTAAATATCAACAGCACAGCAAAATCTGGGTTTCAACGTCGTATACTGACATGGCATTAGTCTTGCAGCTGTTGCTGGTTTCGAACTTTATCTTAACCTCAAATACCATTTGAAGCACTTTGAATAACCACGTTCGTTCGAGCTTTTCTACTGCACACGCTTTACTTTCCGCATTATTGGCTTTCCGTTTGTCCAAGTGACACACAAGATTGCTGCGTAGGGATGTCACTGATTTGATAAATATTTGATGAGGCTAATGTTCTATGATGTAATTGGTTTTGCAGGTAACTTCATGCTTGGCTGATTTGGAGACCACCTTCTTACCACCTCCAGCCTGACTCTGGACAGCAACCTTGAGGGCCCTACATCTAAGCCATTCGGATGAGGCAATAACACTGCTACGATCACATCACATTTTTGTTGCCACTCATGGTGAGTCTGCGCTATGCGTGAAGTCCTTTTTCTTTTAAATTGTTTTTTTTTTCCCCTCCACTTATTTTATTTCTTTCATTTCATCCCTTTTGTGTTCCAAACATGTTTACACCAATTTTAAAAACTGTCTACCCATTTCCCTTTACAGAAGCCGCTTGCTTGGACCTGAAAACCATGTTTAGAAATGCGAAAGATCGACTCCAAGGATGGAGCGGGCAGCGATGTTGAATTTTATAATATTCCCTTAGTCTTTGTAAAATAATCAAATGATAAATGTGTTATCAGCTGGAGAGTAATATGCTATTCATCTTACTGTATTTTTCATCAGCTAGAGATTAATATGCTATTCATCTTACTGTACTTTTTAAGCAGTGTGACCACATTGTATTATTTGCTTCAATTGACATCGTGCTGCACAGCCGAGTTTAATTAATTCCCAGATTTGAGTGAGCGCTCTATTTGTAGGATACCTGCAATGCCACTGAATGAATTACAATTTATCTTATGTTCAACTTTATTTCTCGCATTCTCTTTCAAGCCAAAAGAACTCAGAGGGCCAAACTCAGGTCGTGTATTATTAAATGATGGATTTCAGGACACGGAATTTAAGAACAAAAACAACAGTTGATTCATGGAGTATATATTTTTGATTTCACAGCAACGGTTAATTAAGTTTGCCTACCATCACACAAATTGAAGAAAGTGAGGCGGTCTGGAACAGTCAGTTCTCTTTATTCTACCTCCCTGGTGTTGCAGGGCTTTGATAGGAACAAGTCATCACCATCTTGGATCTTTGTACAAACATTTATAAGACACTGTGCTTTAATTACAACATTTTCATTTGTAGGTTTAAATTGTGCACTATTAGGCACATTAACACCTTGAATTAATGTTTCAAAGAACCCACAAACTTCATACTTCTGCACTGAAACAAAAATGGTACTATCACAGAGACACTCTTGAGGGCAAGAACAGATGAACTTTCGGTAAATATTTTTGATGAGACCAAATTCTTCTTTGTTTTCCTGTTGGAATGCTACAGCAGTGGAATCCCTGCGTGAGTTGGAGTTGTGCTTGGCAAGAGATACATAAATGATTCTTCCAATCTGTATACAGCCTAATTCTGTGACTTTCGTGTCAAGACTGATACATTGTAAGTCCAGAGGCAACTCATTTACTCGAGCACTTGGGCCAATAATCTTAATTTTACCCACTTTACCAGAGATAACTAATTTGTTGCGGTTTATAATCTT
The DNA here is from genome assembly GCF_012932325.1 of Thrips palmi. Classification (NCBI taxonomy): domain Eukaryota; kingdom Metazoa; phylum Arthropoda; class Insecta; order Thysanoptera; family Thripidae; genus Thrips; species Thrips palmi. The sequence goes on along the minus strand of NW_023144624.1, from coordinate 11,918,358 downwards.
GGTACAAAAGGATTTGCTCGCTGAATCTTCCAATTTTCGGATGATTTCAGAGTGTCCCAAGACGATCTGCACGGAGTTTCCAACTTGTGTGTCAGGCCATCGTGTACCATGGACAAGACTCAAGATTTCCCCGTTGATTCCCTCCAGGGTAAAGCACATATGTACCCACAATGGCCCTAGATCTTTTACTACTTCATGCAGATGTAAAAGTAGATGAAAATTCATTGTCATGAACTTCATATCAAAGAAATCAGGGAACTGAGAGACATATTTGTGCAGCAAAGATCCAGCTAAGTCCGATGCTTCATTGGTGACAACATCAGAACTCAGTAGTTGAAGTCCAGCAACCAAAGTTCCATGATGTCTTAAATAACTCTTGGAGACAAATTTCTTCAACACAGGCAAAGAGTATTGGAGAAGAAACAATTTGTGTTCAACCATTTTCCAATAGCCTGAGTCAATGAGAGAGCGAGGTGCTCTTGAAATGTGGGCTGGTGAACGTATTTGCAGTAGCATCTCATTGATGTGTTCCACCTTACTCTTAATGGAGTATTTTTTTAAACCAGAGGTAGTAGTCAAGAGTTCGGTTACCTTTTTTCCCACGCCTCCATATGCCTGGTGCATAGCATCGATCGCAACACCACGAACAAAATCTGGCATAATACATTTTAGAGGTGGGAATCCTACCTTCACTCCTTTGTAGGGCTTCTGAGGTTTAGCCATTTTCCCGAACTCAACTATTCTGTCCACTGTTCTTGGCAGCATCTCAGCAGGTTTGTAGGGAAATATGCGAACACCTGGGTTGTCAGCACGAGCCTGTCCAGGCTGCTCACATCTCTGGCAGGAGCTTGCCCCATTAAATTGAGAAATATTCATCAACATACTCCTGGCAGGAGTGTCCCCAGTGCTGCAGAGGACAAAACCTGTTATCATCTTCTTATCTTCATTTGGAACTTCAAATAGTACTCCTTCAGCAAGCTTTTTCAGATCAGGATACAGTTCAGACACTAAAATGTTGGTTGGAGGTTTTACAGGGCCACACCAAAGCATAGGTATCAGCACATTTTCTTTCTTGTACCGTTCTTCATAAGGCAGTTCGTTGATGTTCAGGTAGCATGGCCAGACACTAATTTGTGACGATTCATAAACAGCGATGCCATCAGTATACAAACTGAAAGAGACCTGTCCCTCCTTACCAAGGCGTCCTGCCTCGACTTCAATACGATACACATTACCATCACACACGTCAGCAAACTTTCCAGGAGAGTGGTTATCATTTACAAATTTCAACTTGGCATAAAATCCTTCCCTTCGAAATAAGGTTTGCAGCTGTTCTATCAAAGGAATGCAAATCAAGGTGCACAACTTTGCACCAACATGCTGTGAACAACCAGCTCTTTCACACTTAGCAAAACAAGTTGAACAAAAATACATATATTGTTTTTCACTCTGAAGATGTGCAAAATAATTTTTAAATGAGAACAGAGATGACTTAAAAATATTATCTTTTGGCAAGTGAAGAGAAATCAAAGAAAGGATAGCAGATAAACAAACCCCTGACAATTTAAAAGAAAGTAATAATGTCAGAATAGCTACTAATGACTGATGTAGAGTAATTGGTGCACCAGGGTACAGAGTAGAGTTACCCTCAGTTACATCTACTAAGGGCACTCCAGATGGTTCAAAGTCAATATCCAACTCCTTGCTGTCATCACTGAGGAGTATTTGATCTAATAGATGTTTCAAATCAAACACTGTAGGGTCAGGTTCTGGCTCAATCTCCATCTGTGGTGCATCAGCTGATGCATGATGAATCACAGCAGGATTTGGTTGATGTTCAACAGAAGGTGCTTCAAGAAGTAAAGGTGGCACAAATAAATCTTCTGCAGGTGTTATTTCTTGTTCAGGAAGCGGACAAGTTGAAAGCTGGAGAGACGAGGGCTCTGGTTTCAAGACTTCCGGAGGCGCAGACTGAGGTAATGCAGGTTCATTGGTGAAAGAGGGAACAGGCTCTTGAAGCTCATCTTGTAGTGGGGTCGAGATAGGGATGGGCACTGGCACTGCATGAAGTAGGGGCACTGGCAGTGAAACTGGAACTGGCGCTGGCTCTAGACCTGATGTCAACACTGTAAGGAAATTTAAGAAATATAATTGCCTTCCAGAAGTAAATTTAGAGAAATAAATTTAACCATCTCACTAACCTGCATCTCCTGCATTGTTTTGAGAACATTCTCCACTCAAGTTCTGAGATCCCTCGATTCTAAAACAAAAAGAAAAGAAGAATTTAGAAAGGTTAGGTCCAAAACAAGTTGAAGACTTTGAGAAACAAAGTCGACTGAAAAAAACTTGCTGCATGGGAACAAACCTCGCTCGTTTAGGATGAGGATCGCTCATTATTTCTAAGTGATCAGCCACAACTGGCACGAATAACTACTTCAATTCTTCTAAGATTATATACTGTGCTAGAATTGTTCGGCAGGTGCGGGATTCAAATTGTTTTGTTTGTTGTCGTCTTGTTTCTTGTTTTAGCTTTGTGCCGCCAACTTCATCCAACGTGTGAGGGACAATGTAGTTTTATAAAAAAGAAAAAAAAAACAATCAAATGACGGTTTAAAAAAATAATTTTGATTCATTATTGAATAAATTAAAGTACGCTTCAGAGAAGTTCGCCCGCTAAGATGTGGACGAGCATGTCATTTTTAGTGTTCAGATGTTGGCACAAAAGTTGACAAAAGCAAATCGCGATTGTAGCCCGCGGATATCGGTTATTACAAAAATTTCATCTGATTCCAACTTAAACGGTAGCTGTTCTGGAAAATCATTGTAAGATGGCAGGATCAAGAAGGAGCAGATCTGCTGTTAACCCTCCGAAGAAGAAGCCCAAGCGTGAAGAGGAACTGCCTGACTTTGTCTTAGTATTGTACTTGTCTGACAAAACTACTGGAGTTGTAACAAGATTTAGTGTGGTTCTGAAGAATGTAGAAAAGGGCTTCATTAAAGGAGCTTTGTGCCACTCGCCTCTTCCTATTGAGCTGGATATGCTGCAAAAGGGGCCTCTACACGATGCGAAAATTGTTGAATTGGGATGTGAGTATTCTGCATCGGTTCGTAAGAGACTAGTTCTTCCACCCACCCACCCTCCTCCTCCCCTCCCCTCCCTTCCCCTCCACCTCCAGCCTTTGTGTCTTTACTTGCCTCTACTTAACTGGCAGTTTCTAACTGATTTGTTTTTTTTTCTTGCTTAGATGACACTGATTATTTGCAAAATTTGGTAGTTGACATAACTGGAAAGGTATTGGAAGATATTGATGAGAACAAAGAAAATGCTCTTGCATTACGTAAGAGATCTGTAAAAGCAGCAGAAACAGCTTCGAAGCGGAAGGTGCTGACCGACATTGACAATAGTTTACTCAATCTTTCAACTGTAAGAATCATGCACTCAATGTCAATGTCTTGTTGATATAAAGTCACCGATTACTTTAATTAATTGCTTTCCCAAAATGTTCTCCTAATAACAGGCCCTGCCCCTCACACCGAAGGTTTCCTCTCCAGTTTTAATGCGAATCTCTCCGGGTGGTGACTTATCTTCTCCTAATGTAAGTGACTTCTATATATGTTCCAGGAAAACCTTAGATGCTTATTTAAAAAATGTAATTTTGAATTAATGTTTTTTGTGTTACCAGACAACCCAAGCAACTGTGAGTGGTCAGCCAGTCTCAAATTTTAGTAGCCCTAAGCAAAATGCACCTGGATCTCCAAATCTGCCTTTTTCAACAATGGGCAGCCCTAAAGTGTCACTTTCAAATGACACTCCAGCTTCCTCAGTGCCTGCTGGACCAAATCCTTCATCCATTCCTCAAACTTCCTCCTTTCAAGCTCCTCTCAGCTTCTCTCCGGCAACCTCAATGCCTGGATCTTCATCCACTTTTGAAATTCCAAAGAAAGCTCCTTTCACCTTCTCATTTCCTCCGGCAACCTCAATGCCTGGACCATCATCCACTTTTGGAATTACAAAGGATAGTCATTTTAACCCCTTATTCACTTCAGCGACCTCAGTACCTAGACCGAATCCCTCCTCCATTCCTGGAACTTCAAAACAGACTTGTTTTAAGGTTTTATCGAGTGTCGAACATATGCAATGTTTAAGTGATGAGCATTGCCCATTTCTGAAAGTTATGCAACAAGGTATTTCATTTATTACTTGAAACTCTATTGCAAAGTCTGATTCAGATAGTGAGATTCATATACAATTTATTTTCAGCAACTCCAGAAAATTTGACTTTCTTGGATAATTTGTATCAAGCATTATTAGTACACAATGGATGTGCGGTAAGCTCTGTTATGATGTGTTAAGTAGTATTTGAATAATTATTCTTTTTTATTAATTTAATTGATTGCCTAGGAGTCTGAAAGAAAGAAACCATTCAAACAACCAGCACCTAAACCAACTCCCCTGGTATTAACTGATTTGAAGTGCCTACAGCAAGGCGAATTGATGGTACAAAAAACATTTGAGTTTGAGGTATTTAAAAGTTATAATATCATGAGATACTTACTTCCTCTTTTGTTTCAGTTCCCATTAGTTCAAACTATACCAGTGTATCTACCAAAGAAAGACATCTGCAGCATTCCAGGAGTAGCATTAAAAACCCCCGAAGAAAAGGGAAAGAAAACACGTACTGATAGAAGCAAACTGTACCCCCGAGGATTAGCCACCTATCTTTTGGATAAGCTTATCCCTATTGATATTCTAAAACATATCCAGTATTCACAGATACCAAAAGACATTCCTTTGGCAATAAGATGTAAGTAAAGTTACCATTTCATTGATACTTATAATTTTCAAGACAAAGCTAACAATTTCACTCCAATTATCAAGGTTACCTTAACTTCAAGCTCCCTGAAGAACACAGGATTGTAGAATCTGTTATGACAACATATTTAAGTGATCACCTACGGAATGTAAAGAGGGATAGAACAAATGAGAAAACCAGAAAAGAACAAGTGGCAAAGGTATGCAATACCAGTTAGTTAACTAACATTTTTGGCATGTTTTCATTCATGTATATATATTCACCTATTTTATGTATGACTACCTACAGAGAGAGTACAATAAGATGAAGAGAGAGGAAGAGGAAGAGTCCGAAGATGGCAGTGACTCTGAAGTTGAAGAGGGAGCTTAGAATTTTTCTGATCATACTTATTAAGGGGAGGTTCTGGTGAAAATCTTGCCATTTTCCAAATGGATCCCACAGTCATAATTTGTTCGGAATATAAAATTTTTCATTGGGGAGACTAAAATTTGACTTTTGAAGGCACATGCCAGGCTGTAAACCCAGTCGAAGAGTCTTTTTGAGCCTATTTTGGCTGTATCTTAAAAAATCTCCTTGCGCATACTATTTTGTCGTAAAAGGTTGACCTTGACATTTTTCACTTCTTCGACTCATTTTCAAAAGATTCCGGCATGCATAGCTCAAAACTTCCATTATATTATTAATTATTGGCTTTTTAAGCTGAAAAGTCCCTAAAATTTGACTATTTTGTACATTTTTGACCAATTTTAGTGAAATGCTTGGTTAGAAAGCTTGCGAATAAAAATGCAATCGACATTTTGAGATGGGCATGCCGGCATTTTTAAAAAATGAATCGAAGAAGTGAAAAATGTCTAAGCCAACCTTTTACGACAAAATAGTATGCGCAAGAAGATTTTTAAAGTTATAGCCTAAATGGGAGAAAAAGGCTCTGCGACTGGATTCAGGGCATAGAATGTGCCTACCCAATAAAAATTTTTAATAAATACTTGATAAGACATCAAAATTTTAACAAATTTTCACAGTGGGACCTATTTAGGAGAAAATAGCATTTTCACCAGAACCTCCCCTTAAAGAGATAAAATTAGAGTGATGGTAGGCAAACTTAATTAACCATTGCTGTGAAATCAAAAATATATACTCCATGAATCAACTGCTGTTTTTGTTCTTAAATTCGGTGTCCTGAAATCCATCATTTAATAATACACGACCTGAGGTTGGCCCTCTGAGTTCTTTTGGCTTGAAAGAGAATGCGAGAAATAAAGTTGAACATAAGATAAATTGTAATTCATTCAGTGGCATTGCAGGTATCCTACAAATAGAGCGCTCACTCAAATCTGGGAATTAATTAAACTCGGCTGTGCAGCACGATGTCAATTGAAGCAAATAATACAATGTGGTCACACTGCTTAAAAAGTACAGTAAGATGAATAGCATATAAATCTCTAGCTGATGAAAAATACAGTAAGATGAATAGCATATTACTCTCCAGCTGATAACACATTTATCATTTGACTCGCGCTGCTCGCTGGGAGCTCCGCCCCCAGACCCCCGCATGTGTGGGGCGCGTACCGAAGTATTATTAGTAAGTCCGTGGTGACCAAAGGAAAATTTTCTAATGGAGTAACTGTACTGCTTTTTGGGAAGGTCTATTTAACTGCTTTTGACCATTAATTTTTAAGGTACTATTACTGCCCAAATAGATAGCTTGTATTGTATTGGCTACTGTGGCAGTCAACGGCATTCAAGGTCCGGAAAATATTGAAGACAGCTTTGAAAAGAATAAGATCTGTGTTCATTATGGTCAATGTGACCGAAGGCCAAACTAATGGGCCTCTTTTGCGTCTTTCATTTCTGATTTCTACAGATTTCTCCGGCCAGGTTTAAGACGCAATATATTACATGGCTTTAACTGCTCGGAAACGGTTGTATTTTGTTCAATATAGGCCTATTTCATCGTTTTGAGGATGTTGCCGGTGACGGGAACCCGATTGCGGCACAGTTTCGGAAATGTCACGACCAGACCTACCGATGGGGCGAATAAAATTTTTTAATCGGTCGGTCCCTTTTTTTGAAGATTGAGTGGATTTTGTTGAATTTAGGCCTATTTAATCGTTTTTTGAGGATGTTGCCAGTGACGGAGACCCGATTGCGGCACAGTTTCGGAAATGTCTCGACCAGACCTACCGATGGGGCAAATAAAATTTTTTAGTCGGTCGGTCCCCTTTTTTGAAGATTGAGTGGGTTTTGTTGAATTTAGGCCCATTGAATTGTTTTTTGAGGATGTTGCCAGTGACGGAGACCCGATTGCGGCACAGTTTCGGAAATGTCTCGACCAGACCTACCGATGGAGCGAATAAAAATTTTTAGTCGGTCGGTCCCCTTTTTTGAAGATTGAGTGGATTTTGTTAAATTTAGGCCTATTTTATCGTTTTTGAGGATGTTGCCGGTGACGAGGACTCGATTGCGGCACAGTTTCGGAAATGTCTCGACCAGACCTACCGATGGGGCGAATAAAAATTTTTAGTCGGTCGGTCCCCTTTTTTGAAGATGGAGTAGGTTTGCTCGGAAACGGTGAGAAATTTGTTCCCCTTTTTTGTAGATAAAGTAGGTTTTCTCGGAAACGGTGAGGAATTTTCAACTTTTGGGATTTTTCCCAATTCTCCCATAAAATTTGGAATCGAATGGAAAAAACCGCAAGTCTCTACGACCACTCCTTCACCCCAAACATTTCTTTGAGTGAGTGAGTCAGTGAGTGAGTCAGTGAGTCAGTCGGATTGGGGCTTTATAGGTTCTTGATTATTTTACAAAGACTAAGGGAATATTATAACATTCAACATCGCTGCCCACTCCATCCTTGGAGTCGATCTTTCGCATTTCTAAACATGGTTTTCAGGTCCAAGCAAGCGGCTTCTGTAAAGGGAAATGGGTAGACAGTTTTTAAAATTGGTGTAAACATGTTTGGAACACAAAAGGGATGAAATGAAAGAAATAAAATGAGTGGACGGGAAAAAAAAACAATTTAAAAGAAAAAGGACTTCACGCATAGCGCAGACTCACCATGAGTGGCAACAAAAATGTGATGTGATCGTAGCGGTGTTATTGCCTCATCCGAATGGCTTAGATGTAGGGCCCTCAAGGTTGCTGTCCAGAGTCAGGCTGGAGGTGGTAAGAAGGTGGTCTCCAAATCAGCCAAGCATGAAGTTACCTGCAAAACCAATTACATCATAGAACATTAGCCTCATCAAATATTTATCAAATCAGTGACATCCCTACGCAGCAATCTTGTGTGTCACTTGGACAAACGGAAAGCCAATAATGCGGAAAGTAAAGCGTGTGCAGTAGAAAAGCTCGAACGAACGTGGTTATTCAAAGTGCTTCAAATGGTATTTGAGGTTAAGATAAAGTTCGAAACCAGCAACAGCTGCAAGACTAATGCCATGTCAAGGCAAAAGTAACTAGGAATGCTCGAAGCGAATGCGTGCCATGAAGATGTAAACACGTACCAACACGACTTTCAGTATACGACGTTGAAACCCAGATTTTGCTGTGCTGTTGATATTTACATTTGGCAGGGGAGGGGGAGAGGGAGAGAAAAATATTGCTGCCTCCTCTCCTCTGCCCACCTGCCCCACCTGCTCCGACCGCACCGACTAACCAGTCCGCGCTGTGGAGGCGCCTGACGGGCCAAGGGTAGGCAACAAATTGGGACCGCTGTTGGTATGGTTGCCTATGCCAGTGGTGGCAGGCGGCTGGGGCGGCCGGGGCCGGGTAATGCAGCGTGTACAGCGTAAAGAGAACCGTATTACTACGCGCGCTGCGTCTCCGCACGCACGTCGGCATGATTATGCACAGCTTTTTCGACACTCTGTCTCTCTCGCACCTCCCACAGAATGTCGCACAGGTTCGAGACACTGCGCTACCGCTCTGCAGGTCACAAGCAGTCACAAGCTCCCAAAACAGTGCATAATCAGCACTTGGCGCACGCCGCGGTGCCGCTGAAACTGATTATTTCCCCACATTTTTAGTTGCCCGCGAGCTGTGCACGGGCAAACAGTTGCCCGGCAGTTGCCCGGTCGTTGCCCGTGGTTGCCCGGCAGTTGCTCGAAGTTGCTCGGAGTTGCCCGGTGGTTGCCCGGCAGTTGCCCCGAGTTGCTCGGCAGTTGCTCGTAGTTGCCCGGCAGTTGCCCGAAGTTGCCCGGTAGTTACCCATTGGTTGCGCATAGTTGCTCGGTACTTGACCAATGCCTGCCCGATGTTGCCTACGAAAAGTTGGTCTGGGGTGTTCCTCCAATCCGCGCCTGGCGTACCTACCTTGGCCTGCGGCGCTAGCCTGCCTTTGGCAGGCATTGGCTTGTCCATCGTCGGTTACTTCTTACGTGTTGCATGCTGAGGGGCTCCGCCCCCCAGACCCCCCTTTATTCTAGAAAGAGTTGCTTCATCTACAGATAACACGATCTTGACCCTTGTAACTCTTTAACTTGTCGTGGCTGGGGGGCGCCGTCCCCCAGACCCCCCTTTCTTCAAGACAGAGGTGATCTACCTGCAGAAAACTCGATTTTTCGCCGATTTTAGGTGTTTTTCGGCTATAAAAACTGAACTAGTTGAGCTAGGATAGTGAAATTTCGCGTGTGCCGAGCCAAGAATATACCTAATAAGCCTGAAAAATCTCAGCCACATCGGCCGAGCCGTTCAGGAGGAGTAGTGTACACACACAGACACACAGACAGACAGACGCACAGACAGACAAAACTTTTCAACCGCACTGGAGTAACAGGCTTCGCTATCGCTCAGCCAACAATCCAGGAACTGATAAAAAATGAAAATGAGTTAAATATCTTCCTACAGAAACACAGCCTTGCACCGGTAAGAAGCGTACAGCTCCTTATCATGTCGTCTAATTTTTTTAAACAAATTGAAATCTACCTTTATGTAGGTGAGAGTTTCATGCACAACATGTGGACAACCATGCACCCTCGACCACTGTGGAAACATGTGGAGATGCCAGAGGCGTCACAAAGGGACACCAAGATGCCACTTCAAGCAATCCAACAGAAGTGGCACATGGCTGGCCAGGAGCCACTTAACACCTCAACAAATTCTTTCCTTTGTGGCATTTTGGATTATATTGAAACCTCCACGTCAGGCCATTCTTATGTCTGAAATCAAAATTAGCAGTCAAACAACAGTGACATTTAGTGCCCTTTGCCGAAAAGTATGTTCATTTTGGAATGTGAATCAGTTCAAACCGATTGGAGGTGTCGGGAAGATTGTGGAGATTGACGAGGCAGTATTTGGGAAGCAAAAAGACCGCCTAGGGCGCACATTGGAAGTGCAGTGGGTATTTGGTGGAGTAGAGCGGGGCCTCTCTTCTTCCAAATTCTTCCTCCAGCCCGTTGCACAAAGAGATGCTGACACCTTAGTAACCATCATTCTGCGCTGTATTCTTCCTGGCACCACAATCATGTCTGATGGCTGGAAGGCATATGCAAGGCTTAATGAAAAAGGTTTCAAACACTTGGTGGTGAATCATCGCATAAATTTCGTCAACCCTACAACAAAAGCACATACCCAAAACATAGAGCGCCTCTGGAGAGATGCCAGGACACATGTCCCCAGGTAAAAAGGTTTATTTTCCAATAGTGCTTGTACCATAACCTGGAAACATCGTCAAAATTTACAAAAAATTGACATTTTGTGCACAGGTTTGGAAGAAAAAAAGAATACATAACAGGGTACCTAGCTGAATACGCATTTAAAAGAGCACATCCAAAATCTGACGAAAGAATCCATCATTTTCTCATTGCCTGTTCCCAAATGAAACATGAATAGGAAGCAAATTTTCACCAATTCTTACCACCTTCAAAAATCTGAGCAAATATAAATCACAAATACACACAAGGTAATTCCCTACTCCTTAAATTTTCTGTTCTTTTCTTAAATTTTAATCCCATGAGTACATTTTTTGTTCCTCATTCCTTAATATTAATTTTTAAGTGAGCTTAGTTAAATTGTTCATGTATTGCTATGTTGTCCCACATGATTTGCTGGTCCACTACACCCGGACCAGCCCCATCAGTCCCTGCAAGGTGTAGGAAAGTGGACGTTTTCTCCAGGAGTCCTCTCCAGTACTCCAGCTCCTGCAGGTAATGCAACGAACACTCGAATTCACTGCAACACTGGTGGTCTGGATGAATGACACATCGTGGTGAACCTGCCCACACGCAAAAAAAAAATAATTAAACAAACAGCTTCACACTGGCATAACAACAGCCCCACAACATTTTGACTCACAAGCCAATAACAAACTTCACCTAAAGACATAGGTTAGGTCAAATTCACATTTTTTTGCGCATTAATATAAAAAAAATATCTGGGAATGGGACCGCACAAATCTTTTGTGCACAAATATAAGAGAAACCAGCATAGGTTCTAAAACCCACAAGCCGCAATTAAAAAGTTAAAATCTCCGAGACAACAGACGATTTAACCAGAATGAAAATACAAAATCTTTGCAAGAAAATGATTCAACCACCAGTGACTGAGCTCTGTTTTAGATGCAAATTAATGTAAACCAAGACTATAAACATACCTTGTCAGACGCATAAACAGTTATCTCCACAAGTCCTCTCCAGTACTCTAGCTCCTGCAGGTAATGCAACGGACACTCGAATTCACCGCAACGCTGGTGGTCTGCATGAATGACACATCGTAGTGAACCTGCCTACACACACACAAAAAAAAATAATTAAACAAACAGCTTCACACTGGCATCACAACAGTCCCACAACATTTTGACTCACAAGCCAATAACAAACTTCGCCTAAAGACAAGGTCAAATTACAAAAGACCACCGGGTGGACTATTGTACAGCACCCTAACAAAACGACGTCAAACACATAAACACCTTATCCACGTGAGCTATATTTGCTTCACATTTTTCTGCGCATTAATATAAGAGAAAATATCTGGGAATGGGACCGCACAAATCTTTTGTGAACAAATATAAGAGAAAGCAGCAGAAGATAGCAGACGACGGGCTTCTGCGACTCTATAGACGACACAACCAGGAGCTTAGAAGTACATGTATAAGAATATCCTGAGCACTTTTTCCACATATCAATGCTACGCACATATGCATTATTAATATTCTGAAGGAACTTAACACCAGGAACCAAAATCATTGTCAAGACGTACCGACAACCGACATCAGCTTTGATACCACATAGTACTGCCAACAGCCGCTAGATGGGGTTGCGCGCGTGGTGCCGCCGCTCAATTGTTTGCTAGTCTACCACCACTAAAACGCAACTTTTTAAGCAGAATTCGAAGGTTGAAAACGTTCCAGGAGTTTCCGAAACAAAATTATAAAATTTAGTCGTACTTTACAAACTTTGAGACCTGTGCCGATCGCAGAAGGATACCTATATGCATTTCAAACTTCCATACCAATTGCCCGCCCTATTTTCCATACTATCGTTTTACGGTTACGGTTCTTGCACCAACCGCCACCCACTTCAAACGGAACGTCATCAACCCCTTCCATTGTTACGGGACGTAACAAACTTAACGAGCAACAGGGCGCAGCGCGCTACCACACACATTGTAGTGCGGCGTACAGCAGCTGGTGGTGGTGACCAGTGAAATTTTATTGTGTCTACAAAAGGATCTACCAAGCAAGAGAACCGACCGCTGAACGGCCGAATCGCTTACCCCCGCAGTGACCAACAAGGTAACGACTTCGGCTGACAGCAGCCGGATTACCAGGAAATTGGAGCTAATCCGGGGTATTGTTTTGAGTGACCATCGCGTGCGTTCAATTTGGGAACTACGAGACCATCCTAACTCCGGGCGGGGCTACAAATTTTTTATGTTCCTTCTCACGACTTCGGCGTCCTTTGAGAATACACTTAGAGACACAGTTTAAAAGTGAAATTATGCTTCCCTTATTGTTAAGACTGACTTCTGATCTCAACCACGAAAAGATGTAGCAACCCACAGAAAGTACGGACGCTAATCATTCGAACCGCTACCGCCTTCAGTGCCGCTCAATGACCCCCGTGATCCTCCCACCCCCCCTAGATGCGCACCTGACGTACTTAGGGACCCTCTTTGTAAGATATGCGCACGCTGGGCGCGAATCCGGCCTTCTGATTGGTCGACAGCAAACTGGCGGTGAAACCGCCCGGCGCGGAGGTAGAGGGGGAACGCCGCTCGGCCAGGAGCCTCGCTGTGCTACCTTGTGCTACTCTCACATGGGGCGAAAATCGCTCAGTTCACGCCACCAGTCAAGCGTGCGCATCTGTCACAGAGAGGATCCTTAGACGTACTCACACCGTACATTTCATGGTCCTGTCTCCTGCCTGCCACTTAGGAATCACTTCAACCTCCCAGATCGTCCAGATCTTCAACCAGAGGTCCACCCCACCCCCAGCCAGAGATCAATCCCGGCACCCACCACACCCCATCCCCAGAGCCCCAGCTTTTTTCTAACGGTTGCCTGTACCCAAAACCCCACTGTGGTAAGTCAGACCCCCCGGTCCATTTATTTCTACTTTCAACACAAAAAATAAATCCTTAAATCATCTAAAATCATCTCTGGATTTATTCAACAGCATGCAACAATGATCAATCTCTCCAATAACAACAAAGCTTTTTTAATTAGCTACCTGTTTATCAGAACCACATAACTCTAACAAACGATACAGTAAACAACCACCAAACCAATTTTCCATCAATTTCCAATAGTAATTTCTCTGTTTAACCTTTTATTCCTCACAGCAATGGCTTGGGCAGCAATGGAAAACTATACGTTTCCTTACAAACACATGAGTGAACTTGAGGCAGGGCGCAAAATGTTTAGAAAGTTGAGCAGAAACGTTCACGCCGATGATCTACTTGACCTTGATGAGTATTGGTTTACTTTTAAACACAACCTACCCTGCAGCATAACACAGTTGCCTGAATTCATTATAAGAGCATTGTGCAGGCAAAACATGACAGACCAAGACATCATCACATTGGCAGCCTTCTCCTATCTCAACAACATTGACTCGCAATTATTCATTGACTTAATCAGTCTCAGATATGGTAATGCTGAGGAAGAATTCAACAGTGCTCTAAGTGACTTTGATTCCCAGGAAGAAGGTGATATAATTAGAAATATCACAATTACGCACAGCATCACCCTAGGGTACAGGGTAAACCTCAACAATGAACCCCATTGGAATGTTGATTTCAGCCGAGACAAGGAGAATATCCCACCCCGCAATTAACACTCTATGTGATGTTTATTGCGTAGTGAGCTATTTTCCTTATCTCATTCACAATTGACCAAACATATTGCCTCATTGTTTAGCTTTACCCAATACTCCAAAAGCATGCTGCACGTAACACATTCATTTCTTTTCATATCACATTCTGCATTTTCATCAGTCACCAGGACACAAATGTTCCTCAACAGTTACATAATCCAGTAAAATAAAGTCTGTAATTAATAATGGGTCAATATTGTAAATGAGGAAACTGCCAATGTGGTGATCTCTTCATCACTCACACATGATCTGCACAACACTTTTATAATGCCTTTAGGCAGTTCTCTGACGCTGCGAGTAAGTTGCGCTTAAAAGTAAAATGTGATTTGCAGTTCTGTAAACTAATTGTATGATTACAGAACCTACAAGGTAGGTTTACGCCAGACCGCGTCTTGTCGTAACAGGCTTCGCGATGTGTCGCAGCCTGTTTCTCCAATCCGCGCCTGGCGTACCTACCTTGGCCTGCGGCGCTAGGCTGCCTTCGGCAGACAATGCTTGTCCATCACCAGTTACTTCAGAACTGTTGCATGCTGGGGGCCCCCAGACCCCCCTTCATTCTAGATAGAGGTGCTTCATCTACAAATTACACGATCTTGACCCTTGTAACTTTTTAACTTGTCGTGGCTGGGGGGCTCCGCCCCCCAGACCCCTCTTTCTTCCAGACAGGAGAGGTCTACCGACAGAAAACTCGATTTTTCGCCGTTTTTTAGGTGTTTTTCGGCTATAAAAACTGAACCACTTGAGCAAGGATAGTGAAATTTCGCGTGTGCCGAGCCAAGAACGTACCTAATAACCCTGCGAATTCTCAGCCAGATCGGCCGAGCCGTTCAGGAGGAGTAGTGTACACACACAACACACACACACAGACACACAGACAAAACTTTTCAACCGCACTGGAGTAACAGGCTTCGCTATCGCTCAGCCAATAATTTTTCAGAATGTGAATCCGTGTGATTGGATTTGTTTGATGAGAGTTAGTAGGAGGGTGCGGAGTGTTGCGATGGATAAAATTTTGTGGTCAAACTGTATCATTAATCAATTGTCTGTTGAAGGTAGTTTAATGGCTGATCATGTTGAGGGGTTTGTGGGGAAGTTTCCCAATTTGTCTTTATCTTGGCCTATGTGTGCATTGATAATTGATCCTGTTGGTTTTATGGAAGTGGATAAAAAATGTCGTTTGTATCCAATTTAAATCTGGAACAGTTGTTGTCTTTTTTTTATGAGGTTGAGTTTTTTTTTAATGTTTGGGAATAAAATTTTTAGTAGGTTGGCATTATGTTGTTTGGTGGGTTGGGTTGTCTGGGTGATTTGAATTGTTTTGTGTGGTGTGACAATTTGGTGTCTGTTTTCTTGGTTCTTTGTCAAGTGGTTTGATTCAGAAAGTAATTGGAAAATGTTTGGTGGTATCAAGCGGGCGATGGATGAAATGACTGTTGGCATGAAACGTCAACGTACTGATGACTCTGAAATGGAAAAGGTAAAAAGGATTTTCTAAAAATTTGTGTAGTTGCTATTGAATGAAAGTATTAATTGTTTAATTGTTGTAGGCTGGCACAAGCAATGCTGTAAGTGAATCGGCAAATAGTGAAATGATTTGTTCCAAGTCTGTAGAAGTTGCTGTTCAAGATGTTGTCAAGGTATAAAGTTGTTTGCAAATTGTTTGGTTTTTGAATTTGTTTGGGACTAATATCTTCCTATTGTATGTAGGTGAATCGTGACGGAGGAGATGTTAATGCTGTTGATGAGAAACATGTTGATGATGATTCGGACGATGACTTGTTCAAAGTAAGGATTATGTGTTTTATTTTGTGTGAAAAAAATTCATTTGATATTAAACTAATGACTGATTGTTTTTTGTTTTTTGTAGGAACTTGATGAAACTGCCAATCGGAAAATCTATAAATGTGATAGCTTATCAATTGGAGGTGTTTACAAAGTGTTTGATATGTATGGAATGTATATTGAAGACCGGTATGCAATTGTTGGTGGTGTGGAACTGCTCAATAGTGGTGAGCAGTTTTATATGTGGATGCCAGCTGGCCTTATTAGAAATTATGATGAGAAAAAAGTTGCGATGTTGAAAGAAAAATTTGAAAAAGGGAAATTTGGCTATTTTGAATATCGTGGGATCAAATCGAGTGCAAAGTATCGTGGGAGTTTCTCGTATGATCTGTCATGGGTTCCTAAGCCTTCATCATAATGGGTTATGTAATGTTCAAGTGGTTTTTGAAGTGTCTTAATTTAAAAAATGGTACTGGAATGTGGTAAATTTATCTGTATGAAAGAGATGTTTATTGCGTAAACAGTATTTTATGTACTGCAAATATGTTTCGATTAGAATGTGATTTGTTTTTTTTTTTATTATTGGTGGTTTGTTATGTAAAAAAAGAGGTATTCGAATATGAGAGTGTTTTTGTGAATGATGAAATAAAGAAAAGTTTCTGATGAATTTGTGTTTTTATTGTAATCACTAATAATGCAAAAGTAGTTTGCAAATTATGACAAAGCTGTGGCTTCTGTTTCAAAGAGGAAATGGAGAGAGTATTGTGTGTTGTTACTTTTATTTGTGCAACTCATATACCTTCAAATGGTATTTGGCCTGTGAGTGTTGAAGAATTTAACATATATGAATGTGTCTGTGCTTGGAATTAAAAACTATATTGTTTATTTTGTTTTAGCTGTGTAGTGTAGGGCACTTATAGTGATGAGGACGGATAAGTGACGAGAAAGAGTAGGGATTCAGTAGGTTTATTGAGAGGTCCGCACAGACCGAGACCAGGCTACAGACTGTTGACCGGCGCTGAGGCGCGATCCAATTTATAGTCTGGGCAACAGTGACACCTTGCTTGGTGGGTGAGTTCAGAAAGAGGAGTATTGTAGGACCTTGGCCAAGAGTGAGGGAAGCAAGCCAGAGAGGGGAAGAAGACAAGAAATAAAAATACTGACTGACACTTGTTTAGCTCTGTTTTAAACCGTCAAATCTCTACAGCTGTGTAATTCTTGTTATTCAAAAATCGGTACATCACTATTGTCATGCTACCGTCCTGTTTCAATCCACTACCCACAAAGGAGCGTGAACAAGAGAAAGAAGTTGAATGCTTCTGAAGTGAATGAATTGACATGTCATAACTGCGAAGAGTCACTTGTTGTATGTGTGAATCAAAGTTGTGGAAGTAGTTGGTGTGTGTTTGGAGTGCAATTTTTTTTCTGTGTTACAGATTCTTTTGGAGCCTGTTCCTGAGGCACCATTGTTTCCGAATAACGAAGCCTAAAGAATGGAACAATGTGGTATGTAGAAGGGAAAGAGGAAAGGGATCATTCAAATTGTTCATTTAGAGTTGGCGAAGCGTGATCAAAAGAATGAAGGACTAGTGTGAGGGAGGTTATCGTACTCTTGGTTATTTTAAAAAACTGAATGTGGAACTTACTTTCGAGTTGTTATTGGTTGAATGTTGTAGGTATGAGAATATTTCTGTGGGAGGTTTAAGAGCAGATAGAAATTCGAAAATAGAACACACTTTTAAAGAAGGGATATATTAAAGGAAATAAATTTTTTGAAACAATATGAAAGTGAAAGAAATGGACTTGTTATGTAGTCTGCTTGTTGTGGTTGTTGTCTATGGAGGGGTTCATGTCGTCAATCTCAATGTGAATGTTACATGAGGTGGTGGTGATGAGAAAGGAATGTAACCAAAAAACTTATGAAAAATGTATGAAAATCTGTATGTGAATCTGTAATGAACGTAAGATATTGAACATGAATGTGGGGAGTTGCTAAGGACTGAACAGCCTGACGACGAAAATTTGTTTGTTTGTCGATTTGATTTGTGTCTGGTTTAATATCGTGTCAATGGAGGATTACGCTCTCTTTTCTTTAGTGAAAGCTGTGGGGATGGCCTGTGGTGAGAATTGTAATGTTTGGAGTTAATTTGAAGTGTGTTAGATTGGTGTGAGAAGGAGAGATTGATTGTTTATAGCAAGGTTATGTTGAATCAGATTGCATTTGTTTGAAAGTTGATATATTTTTTTGGGGGGTATTAAATTTTGGTGGAAAGTAGTGTATTCCATAGTGAAAATGTCATAATGTTAATGTGTTTATGGTGTTTGTTCTGTTTGTTTCAGCTTTAGGTTATCGTGGTCGAGGGAGGGGACGCAGGTTTTCTCGAAGACCGATGAGAGGACATCATGGTGGGAGGGGACGTGGGACCAATGTGCAATTCAACAGCACCAGGACATCAAATGGTGATGGAAGAAGCAGTCACGTTAATAACAATGGTGAAGGGATGAGGAGACGTTCAGGCGGGAGAATGGTGTGGCGTTCCCGGCAAACAAGAAATGAATTCCGCAGGTATTGACTTAATTGAAAAATTGTAATTACTTAATGAGTAAGATCTGTGAAATGAAATTATTGTGTTGTTTCTTTGTAGGAATTCTGTTCAAGCGAATCATCTTCATGAGAATCGTGAGAGTCCTGTTGTTAACTCTGAAATTGCGAATCATGATGGAAACAATCTGAGGAATGAGACTGAAAGTGGCAGGAGTGAATCATCTTCTGGTCAAAGGTGAAAAACAAGTTTGAATGTTGCAAGCTTTTTTTGTAGTTTTTAGATAATACTATAATATTTTTTTTTATTTTTTTTAGGAATAGGATTTCTGAGGTGGCTTGTATCGTCCGAAGTTGTTTTGTCCGAACCTAATTAACTTCAGTAGTTATTGTAATAAGTTATTAGTTAATTAAGTTATTACAATATCTTATCCTGTCTAGAAGTTATTTAAATAGGGAGCTGGAGAGGAAGTCAGAGCATAGATAGCATCAGCTATGTCCGGGACCCAATATGAATCCCGTGGTTTCTCTCAAGAATAACTTATTGCAATCAACTTATCAAAGTATTTGTTTTAAATTGCTCTCGCTTGCCGGCACCATCCGAAGGATCCGAAGGCTGCCCGAAGCCAGGGCCGAGGTTAGCCGGGCGGCCTTCGCATCCTTCGGCTGGTGCCGAGGTACTGGCGGCAAGCGAGAGAAATTTGAAATAACTACTCTTACAAGTTGATTGCAATACAATATTCTATAGAAAAACCACGGGATTCATATTGGGTCCCGGACATAGCTCATGCTGTCTATGCTCTGACTTCCTCTCCAGATCCCTATTATAAATAACTTATAGACAGGATAAGATATTGTAATAACTTATTTAATTAACTAATAACTCATTAGGATAACTTAAGTTAATTAGGTTCGGACAAAACAACTTCGGACGATACAGACACCCTCAATTTTCAATATTCTGAATAGGACCGACAAAATTTGCATCATGTTTTGCCAATACCGCTACCCTTTTATTGCTGGGTAACATGAAAGTTTTTTGAACCTCATGTGGGTAAAGGAATTGATCAGGTAAAGGATTTGATTGTGCATGCAAGGAGGTTCCACCCTGAAAAAAAAATTTCAGAATCAGAAACAAAGAAAGAAAACAATATATGTTTCAAAAATTTGTAGATTCACTTACATAAACACATGAATCAATGTCACAAGAATTCCATGAACTTGGATCTTTATCCAGTGTAGTAGCACAGGCGAAAACACTAACTGCACAGCACTGTACACCATGATACAAAGGAAATAATTGTACATCTCCTTGATGGATAGTTCCTTGTAATATTTTAATCTTGAAAGTGACTTTTATATTTTCTGAAATATAACTTCACCTCAAAAGGAACTTTTTATCCAAAACAAAAGTTTAAGACACATGCAAGATGTAAGATGAATGATCTTGTTTTATCGATTCAGAAAAAAGTTGAGAAACAAAAAAATTCTTGTCTTTTTTCAATATTTTTAAGTCTTTTGTTGACTACGTGGCCTCAAAATATGTTCAGATTTAATGTCATATTGTGCACAGAGTAATTTTGTGGTAGAATAAAAAAATTAAAAATGAAAAACAAACACAGAACTCACAATGACTGAACGTTTCCGCATTGGTAAAACTGTATAACGTTCCGCGCATGAGCACAAACCTTCCCATCAAAAATTTTCATCAGGCAGTGCCAATGAAAAGACCACGTCCGAAAAATCGTGTCCTGCTATTGTTACATCTGTTCTATCACAATCGCAAGAAGTTTTTTATTCGAACGTCCTTTTTCCAAGAAGCTATCGTTTTTGGGGTAACCTGTACAGAAGCGAAAACGAGCCACGCCATTGGCTGGGGTTGGCTCGGCTCCCCCCTCTCCCTTACTTTTTCCTTGACGAGTCGAGCATTGCCATAGAAACAGTGATTTTGTCGCCAATTTTCTCAAAATTTATCGCTAAATTTTCAACAATATTTCAGAATTGAAATCGCATCTCAAAATTCTACCTGCTTGCAAAACTTCATCAAAATCGTACAGAAACGTTCCGACTTGCATAAGGGGCCATGCGATCAAATCCCAGCGAGGCTGAATCCTCGGGGATACTAAAAGGCTACTTCGTGCCTAAAAAATAGATTTTTGAAAGGAGTCGATTTTTAGGTTCATCTAGGTCCCAAATGACCTCACACCAAGTTTGAGCGAAATCGGTTAACATTTACCCGGTGCACAACGCGAGTAAAGAGTGACGGCCGCTCGGGGGGTCCCCCACCTCCTCCGTTATGTTACGGCTACTGTGGCGCCTCTGGTGGCCGAGACTGAACCAAATTTTGAGGGAATGTTCCTTAAGGATGTCCGCATCGACCCACAGGGTCGGGCACACGGCTCCGACACGTGCGTCATGTCCGTGACAAGACATGTCCGAAAAACGTTTTTAGGGGGGGAGGGGGAGGGGGGTTCCGCGGTCCGAAAATTTTGCATGGGTCGCGAAGCCAGACCCATGGCCCAACTAATTAACCTCAGTGGACACTAAGCCGTTCACACACGGCGGCGTAGCCAGCGCGCGAAGTGCGCTGGCCGACCGCCACGCGCCGGCCGCCCGTTCAAACGCCCGGCCGGCGCGGCTCGCTCCAGCCGGTCCAGTTCCGCGCTGCCGGCGCGCGCTGTTTGAACGTCGCGCTAGGACGGACAACGCATTCTTTCGTTTCCTCGGAAACGCTCGTGTTGCACGCGGCGCCGGCGGCGGCGCAGCAGCCGGCGACCGAGACCAGACGAAGAGACGTGTGCTGATTGGTCCAAGCGATTTCCACGGCCGGTCGCCGGCCGGTGCCTGCGACGTCGGCGTCGACAGTGCTCTGAAGCCGGCTCGGCTGTGACAGTTCGTCCGTCAGTCATCGTACGACGTGCGTTTGTACACACACGATGGACGCGTTCCAGCGTGTGTTTGGCGCTCGGATCGGTGTTCTGCCGGCGCTCCGCTCTCACGGGCCGAGCGGCATTGATGTTACGAGAGTGGTTTTTTTTTACATGCATGATTTGAGTCCGAAGATGTCTTTGTCTGAGAGTGCGAGGGATGTGGGGCAGAAGCTGCAAGCCATGTACGTCGCCTCCAACCGCGCCGTGCAGCAACTTCATCGTCAAAAAGGCCATGGAAGCTGAATTCACCAGAATACAGTAGACGTGTGCGGGGTACTTGGAGGTCAAGTTGTGGACAAAGTTGCGGAGGCCGTCCTTATTTAAACGGCTCACTCCTGATTAAAGCAGCCATGTCACGTCGACGGTTTGAGCTGATATCAAAATAGTTACATCATGGTGTGGAGGTGCTCCACACCTTTGGCGTGAATTCCTTTTGGCGCCGAGTAACGCATTCGTGCGCAGAAAGGTTCCCAATAGTTCCAGTGACCCAAATTGGCCCTAGTTAGGTTCCCACGAGATGAGCGGTCCCGAAGCTAACGCTTTTGGGCTACAGTCCATGACAGGGTCCTTTCAGGATGTTAAGAACCCTATTAGAACCAACGGAAAATCATTGTGGAGCTTACACCAGAATATACCCGTCTTACAATGTATGGATTTTCACAGGAAATCATCCGCCATGGAGAAGCCCAAAGAGAAGAAACTAAAGGCCCCACCATCCAGCTGCCACACTTAATGCTGAGGCGATGCGGTTGTCCAAGGAACATAGTGCAGCCCAAGCAGACGGCGCCAACAAAACAAATAGGCCCAAACGCAAGATGAGTGTCCCGACCAACCAGCAACGGCCCACGGCCCGCCCCAGAAGACAACACTTCACGAGCTATGTCTTCACATTTGACAACAAGCAAGACCCACAGTATGCTACAGACCGTCTCTATATGTTGCGGGAACTGGTTGACATTATGGACGCCAATTTCAGTTCGGCACTTGTGCCCGACCAAAACTTAGTAATTGCACTCTCAATCCAGGAACGTGGCATCACGTTGAAACGCACGTGACAGAATATCACATTCGTTTGGGTGTGAATTGGCCGCAAATCAGCTTGTTCACATTCAAATGAACGTGACGTTGTCACGCGCGTCAACGTGATGTCACGTTCCTGGAATGAGAGTGAAGAGTATGATTTCATTCCGAGGCCGCCTTGTCTTCGGACAGTACAACCAAACCAAGTCTTCGAAGTATGGAGTGCAAGTCTATATACTTTGCACTGCCACTTCCTGTGTTTTTGACTCCCGCATTTACTGCGGCAAAGGATCTTTCGTTACATCGGTGAAGGGGCACGGGCATGCCGTTGTCATGGATCTAATGGTGAAGTACCTTGATTCACGTGGAACGCTGTACATCGGCAACTTCTACTCAAGTGTGACTGTGGCCGAAGATCTCCTGGCCCACGACACGACGGTGGTGGGTACCCGTCCGGAAAGACCACGAAGGTCTTCCAAATGGATTTGAAGCCAAGGAAAGGGGAGTCCATTGGCGAGCAATGTGAGCACGGGACTCAGCTTGCCAGGTGGAGGGACAAGAGAACCGTGAACATGCTAACAACCGCTCCGGACGAAAAAGCGGAATGGTGCCCCAGTGATGAAATCTTACGTTGTCATGAATTACGAGGTAGGTGTACGCCAGACCGTGTCTTGTCGTAGAGAGACTTCTATGAGGGTTTGTTGGCCTCGGAGCCTAGAGGCTCTAGCTAGCCAGGGGTTTAAAGAGTGTCTTGCCGTAACAGGCTTCAAGATGCTGCGCTTGTTTCGAAAATCCTCGCCTAGCCTACACACCTACCTTGGCCTGCGGCGCTAGCCTGCCTTCGGCACGCTGCTCTCCTAGACAAATCGTAGAAATGGGCGTAATAATCTAAAAATAAATAGCATTTGGTGGCGGAAATCTACACTTATAGGACTTAACGTATGATTGGAGGTCAGAAGGCTTTCTTTTACGTTATCAGCACCTTTAAAAACGTACGAAACGATTTGAAACCGGACAAAAAGTTAAAATGACCTAATACGTTGTCTTTATTCTGCCGTTGACCAAGAACTTGTGGCTACCTTTAACCGCAGGGATTGAGATAGAGAGCTTAATTTTGGTGTGTGGGGATAGCGAAGGATATACCCAATGACCCTGCAAAATCTCAGCCGAATCGGCCGAGCCGTTCAGGAGGAGTGTCGTTCAGGAGGAGTACTGCGGACAGACAGGCATACACAAAGACTGACAGAAAAAAACTTAGAGAAAAACTTTTTAACCCCACCCGAGTGACGGGCTTCGCTATTGCTCAGCCAACAATGTGTCTTCGGAAAAAGTAGCAACAAAAAAGTTGTTAATTTATAACATTTATTCTCAGTGTAGTCATTTAACACAAGGTAGGTGTACGCCAGACCGTGTCTTGTTACAGGCTTCGCGATGCTGAGCCAGTTTCGACTATCCACGCTTGGCGTTCACTCGTACCTTGGCCCTCGGCGCTGGCTTGTCTATGGCAGGCTGCATTCCTAGGCAAACCGTAGTAATGGGCGTGATCCCCACCAAAATGGCGTTAAGTGATCGAAATCTACACACATGGGACTTAACTTTGGGTCAGGGGTAACATAGGGTTTTGTTTTCAGCATCAACACCCTCAAGAACATAGGAAACGATATGTAACTTGACAAAAAGTTGAAACAATTGGTGAGAAGCGAGCCAAGGACGGACCTAATGACTGCAAAATCTCAGCCCGCACGGCCCCCACGGCCCCAACCACAGCTCAGCACGGCCTCGCGACGCTCATTTGTTTCTCCCCTTCTGTCGCTGACTTCCGGTCTAGGTTTCCTCCGAAGTACCCTATTAGTGCGGACAGAGAGACACATACTAACAGACAGAAAACACTTTCCAGCCCCACCCGAGTAACGGGCTTCGCTATCACTCAGCCAATAGTAGAAAATTACTGCCCTGTATTGATTGGAACGCTGAAAACCTACACTTGGATTACTATTCTTCTGATTTAGGTCAAAAGTACGAGACTCGCAGAGTTTTCCTGCTCCTCTGACTTCACTTTCTTTTGAACCTATGAAGAAAAAGCACGTGTTTGTTAGCTTAGTAGATAGCACGAATCATTTTTTTCTTACCAGTAACGAATTTTTGAAGTCCTGTTCGTCTCGTGTCAATAGGGTACTTCGGAGAAAACCTAGACCGGAAGTCAGCGACAGAACGGGAGAAACAAAAGAGCGTCCCGCTGCTGTGCTGAGCGGTGGTGGGGGTCGAAATTGGCGGAGTGGGGGTGTAGGCGGCGCGCGCATGCTACCCCCACTCTGCCGATTCCGGCCCCCACCACCGCTCAGCACAGCAGCGCGACGCTCATTTGTTTCTCCCGATCTGTCGCTGACTTCCGGTCTAGGTTTTCTCCGAAGTGCCCTATTCACCATTGATACTCTTGCAGAGAGCCACAGAACGTTCTACTGTATCATTTACTACTTGTACATTTCTCAATATCGTTCGATTCACCTTGAATACAGGGTCAGTCTCCCATCGGATGTGCATGGCTTGAGGGTTCTCTTCGGTCTACAACTGGACGTTCTGTCTCCTCCCTCGCTAAGCCGTTCTCGTCGGTGCTCGCAATGCGGCAGGAAGTTAGGGCCTTCGACGGCCCTGTCACGCAACCACCGGCAGTACTGCAGGCGGCTGGGGAAGTCGCAGGAGCGAAGCGCCAGTATCTGGACCAAGTTGAAGGGGTTGAGGCCCAATCGATGCAAGGGCCTGCAAGTTTGAGGGATCCTCCCACGAAACATTGTTACCCCAGGGCTCACATGAGTGATCTGATCTGTCTCACGTGCAGCTCTAAAGTAATTTGAACTAGAATAGGGTATTCCAATGCTCCTCTAGAACGGAAGTGATAGATGGCAGTTTCGATGGGAAATTTACGCGTCGAAGTTCATCCGCCGCGTAGATTTCGCATATTAACTGCCATTTTTGACTGCTGTACCACACCCCTATCAAGGCGATGCCCCTATCTAGAAGGTAGGTGTACGCCAGACCGTGTCTTGTTACAGGCTTCGCGATGCTGCGCTGGTTTCGCCAATCCACGCCAGGCGTATACATCTACTTTGGCCTGCGGCGCTAGCCTGCCCTCGGCACGCTGCTTTCCTTTCCTAGTTTAACCGCAAAAAGGGGCGTGGTCCGGTCAAAAAGTAGCATTTGGTGATTAAATCTACATTAATGGGTCTTATCTTTGCGTCGGGGATCAGAACGGGTTCTATGTTTGTCATCAGCACCCCCAAAAACATAGACAACGATAAAGAAACTTGACAATAAATTGGAAGTACCGCTACCTCAGCTGGTGGCCCAGTTGGATGTGCTCTCCTTCCAGCACCGTGGCCCGCCAGGAGTCCTCCTCATTCAGTTAGACTCTGCCGGGTTGATTTCCAGCCCCAGCCGGCGGAAGCCCTCGAGCAACGGTGGTAAGATCCGCTCCAGATACCACAGGTCCGTGGCCAGAAACAGGACATCCAGGCCCGGACTGGCCAGGGCATTTGGGCAGAAAAATATGCCGGGGCCCCGGCGTTGTCGGGCCCCCCAACTTACAGTTGCGAGGCCTCTGTGGCCGCTGGGCCTCAAATCGACCCGAAATACCTTTAATTCGTAGTGCTGCCCCCTTACAAACTGGCAGGAATTGCATTTTGAACACACAATAGGCCTTGGCTTTTAGCTCGCTTCGCTCGCATAGTAATGCGGAATCGCGTGAAACGAATCTATCATCAGCTCGATGAGTTCCGAGCAGGTCCAGGTCGGTTCCTGAAAAACTTGCAACAATATTTTAGTTTGCTGTGAACCAGCTTACTAAAAGATATGCATGTTTTCGTTTCGTCATTTGAAAGAAAATTTAAATTGCATTAGAAAAATTTTAAAGCTCGCTTCGCTCGCAGTTTCCGCTGCTAATGTTTTGCTGCTAGCATAAGAAACTAACCCTGGGTAATTATATCAATTCTACAATTTCAGAAGTCAGGGAAAATCACAAGGGTTGTCGTAACAAATTTATCTAGAGGATTTCGACTTGCGAGGAGGGGAGAGCAGGGGCCCTTTTGACAATTTTCTGCCGGGGCCCTCTATGAGCCAGTCCGGCCCTGAGGACATCATCAGCATAGGCAAGCCCTACCGGCAGCATCCCGGGCTTGTTGACGTGCAGCGAGAGCTCGGGGACGGCCCTCGTAACCAGCTCCATGGCCGAGTGGACGGCGTCGGTGAAGGCTCGGGGTGAGTAATTACACCTCTGGACCGGGTCGGAGGTTGGGGCCTCCTAGCGCACCCTGGTGGACGAGTCTATTTCACTAACCCGAATTATCACTTGCCCGAATTGTCACTAACCCGAATCTTCACTAGGCCGAATTATCACTAACCCGAAAACAGATCATTTAGTCATAAGGGGCATTCCATGCCAGTCCGACCACTTTCGTAGGTCACTATCTCGGAATTCGATGCAACTTTTTTTCCAAGTAGTACTTCATGAGAAAACATGCTGTGCAAAATTTCAGGCCGATCGGACCAGTAGTTCCTGAGATATGGGCTTTTCAATTTTTGCCGAAACTGTTGTTTGAGTGGTTTGGGTGAAATTGCAAGTTTCCACATTTTCCGTCCGTGCTATGTTGCTAATGGAGCTATGGCGTTTCTGAAGATGTTTTCTTGAAGGGAAAACTATAAGGATTTAGAACCTGTAATCGAATTTGAGATCCGAGTCCCGCAAAGGGGCTAAAAATGGCAAAAATCACAAAATTTTCGGTTTTTTTACACATTTTTCAAACTTATCATTTCCCTATGTCCATATCGTGAAAACCAAAATCTAGTAGCGCAAAATGTAGATCAAGACGTGCCCTATCGAGCTGCGAGACGAAAAAAGGTGGGTATGGGTCTAACTTCGGAGCTACAGCCTCTCAAAAATTGTGTTTTAGACCTAAAATTGCAATTTTGCTAAACGTGCTCTGCAGTTAGTTTCCTTCCGCCCCATCCTAGGCCATGGGTTTCTTCGTGCAGAAATGGTCCGTCTCTTCCGAATGGTGAACCAGAGCCTAGTTATGACTATCGTAGAGCCCGAGGACTGGCCTAGCCCCTGCAGGTTGGGCAACCCACCCGGCGCAAGTGCGTCGAAACAAGTGTTGCCTACATTCCAGACTCTTGGCTTCGCAAACCTCTGCCTTGCGATGAACGAGGGTGCCCTCTTCCCCCAGCCCATACACACCCCAACACAGACATTCACCACCACTACTACGGGGTGTGCAACGATACCGAACAGTGAACGGTGCTACACCACTGCAAAAAAAATTCTGAAATTTAAGACATGAAAATGTCTTAAATTTAATAACATTTTGAAATGATATGAAAACTCAGAAAAGTTTGTGAAAAGTGCTATACTTTATTACATTTACCAAAACTAAAATGAAAAGTAATAAATAGTTGGTAAATTTCAAAACCTCTTTGAAAACTTAGGAACAGGGTTGTCAAAATTAAGATTGCCTGCCAAAAGTAAAAATTGGTTTCTTAAAATCCTCATGACTGATGACTTTTCATAACCAGATTTCTGAAACTAACTGATTGAAGTTTAAGTTGAACGCTTCAGTGATAGCTGTAACATTCAACGTAAACCGAAGATTTAGTTTGATTACTTCACGCAAACTGTCCAACAGTCAGCCGCTGGGTTCAAGGTCAGGTTTCACAGACCTGCCGCTAGGTGGCGCTTAGAGCGCCGTGTCCGTTCCCGAATAAGTATTTCCTATATGTATTTCTAAAAGAACTTCTTTTGCCAAATGATACCATCTGTTGCCTTAGTAAATGTCTTCTCTAGCCGCTAGCGGAAATTTTTTAACAAAATATTCCACTGGAGTTGAGTGAAACGCATAACCATGTTGCCACTCGCTGGCGTCTGCTGTCGGCCATTAGGTTAGGTCCAGGCACCTCCTCCGCTGAGGCACAGTCGGTAGATAGAAGTCATACAATTCTAAGGACTTCGTGCTCCGACTAATTTTTGAAAACCGACACTGTTATGTGACACGATGTAAGATGCATTTCAGAATTCTGCCATCCACATTCGATATCGGGCGTCAATATAGAAGTTCTTTTCTCCCACTTTCGTCAAATGTTTATGAATTTTTATAAACCATGATCTATGAATTTTAAAAACTTGGTCATTAGTTTTAAGAGGAGAAAGTTTCTTACTTTTAATAGCAAAAAATCTTTGTAAACTGCTTCACAAACTAGTTTCTTAAAATTAAGATGGATTTTTTTTGCAGTGCTGTCCTGCGAAGTGTGGTACAGACTACAGATTATGTGTGGTGGGTACAAAACTGTGGTTACCCAAATTTACCACACGTGATGATGCCGTCAATACCCCTTAAAATCAGTGGTCAGCAAAGTACCACATAAAGTTCATTCATTCACAGCACATATGTGGTCAGTCCCAGGGACCCTTAAGGGGGCAGTAGCGTCATTTGCACGTGTTTTGACGATTTTCGAACCTCCTGTTTAGACGTTAATATAAAGATAAGTATGAATGCCAGAGACAAACGGCAGGCACCATTTGAAAGATAAAAGTTTTTACAACATTTTCAAAAAAAAATATTTTGTTTTAGCATTGAATTAGGATGTTTTGTGTTCTATGCAAAAATGGTCTGCAAAATTACATGGTGTCACTGCGCGCACGATTGCAGCCAAAGTTTTTAACTTTTTACCAATCGGTAAAATGCATCTGAAAAAGCATGAAATTGCCCATAAAATGACCCTTGGGTTTCAATATTGGGCAAGAAAATCTATTGAAACGCTCATCTTCAACTTAAGATGGAAACGAACCACATTTTTTCTGGCCCAATATTAAAACCCAAGGGTCATTTTATGGGCAATTTCATGCTTTTTCAGATGCATTTTACCGATTGGTAAAAAGTTAAAAACTTTGGCTGCAATCGTGCGCGCAGTGAAACCATGTAATTTTGCAGACCATTTTTGCATATAACACAAAACATCCTAATTCAATGCTAAAACAAAATATTTTTTTTTGAAAATGTTGTAAAAACTTTTATCTTTCAAATGGTGCCTGCCGTTTGCCTCTGGCATTCATACTTATCTTTATATTAACGTCTAAACAGGAGGTTCAAAAATCGTCAAAACACGTGCAAAAGACGCTACTGCCCCCTTAACTTACCTCATAAGGGCATCATAACGTTATCATAAGAGTTAAAGTTATTACCCTTAACTTCGAACATCTTTTCAAAAGGGTAGGTTATTTTTTTACGTCTCGAATTTGTGTGGATATACTTTTGCAAGTACTTTCATAAGTCCGTACCCTTAACCTTTGGCGAACATTGTCTTATGTTACGTTATGACAGCAGTGTTAGTTAAATGTTGAGTTAAGTTAAGGATCCCTGGTCAGTCCTCCATACCTCATAAAAGGGTGGTCTTGACCACGCAATACACGAGGTAACGGCTAAATTAAAGGCTTGTACACCATTTTTTCGAGGGGGTGTAATTCTTACTACATTTGTACGTGTGGCAGAATGAGATAACCACATTTTAGGTCTCAGCACAGCCACATGTGGTAAATTCACCACACTTTCGATCTCAGTGTAGTGCCAGCTCTCCCCCCCCCCTCTCTCTCTCTCTCTCTCTCTCTCTCTCTCTCTCTCTCTCTCTCTCTCTCTCTTTTGCCTCTCTCTCTCTCTCTCGCGCGCGCGCGCTTATGGGCCGCTCCACTGGGCAGGGAAGGAACGTTTGTCCCAGGTGCCCATGATGGAAGCCTTGAACTTGAATTAGAGGGGCTTGACCACCTATGTTGACCTGGGATACGGAGGTGGGGAGACAAAATAAGTTAAAGGAAATAAGTTTGTTTTCACATTTCTTTTAATCCTTTAAGTGGTTTTTGATTTTTATAATTAACCTTAAGAATGAAAAAAAGCAAAATCATTCAGGGAGTAAGAATTACACCCCCTCAAAAAAATGGTGTACAGCCTTTGATTTAGCCGTTACCTCATGTATTGCGTGGTCAAGACCACCCTTTTATGAGGTATGGAGGACTGACCACACTGCCAATCCAAGTGTGAGACAGTCTCACACTATTGCGTGCGAACCACGATGTCTCACGCTTACAAGCGTGAGCCATGCGTGTGCCACACTTGCAAGTGTGAGACACGGCATGTCTCACACTTACAAGCGTGAGACACGTCTCATACTTACGAGCGTGGGTCCTGTGGCATTTAACCACAGGGAACCATAGGCAGTAAGTGTGGGACAAACCGTGTCTCACACTTGTAAGTGTGAGACAAATGATGTCTCACGCTTGCAAGCGTGGGACAAACGTGGCTCACACTTGTAAGCGTGAGACATCGTGGTTCGCACTAAATAGTGTGAGACTGTCTCACACTTGGATTGGCAGTGCACATATGTGCTGTGAATGAATGAATTTTATGTGGTACTTTGCTGACCACTGATTTTAAGAGGTTTTGACGGCATCATCACGTGTGGTAAATTTGGGTAACCACAGTTTTGCACCCACCACACTGGTAAAACTAAAGCGTTTTCGCGGGGATCGATGTGTAGTTACTAGTCTGTTACTAGTCTGACCGACTCAATGTATGCCAAATTCGGGGTAAATGGCTCAAACCGTTTGGCGGCTGGACGAAGTTCAGACTTTGCGTAACCTAAACTTCGCCGCAATGGTACCGGCCAGTCCAAAATGTTAACAGGCACCTACTATGGACCCTTGTGAACGACGCTGAGAAGGTCTGGTGTGAATCCATTGCACCGGCTCTGCACGGGGCCTGCCTTTGTCCGGTGGCGCGCGCGTTTTTTGAGGTGGCTGAAAAATCTTAAAGTTCGATGCGCGGTCACTTAGCGTTGTCCGATTCCGCTCATCGAGGGCTCAAAATTCAAGTTACGTTATGGCCTTTCAGAAAAACATGCCGTGGGTATCAAATTCGACCGAGTGAAACACCCTAGTGTAGGTGTATGGGCTGGGGGAAGGGGGCACCCTCGTTCATCGCAAGGCAGAGGTTTGCGAAGCCAAGCGCCTGGAATGTAGGCAACACTTGTTTCGACGCACTTGCGCCGGGTGGGTTGCCCAACCTGCAGGGGCTAGGCCAGTCCTCGGGCTCTACGATAGTCATAACTAGGCTCTGGTTCACCATTCGGAAGAGACGGACCATTTCTGCACGAAGAAACCCATGGCCTAGGATGGGGCGGAAGGAAACTAACTGCAGAGCACGTTTAGCAAAATTGCAATTTTAGGTCTAAAACACAATTTTTGAGAGGCTGTAGCTCCGAAGTTAGACCCACACCCACCTTTTTTCGTCTCGCAGCTCGATAGGGCACGTCTTGATCTACATTTTGCGCTACTAGATTTTGGTTTTCACGATATGGACATAGGGAAATGATAAGTTTGAAAAATGTGTAAAAAAAACCGAAAATTTTGTGATTTTTGCCATTTTTAGCCCCTTTGCGGGACTCGGATCTCAAGTTCGATTACAGATTCTGAATCCTTATAGTTTTCCCTTCAAGAAAAAATCTTCAGAAACGCCATAGCTCCATTAGCAACATAGCACGGACGGAAAATGTGGAAACTTGCAATTTCACCCAAACCACTCAAACAACAGTTTAGGCAAAAATTGAAAAGCCCATATCTCAGGAACTACTGGTCCGACCGGCCTGAAATTTTGCACAGCATGTTTTCTCATGAAGTACTACTTGGAAAAAAAGTTGCATCGAATTCCGAGATAGTGACCTACGAAAGTGGTCGGACTTGCATGGAATGCCCCATAAACGAAATTTGGTTCACTGACCCGAATTGTCACTAGCCCGAATTATCACTAGCCCGAAAACATGCGTGCAGGAGGGTTGTTTCACTGGCCCGAATTTTCACTAACCCGAATTGTCACTAGCCCGAAATCGGAGCTTTTCCATTCCCTGTCTCACTAACCCGAATTGTCACTAACCCGAAATGTGGTGGAGAGGGCGGCCGCAGCTAGTGTCTTCAAGAGTGTCTGAAACAAAATTGTCCAACCTATCCTAACCTAACCTAACGGGCTTGCGATAGATTTTTCTCTAACCGTGACAGATCTTACTCTAACCGCGACAGATCTTACTCTAACCGTGACAGATCTTACTCTAACCGTGACAGATCTTACTCTAACCGTGACAGATCTTACTCTAACCGCGACAGATCTTACTCTAACCGCGCCAGATCTTACTCCAACCGCGACAGACCGTGGCAGATCTAACCCAGCAGAAGCGGATACGTCCCCCACCCCGGTGCCGAGTTTCGGGCTAGTGACAATTCGGGTTAGTGAAGATTCGGGTTAGTGAAAAACTTATTTCACAGGCGTGGCTTTCGGGTTAGTGACAATTCGGCCTAGTGATAATTCGGGCTAGTGAGACACAACCAGAATATTGCAAAAGGACGGAACTACTTCAGGAAATTCGGGCTAGTGATAATTCGGGTTACCAGTGACAATTCGGGTTACTGAAACTGCCTTGTGGGATGTTCGGGCTAGTGATAATTCGGGCTAGTGAAGATTCGGGTTAGTGACAATTCGGGCAAGTGATAATTCGGGTTAGTGAAGAACTCCCGTTCCGTCCTTTTGCAATATTATGGTTGCGTCTCACTAGCCCGAATTATCACGAGGCCGAATTGTCACTAACCCGAAGGCCACGTCTGTGGAATAAGTGTTTCACTAACCCGAATTGTCACTAGCCCGAAACTCGGCACCGGGGTGGGGGAAGTATCCGCTTCTGCTTCGTTAGATCTGCCGCGAATAGGGCTGGTCTGTCGCGGTTCGAGTAAGAACTGTCGCGGTTAGAGTAAGATCTGCCCTAGTTAGAGTAAGATCTGTCTTAGAGTAAGATCTGTCGCAGTTAGAGTAAGATCTGTCGCGGTTAGAGTAAGATCTGTCTAAGTTAGAGAAAGATCTGTCGTAGTTAGAGAAGGATCTGTCGCGAGCCCGTTAGGTTAGGTTAGTATAGGTTGGACAGTTTAGTTTCAGACACTCTTGAAGACACTAGCTGCGGCCACCCCCTCCACTACATTTCGGGTTAGTGACAATTCGGGCCAGTGACAATTCGGGTTAGTGAGACGGAATGGAAAAGCTCCGCTTTCGGGCTAGTGAAAATTCGGGCCAGTGAAACAACGCTCCTGCACGCATGTTTTCGGGCTAGTGACAATTCGGGTCAGTGAAACAAATTTCGGTTTTGACTAAATGGTCGTGTTTTCGGGTTAGTGATAATTCGGCCAAGTGAAGATTCGGGTTAGTGACAATTCGGGCAAGTGATAATGGGGTACTTCGGAGAAAACCTAGACCGGAAGTCAGCGACAGATCGGGAGAAACAAAAGAGCGTCGCGCTGCTGTGCTGAGCGGTGGTGGGGGCCGGAATCGGCAGAGTGGGGGTAGCATGCGCGCGCCGCCTACACCCCCACTCCGCCGATTTCGACCCCCACCACCGCTCAGCACAGCAGCGCGACGCTCTTTTGTTTCTCCCGTTCTGTCGCTGACTTCCGGTCTAGGTTTTCTCCGAAGTACCCTATTCGGGTTAGTGAAATGGACTCAGGCAGGCCTTCCCGTCGCTGTTCCAACACGGGCCTTCCCGTCGCTGTTCCAACACGGCTGTGCACCGTCTCCCCCGCGTTCCAGTACTCATCTAACATTCTCCTTGTCATATACACGAGGTCGTCGCAGGACCCTCCAGCCTGGAAGCCTGCCTGGTACCAAGGCATTGCTGGAGTCTGCTGCACCATTAACTCCAGCTAGTGCCAAGCCTGCAACTTGTTGGCTGAGCGATAGCGAAGCCCTTGCCGTGTTTGGGCGCGCTGAAAAGTGACCCTAGACTCCGACGAAGTCCCGGCCCATAGGCCCCGATACGACCCCGACCCGGCCCCGACCCGGCCCCGACCCGGCCCCGACCCGGCCGAGACCCGGCCCCGACCCGGCCCCGACCCGGCCCAGACCCGGCAAAGACCCGGCCCAGACCCGGCCGAGTGGCCGGGCCGGCCGACACCCGGTCGCCCCGAGGGGGAAATCACTCTTAAAAACTGTGACCCGACTACTCCCTATTACGTTCTATTACGCTATTACAGAAGGATTATTACGCTCGAAAATGTCCAGATTTAGGCTAAAATCGTACCCTAAATGGGCATTTTTTTCAAAAATTTGGCTATTACACTATTACTATAACGCGTAATAATAGGGATCGGTGACCCGACTATTACGCGAGTGATTTCCCCCTCGGGTCGCCCTATAGGGACCCGGCAAAGCCTTGGCCAAGCCCCGGCAGAGTCGACCCGAGTCCGGCCAAGTCCGGCCACGGTGTAAGAGTGCGCCACCCGAAGAGTGGTCTCCCTACACCGTAAGTCCGGTGGAACCCGCCACAGTCCGGACTCACGGTGTAGGGAGACCACTCTTCGGGTGGCGCACTCTTACACCGTGGCCGGACTTGGCCGGACTCGGGTCGACTCTGCCGGGGCTTGGCCAAGGCTTTGCCGGGTCCCTATAGGGCGACCGGGTGTCGGCCGGCCCGGCCACTCGGCCGGGTCGGGGCCGGGTCTCGGCCGGGTCTGGGCCGGGTCTCGGCCGGGTCGGGGCCGGGTCGGGGTCGTATCGGGGCCTATGGGCCGGGACTTCGTCGGAGTCTAGGGGACTGGTCGTGCGTCTGTCTGTCTGTCTGTCTGTTTGTACTCACCAACGATTCTCAGCAACTACAGAGGCTATAGTCTCAAGATTTCGTATTTAACGTCGCCTTAGCACCCCCCAACACGAGTTTGTTTCAAATCGTTGTTTAGTATCGTTTGAAATATTCAAAACATATTTTTGAATCAGGTCATTAGCGTGGTTAGGTTGGCAGCGCCGCGCCGCTTACCAATTTCTCATACCTGCGGGTCCGCGGCTCTCAAATACGGGACATAAGCAAATAAGCAAATAAAACGAATTAAAGAGCAGAACAGTTTGGAAATGAGATCGGCCTTAATTTTTCAACATTCTAAAATGTTTAAAACCCTTTTGGAACACCAACACAGCGAAATATGGAGAATGGATTTGAGAATGATTTACGTGTTTCGTTCCCCTCTCCCCCCTCCACTGTCATAGGGGAATCATCTTCAGGTCAGTGCACTTTGACAAAGCATTGTAAAAAGGAATGTTTTCATTTTGACCTTTTGTATTGTGTGCATCTTCTTATTTCATTTTCTCTAGTGTCATCCCCTTTTTTAAATTTTCATAGTAAAGGAAATCAGGGAAATGCATAAATAACTTGTGTTGAAATTAGCGGGCATACTTATTTTGGACTCGAGAAATACATTCTATTGCAATGCTGCAAGCTGACAAGGATGCAAAAGCACTAACATGTGTTTATTAATAGAATCAATATATGGTTGTGTAAGTTTAATTCTAATAGAGTTTAAATTGATATTGGGTTCAAAGAGACGACTCAGGTTTTGAGCGTTGAGTCAATTAGTGCATAGACAACCAACTATATATATGATCAGTGATGGGATTTAATGAGACGATTCCTTTATTTTCACCAAAGTTAATATAACTGATACTACTTAGTATTGATTACATGAGTAAGATAAATTATGTCGGTTCATTAAGCCTTGGGTAGCCTTGGCATTGGTCTCTATGTGACGAAACACTGGATTTGACAATAATTGGTCCCCGCTAACTGGTTCAGATCAGCCTACCCTAAACTGACTCTCTCAATATTAACTGCAATAACATATTCCAATCAATATTGTTTTATTCACTGGTTCACAATGAAAGAATGGCAAAATGTTTCATAAATATTACTTATAAAATTGTGAGTTCATAAGTTAAGAAATCGAATAGTGACCCAAGCATACGAGTAGCCAATAAAGCGATTGAATGCTGGCAATTGAATTTTACTCGACTGAGGGATTCGCTTTGGTGTGCCATCAGGGAATTGGTGACGACAGAGGGTGCTTCATGAAGACAAATAGAAACAATATACAGAAATTGAGTCTAAAGTATTGTGTGTAGTTTTCAGTGTACCGGTCACAAAAACTACATTTATTTCAACGCCAATCCTACATTTTCATCTAGAGCTACGCAATTTGGGGCCAAACTTTCCAAGATGAGATTTATGTGTTTCCCTGTATTTTTCAGTGCGCTGACCTCAATATTGACCTCTAAATTGTCGCCTGACCCAAAATTTAACCGATTTTTGGTTAAATTTTTTAAAATTAATTGTACAGTGATTCTTGCAGTTTTTTTGAGTGCTGGTAACGAAAATCACTCCCATTTTAACACCAGACCTATATTTTCATCCCATATTAGGTCATTTTGGACCAAAAATTTCAAGTCAAGTTTTATATTGTTTCCTGCAGTTTTTGGTGTGCTGAACTCAAAAATGACTTCCAAAATTTTCCCAGACTCACATTGAACCGAATTTTGACCAATTTTGGACCAAAATTTTTAAATGGAGTTTGACACTGATCCCAGCAGTTTTTGGTGTTCTGATAACGAAAATCACTTCCATTTGAACCCCTGGTCTAAAGTTCACTGAATATGAGCCCTTAAGATGGACATTTCGTCTACTCAAGCAAAGTCCAAAGTGCACAAACTATGTCAATTCGCATCGCTCAGCCACACTACGCGCCCAGACTAAACGGCGCGTACCCCTAGTAAAAAGAAGTTCCGTCACAGCCAGCCGCATCGATGTCCTCCGTGGGCACGTTTCTCTTCTCCAGGCCGCCGAGGATGGTCGATGGTCTTGTCCTCATCGTCGGCGAGAGGGCCCTCCGCTGTCACGTATCCGATGTACTGGGAGCCCGGGTCGGACACCATGATAGTGTGGTTCTCTTTCTTCAGAACGTGCCTTGTCTTGGAGACGCCGGGGATGTCCTCTTGTACCAGTGCCTCGTTTTTCCGGCCATCAAAATATATTGAGTGCGGCCCTGCACATTGTGCCAACCCAGCAGCATTTTCTGGTTGGAAAACACACCCTGTCTGCCGCCGAATCTTCGCCGGGTCAACCACCTTTCTTGGGTCCGACGGCGTGACCAGGCCGGCGTCAACAGCAAAAGCACTGACGATTGCTGCTGTTGCTCGGCTGGAAACGCTGAAGCGGGGGCAACCCAAATTGGTGCCACATAGTATGGGCTAAGCCACATACTATAGGCCAAGCCGCTTGAGTCTTCATTCCACCTGAGGCAGTTGAAACTGTATCCACATATATGTCCCCAGTGTCGGACCTGCAACTGCCATTCAAATCTTGTGCATCACAAATGCCTGTGTCTACCGTGGTGCTTAAGGGGGCTCATACATGTTAAAAGCACTTTTCTAAAAAAAAATTTTGATGTAGACGGACTAAGATTTTTACAATTTCTGTGTTAAAATCCTTTTAGATAATTGAGTAAGCTTCATTTTGGCTTAAGGGAAAGTGACTTTGGACATTTTTTAGAGATTTAGTCGAAACGTTTAAAATTTTGGTTCTCGTAAGATTTTGTTCGCATACTTGCTCAGATCTGTGGGAAAAAAATCAGGGAGACTCATCCCCAGTAGTGTCATAGAATTGACTACAATGGGCTTTATATCTGCAAAAGTTTTCAAGAAAAAAAATAAAAACAATTTTTTGTTCTAAAATTTGTTTAAAAAATTGTTTAAAAAATTGTTTTTATTTTTTTTCTCGAAAACTATTGCAGATATAAAGCCCATTGTAGTCAATTCTATGACACTACTGGGGATGAGTCTCCCTGATTTTTTCCCCACAGATCTGAGCAAGTATGCGAACAGAATCTTACGAGAAGCAAAATTTTAAACGTTTCGACTAAATCTCTAAAAAATGTCCAAAGTCACTTTCCCTTGAGCCAAAATGAAGCTTACTCAATTATCTAAAAGGATTTTAACACAGAAATTGTAAAATCTTAATCCGTCTA
The DNA here is from genome assembly GCF_012932325.1 of Thrips palmi. Classification (NCBI taxonomy): domain Eukaryota; kingdom Metazoa; phylum Arthropoda; class Insecta; order Thysanoptera; family Thripidae; genus Thrips; species Thrips palmi. The sequence goes on along the minus strand of NW_023144624.1, from coordinate 11,880,046 downwards.
CATCAAAATTTTTTTTTAGAAAAGTGCTTTTAACATGTATGAGCCCCCTTAACAAACGTTTCCCAGGTTGGCATGCTGTTAAATTTAAAAAGAAAAACGTAATAATAGGAAACAAAAAAGATCAGAGCGCACGAATTGTTTTTCTTAAAATTACCCACCTGTACCATCTGCAGCAGCAAGTCCTTTTTTAGGCATGTTGTGTATAGGGGGAGGATGAAACGCAGCAGGTAAACTTTGTTGCTGTTGGAGGTGCCTCGAGCACTCGGAAGCGCAGCATCAGGTCAGATTCTTGCTCTGCAGGACTATGTGGTGAGGGCCACGTCGATATTTTTAGGGGATCCGACGAAGGAGGACCCCTATTGCTTTTGACGGCTCAGAATTCTTCTACGGACCCCCGAAAATGCACATTTTTGCCAGACGGCCGGCTCCACCTGCCCTGGGAGGACGCTCCCGCTCTGTACTCTATACCCAGACCAATAAACCCCTCCCTCCACCAACGTTTCGGCTTATTCATTGCTGAGAGCCAGAAATATCACATTGGTGGCAGAGAATAGAAAAAAGATAAAAGGAACAGGGGGGCAGGGCAAACGGGGAAAAAGATACAACGTAGAGGGACAGGTGATTGGTAAAAAAAGTTAACGCGACCAATAAAATAACGGAAAAGGGCAAAAGGATGAGCAAGGGGGGCATATAGGACAAAAGGAGGAGCAATATGGAAAAAAAACGCGAACCGGCGGTGCACAAAGGAAACAAGAAAACAACATACACAAATGAAAAGGGCGGGACGCCAAGAGAGAGAATAAACAAAAACAAACGGTTCCTCCCTGACGGGTCGCGGGGACGTGGATTGGACGTCCAGATCGCATCCGATTTGTTTCATATTGGATGCGAATAGGACGAGCTCGATCGATCCACAATCGATCCAGGTAGCATCCACAAAGTCCACAATGATGTCCAAACAACGTCTTAAACACGTCCAGAGCACATCCAGACCATCCACAACTGCGACGTATCCATTTCTCATCCAACCTATCCACATGCAGTCCAAAGTGCATCCAACGCTCTCCTTGCGCATCCAAAATGTGTCTAACGGAGCCAGATCGCATCCCCGGCATCCACTGCGCATCCAACACACATCCTGCACATCCAGAATGCATCCGCCAGATCCGAAATGCATCCAAACCACATCCAGCACATCCCGAACGCATCCAAAAAATATCCATCGTATCCAGATCGTATCCATTTCACATCCAAGGTGTTATTTGGATGTGATTAGGGCCTATTCTGGATATGATGGATGACTCCTTTACTCTGGATGAGCTGGACGACCTCCGGATGCGGATGGGATGGATCTTTCTTGTAGCCTGTCGACTCGTCGTGTTGATGTTGCCTGGATGAGTGACGAACTTCTCGAAACTGGTGAGCCTTTACCGGGAGTTGAACCTGGTACCTTCCGCATACTAGCCAACAACTTAAGTCACTCGGCCACCACATCCTTGTTAGAGGAGCAAGAACAATAGGTACTCTTAAACTTCACGCGAGGTATGGTCCACACAGCATCCTCGTTAAGTCCAGCTCGTCCACAGGCATCAACCGTCCAGACAACATCCACAATCTCCACTTGGCTTCCGAAACCACCAGGACATCTGGAGTGCGTCCTAAACTTATCCAATGCACATACATCACATCCTGACCGCATCCAATGCACATCCGTCACATCCTGAACGCATCCAATGCACATCCAACACATCCTGAACGCATCCAATGCACATCCAACACATCCCGAACGCATCCAATGCACATCCATCACATCCTGAACGCATCCAATACACATCCAACACATCCTGAACGCATCCAAAGTGCATCCACAACATCCAGATCACATCCAAAGTGCATCCACAACATCCAGATCGCATCCAAAGTGCATCCACAACATCCTGAACGCATCCAATGCACATCCAACACATCCCGAACGCATCCAATTCACATCCATCACATCCTGAACGCATCCAATTCACATCCATCACATCCTGAACGCATCCAATGCACATCCATCACATCCTGAACGCATCCAATGCACATCCATCACGTCCTGAACGCATCCAATGCACATCCATCACATCATGAACGCATCCAATGCACATCTATCACAACATGAACGCATCCTATGCACATCCATTACATCCTGAACGCATCCGCTACACTCGGATCGCACTCAACGCAACCAGATCGCACTACGGATGCGATCTGGATGTGGTGGATGCACTTTGGATGTGGTCTGGATGTGGTGGATGCACTTTGGATGCGGTGGATGCACTTTGGATGCGATCTGGATGTGGTGGATGCACTTTGGATGCGGTGGATGCACTTTGGATGCGATGTGGATGTGGTGGATGCACTTTGGATGCAATCTGGATGTGGTGGATGCACTTTGGATGCGATCTGGATGTGGTGGATGCACTTTGGATGCGATCTGGATGTTGTGGATGCACTTTGGATGTGATCTGGATGTTGTGGATGCACTTTGGATGCGATCCGGATGTTGTGGATCCACTTAGGATACGATCTGGATGTGGTGGATGCACTTTGGGTGTGGTGGATGTACTTGGGATGCGATCGGGATGTGGTGGATGCACTTTGGATGCGATCTGGATGTGGTGGATGCACTTTGGATGCGATCTGGATGTTGTGGATGCACTTTGGATGTGATCTGGATGTTGTGGATGCAATTTGGATGCGATTCGGATGTTGTGGATCCACTTAGGATACGATCTGGATGTGGTGGATGCACTTTGGGTGTGGTGGATGTACTTGGGATGCGATCGGGATGAGGTAGATGTACTTTGGATGCGATCTGGATGTGGCAGATGCAGTATGGATGTGGTAGATGCAGTCTGGATGTGTTGGAGTGGCTTGGATGTGATGTGGATTATGAACGTTTGGATGTTGTGGACTTCATCTGGACTTTAGGTGTCTCGTGGATGTGTTGGACTTGACGGAGATGTGGTGTTGCAGCCCAGTCACTTTTGTGTGGATGTTGCGGATGTAATGTGGACCCCTTGCGGATTCATGTGGACGTGGTGGACGTGAATTAGATGTCAGTAGATCTCCTGGATGTGTCGGATGCTTAATGGATGATCCGTCTGCGGCTGCTCGGGATGAAGTGGACGCGATCAGGATGCCGACTGGAGTAATGCTCGAAATGTGGATTGGCGCGGACTTGCGTGGACGCGGGGTGGACGCTAGGTGGATGCAACAGACACGAAATGGACCTAGTTTGGATGATGTGAGCTCCAAATCACATCCCAGCGACCCGTCAGGGCTCGCAGGAAACTCATGCGGAAGAAAAAAAAGTTAGGAGAAAAGAAAAAAAGAACGGCGAACAGCGCCACTGACACATAGAGGGAACAGAACACGAAGTTCCCAGGGCAGTCTGAGGCAGTCTGTGCCTCACGGAGGGGTCCACTGCAGGAGGCCGGCAGCCGGTGGGGCCGGGGGGAGGGGGGGGGGACGAGGACAGGCGCCCTGGCCCACGCGCGGACCCGCAGCGGACGAGGGCAATACCGGTAAGAATGAAAATAAGACCTGCAGTTACTGCAGCGTCGCTGGGGCCGTCCGGGGAGGGGCGCCGGAGGGCCGGCGGGGCGGGCAGGAGCCGGGGGTCCGGCGGGGTGGGCCGCCGGGCCGACAGGGCGGGCAGGACCAGCAGAGCGGGCGCAGCCAATTGGCTCCCGCCGCATTAATCCTTTTCATAATCTAATAAAACGTCCAGAAAATTTAAAAAAATTATCGTGGAAATTTTCCGTAAACGACTAAAACATAAATTTGCAACAATCAAGCACCCTTATCCGTTCACATTTCCTAGAAACGTTTCGAAGAAAAAGTGTGCCACTCCTCAAAACTAAACCTCCTGCCTCATCAAAGTGATAAGAAATCGTCTGTCTTCTGAGAAAATGGTTAAAACATGAAAAAAAAAGTCTCCATGGCAACGACACGGTGCCATCGTACCAACTGTCAAAATTTAAAGTCCCTGATAAAATGAAATGAAAACGCCATATAATTCGAAAATGCCAATGTTCACTCATTGCTGCACAGTGACAAGACATATAAACATCTTTCAAATCTGTCATTAGTAAAAGGTTCGCAGCAGAAAAGACAAAATAAATAGATTTTCGGGGGTTGGCAACAATTTTCTCGGCGTCTGCGCCCTTTCGAAAATCGCGAGGCTGAAAAAACGAGTAGTCGCGTATTGAAACTGCCCTCCATTGTTGCTGAGGTTGGATTGTTTGGCTTGCTTTTAAAGGCTGCGGTTCTCTTCTCATGTTTTCCTCAATTCTGTAACCAGCACGACGGTTGGTTTGACAAACTTTTTCAACTCGGGAGGGGTGGTTTCGGAACGCGGATGACTTTCGTTTGACGAACATGAGCACTGTAGATCGCGAGATAGACTGAGATGGTCATTGTGTAAACTGAATTACTTTTGGGGATGTAAAAATACCGGTAGGATTCAAAGTTACGTAAATAACGATAAAGTGAACGTAATTAACGTTTAGATGACAGATTTCAAATTCATTTCCACAACCGGAACACCGTGCAATGCGTAAGCATTGGAATTTTTGCCACTTTTACGGCAATATAATTGTTAATTTCAATTGTCAGTGACCTACTTGGGGGGGGGGGCGCTCAAATTTTAAAAAGTTGGCATTTGGCCGTTGCTGCATTTTTAGGAGCAACATTTTGGATAATGAAAGAAGGAGGTGTTAAGGTACAAAAACGCTATTTGAATAACTTTAAGCGCACTAGCAAAACAAAGGCATAAAAATCTAGCCCTTGGGAAGGAATTTTAGGCAAAATTGGTGCGGTGCATTGAGTGCACTGATTGCATTCACATACAGTTAACTTGTACTTTGTCTTTGAGATGCATCTATCACAAATCGCTTGACAGGGAAGCAAGAAAATACACTGGGACTTTACAGTAAAATAAACCCTGACAAAAAATACCTTAAATCAGGGATCCTTAACTTAACATTTAACTAACACTGCTTTCTTAACGTAACATAAGACAATGTTCACTAAAGGTTAAGGGTACGGACTTATGAAAGTACTTGCAAAAGTATATCCAAACAAATTCGAGACATAAAAAAATAACCTACCCTTTTGAAAAGATGTTAGAAGTTAAAGGTAATAACTTAAACTCTTATGATAACGTTATGATGCCCTTATGAGGTGAGTTAAGGATCCCTGCATTAAATCGGTCAAAAATAGATTTTAAAATACTAGTGCGCTCTCTCTGCGTAGCTTAAAACAGCGCTCCTGATGTCCAAAAGATGTGGTTTCAAAACATCTGCACAGGGTAAAAGAGAAGTTTCTCAAACTTTGACAATGTTATTCTCGGGACTATAAATCTTTACTTGACAAGACACCTTGGGCCAAATTCCTGAGCTGCAGCGAGGAGAATTCGCACAGATATTCCTACGACGGGTTACCGTACAATGCCGCACGTAGAGGGCTTTCGTGTCCACTCTAAACACCCTTGTTTCAAAATCACAAAAGAAGGTGCATTTTGGAGCAATTCATATGCGGATTCCGGGATTCACTACCTCCATGCACGTTCGGCGGAAAATATATTTTTAAATGCAATGTCCAAGGGGTACCTCAGCAGTACACCGTCAAAGGCTCGATTCGTATAAGAACAGGATTCGCTTTCAACAGCGACAACGTCGCAGCCATAACAACAGTTCTCATAAGTCTCACATACGTTGCCTCAGGAACAAATCAAACTTTTTATTTGACAGGGAGCAAGGCAGGAGAGAACATGGACGAGCCAATTTTTTACTAAAGTTGTGTCACGCGTCGGTGGTGCTTGTCCAGGTCCTGTAGGCCGCGTCCCCGTGCTCCTTGTTGCCGTCCTCGGCTGCTCCTTGGGCCTTCCCGCTCGTCGGCTCGTCTCGTAGGACCCTCTCGGCAGACACCCGCTTACTGCTCACTGTGGAGCAAAACGGCGTCACGTGACTTCGTTGTAAGTAAACGCGGATCCAGGCGGAGCGTGGGCCAGAGGACCACTGGAAGCGGCCGCTACAACTTAAGACGCGGGTTAAGCTCACCACAGTTAAATTCCTACAGAGAACTGCTCGTTGAAATACAAAGCAAACGACGGCTTCGCAGCTTACGAAGGAAATCGTTTGTAGTACAAACCATTTTGTTTGTAATACAAAGAAAAAATATTTTGCAGGCTGCGAATAAGTTCTTTGTACCGTACAAAGAATTTTACCTTTGAAATATCAACAAAATCGTTTGTATTGCAAACGACTTTCTTTGTAGGCTGCGAAACCTTCATTTTCTTTGTATACGCGCAGTTCTTTGTGGGGTTCTTAGTAAGCTCCAGAGTCGCCAAATGGGACTCGAACTAAACGTGTGACCCCACCAAGGGACTATGTATACTTCCCGAACGAGGAATCCGTTGGTGGGGTCGCACGCTCGGTTCTAGTTCTGCTACCTATACCGACTCGGAAGCTCAAAACGCGTCCGACATTTTGACCGCGACTACCGGTCTTCTGGCCTACTGTGGAGCCCCTGCACCGTGGCTTGTAAAGTAGAAGCGCAACTTACACTTGGAGAAGAAGATGGTCTGCAGGTTCAACATAGGGGCCTCGACGCAAAGGTACAGCAGCAGGCCGGCCGCGTAGGACATGGCAATGTCGGCCACGGTTTCACTAGCCTGCACAAAGAACAGCAGGACCCATTTCAAAAAGTCGTTTCATCGACCAGTTAAAGTAGTTCGTCTAAATTTGTTTTTGACGTCGAAAATCGCCGTCAGCAACGACTAGTCTCTGACTGCCCCCTTAACAGTGACAGGGTAACGGAGGCTACGGAGTCAAAATAGTACTATGCAGTTGAAAAAGTGTGTACTTGCTACGTGTGCATTTGAACGTACTAAGTAGATAGTAAGATTTGTCGTGGAGGAGACAAGGGTTTCAAACCCACAGCCTGCACCCTGCAAAGCCTACGAAGCATTTGCTACACACTAAATGTCATGGGACTTTTTTTGTCCCATGAATGATGCAATTTTAAGCACATCCGGTGGTGATGCAATTTTGTGTCCGCCAGGCGGAACAAATTGTCTAGTGAAATTACAATGTGCAGCAGGTGTCGGACAAAATGTGTCGCCACGGGAACAAAATTGTATCAGCGTCGGATGTGCTTCAAATTGCATAAATCGTGGGACATAAACAGTCCCTGGACATTTAGTGTGTACATAACTGCGAAGAAAATAAAAGTTATGTAGAATTGCTTCGTATTTTGAAGAAATGCTTCGTATTACGAAGGATTTTGCTTCATAATACGAAGCATTTCTTCGAAGATTTTTCATTTTCTTCGTATTACGAAGCGATTCTTCGAATTGACAGTGTGCTGCAGGGATTTCAAGTTTAACGGGCAGCAATTTGTCAGCAGCTCACCACGCTGAAGTCGCTGAGGTGGACTGGCTGGCGCATGGAGCCCATAGACACGATGATGATGGCGAGGTGCACCAAAAACACGGAGAAGGTGAGGCGGCCCAGCGCCACCAAAGGCGACCACGACAGGATGCTGTCGAACATGCCTGCACCAGCCAAACCGGGTTGGAGGTTGCAGTGCAGTGGCGAGGCAGAAACTAGTTAACAGTGTTGTGGCACAAGTCGGCCAACACTCCCTCGATGCAACAGAGACGTGGAAAGGTTGCCAACCTCAACTTGCCCACCACGTAATATCCACGCTTTGACCTCAAGAAGTTCACGGTAAAAACGTTTCCTATGGCTTTCCGAGGAAACCTGTGATAAAGACAAAGGGAATTTCCAGCGAGCTCCTGGAAAGAACAGCAACCGTTTTTACCGCGTTGACAAAGTTGTGGTTGGTTACTCTTGACTTTCTGGCGCAACGAGGGACGTTTTGCAACATTAACGCAACGCACAGTCGGTAAAACCATCTTCTGGAATTGACCAATATTCCTGAGAATCCCTAGAGCTGGGAATTTAGCGAAATTTCTGGGAATACCAGGAGAGAAATTTACCGTGATACGCCAAATACTTTTTCATTTCGCATCCCAGCCAATCATATGCTGAGGCATTTTTTTTTCTGTGTCGTTGAGACGAATCCACACTCAAAATGAAAGAGTCGCGATCAGGACTGAACTGTTGGGTGAAGAATTCTTTATCACCCTCATTTTGGTGAGGATTAGGTTTCCTCGCCCTAATTTGGGTGAGAAAAGTTTCCTCAGCCAAATTTGGGCGGTAATACAACATAGCCATTCACGAAGCTCATACGATGCACCTTTTCTCGCCCAAATTTGGGTGAGGGAGTCTTCCTCACCCAAAGTCGTGTAATGAAGCATACCTCGCCCAAAATTGGGTACTGATCAAGACTCTTTCATTCTTAGTGCAGTACCGTTTCTGTACGAAAACACCTTGGATCCATGTCCCTGTCTCTGTGATTCTCTGCCATTTCAAGTTGACTGTCGCTCTGACTCGCCTCCATAGCCCAAGCCGCAGGTGAAGATGATCCAGGCGGCGGGCAGGGAGAACCCCAGCAGCCGCGCAGGGCCGTAAGCCGCGTCCAGCAGTGGCCGCGCCTCGTACGAGGGCCGCACGAAGGGGAACGCGGAGATGAAGGCGGCGCCAAGGAGCAGCAGGCCCAGGGGGATCCCCAGCCACAGCCAGGTAGCCGTCCGCTACAGAGAGGGAGGAAAAGAATGAGAGAGAGAGAGAGGGAGAATGAAAGAATGAAAGAGAGAGAAGGAATAAGAGAGAGAAAAGAGAGAATGAGGCAGAGAGAAAGAAGCGAGGAAGAGAAAAAGAGATTTGCTTCATTCGTCTTCAAGGGTTTCCATGAAGTGCCACTGGTCATCGCGCAAGACCCACCTTGGAGGGTTGCCACTTGTTTCGGTCGGCCAGGTGGAACAGGGTGCCCGTGAGCAGGCCCACCACGTAGGGCACGGCGTTAGTGTGGGCGCGCACGTACTGGTAGACGAACGTGGGGTCCCACAGGAAGGCCTGTCGCGGCAGCATCCTGATCGAATCAGGACGGACATTGGCTTCATCATAAATTTGTGGTCGTCATAGTGCCGGCCTTCTGACCCACTGTGCAGCACGCAGCACTCACCGCGGGAACACGAGCAAGGTGGGCGCCAGCCCCAGTTGCACGGTGGTGGCGTAGAGCGCGACGGCGCAGGCGGCCAGCAGCAGCCCCAGCAGCAGGCAGCCCGGCCACAGCGCGCGCTGTGTCCACCTGCTCACCAGCCACATGAGGGGCGGCGTGAACAGGAACATCTGCAGGAGCGTGGCGGTGAACCAGGTCTGCGCCATACACTGCAGCAGGGCAAGGAGGGCAAATGAGCGCTCCAGCAACACCCTATCTTGTCAACGGAATAAGTTTTCAGTGTTCAGAGATGCGCAAATTTTGATCAGAATTTCAAACAGGTTTCTGACGTTCTGACAAAATTTACACGAGTACAGACAGTCCGTACTCACTCCCTTCCTGGAGCGTTCTAAGGGGGCATTCCAGAGCCGATTGACAGTGGTCGATGTTGACAGTGTGCTGCATGGATTTCAAGTTTAACGGGCACCTTTTTGTTTTTTGTAGATGCAAGGGAATTTTCGGCAGCAACCTCCTCGCCAGCCCTTCTTCCCCCGAGCCCGAGTTCCGTGGCGGCCTCAAGGACCTTGTTAACCCCCTCCCCCTCAGCCCCACCTGTATGGATTCCCTAATGTTTTTCCTTATCCTCGGCCCTACGGCGGCTTTGTGCCTCGCCCCTCTGCCAGAGCCCCATCACGCCCTACTCTTTCTACCATAGGACGGCAGCAAAGTCAAACAGCAACTCCTCCCCCTCCCCCATTTGCCAGTTCCCTCACAACTACCTCAGTGTCCTCATTGATCTCCCCTCCAAATCTGCTCCTGCCCAAGGCACTGCTACTGCTACATCAGCAAGTGTCTTGACTACTACGAAGTCTACCACATCCCAAATAACAGCAGTTTCCCCCCAGTCCACATCGGCTCCAGTCCAAGCCAAACCAGGAAGTGTCTCCACAACTTCAAAGACTTCTGCACTTTCTTGCTCCACTACACAACCCATGGAGTCCAGGGTGACAAGCACGTTCACAGGCTAGAACCAATGGAGCTCCGAGTTCTCCCATCATTATCGATGATGATTATGGCCCTCCCTCCCCTTCATCTCCATCAGATACTGAAACAGACTTTTGGTCTAGTTCAAGAAATAAGACATCTGGTCTGAAGAAGGATACGGCCAAAGGTTCAGGAGGTAATGCATGCCCTTGTTTTCGCCAGAAAAGCAGCAGTGGTGTACGTAAAACATTGACTTAATTTGACTGCTCTTCTCTTCCTTCACAGATTCAGAATATGACCCGGAGGAGGACCTTCTTGATATTTTTCCCAAGGACTCCAGATCAAGGAAA